>NW_027518101.1:2679624-3001998 GCF_048772815.1 Callospermophilus lateralis
TTTAGGACTTTCAGCAAAAGAGTCCCTATAAAAGAGTTCACTGTAGATAAACTTCCTATTTTTGTGTTGCCCTGGTCTCCTTGGCAACTGGCTAAAAAATTCAGCACTCCTGATCTAGACACACCCTTACTAGTTTTTCACAAAATATTTGAAAAAAAGGCCTCTGGCCTTGAGCTGGGGCTTCACAGAGATGGCTACATTTCTAAGATAAAGAAGTTACAAACTGGGCTGTATGGAAACAGCTGGAAGGGGGAAAAACAGAAAGGGAAGACACCCCCACCCAGGTGCCCTTGAAAAGTTAACTTGCCCAAACTGAGGAAAAAACAGAAACAAAAACTGCTTTTTGTGAACTTCTGCAGACTGTGAACTTCTGAGCCCCTTCCCTTACGTGTTGGGTACAAAATTCTGAAACTACGTAACTTGGGTTTCAGGGGATTAATTGATTACAACAGAAGCAATGCCCTCTGAATCTGGTTGAAACCAAAAAAGACTGTTTCCGTGTCTTTGGTGCTATCTTAGGTGCCTTGCCTTGTCCGTCCCTACAACAGTATAATTCTATATACTTAAACATTGTTTATGTTTTCATGAAATGGTCAACAGATGTGATTAATTGTGAAATGGTGCAGATGTTTCCCAGAGTGCTCTATCATGACGCAGGTTCATCTGAAGATCAAAGAGGGGGACATACAACCCGGTTCCCCTGGGAACATATGTCCCTCACCTTAGCCATTCTATTACGAATAGGAGTTGCTGCAGGGTTGGGCACAAGAACCACTGCTCTGGTCCATGGGACACAACAAGTGACCCAATTAGAAGCAGCAATAGATCAAAACTTAAAGATTTTAGAAACCTCCATCACAGCTTTGCAGGAATCTTTAACCTCTCTCTCTGAAGTTGTTTTACAGAACAGTCGAGGGTTGGACCTCCTTTTCATGACAGAGGGGGGCCTTTGTGCTTCATTGAGGGAAGAATGTTGTTTTTACGTCGACAATACTGGAGTTGTAAAAAAATCTATGAGTAAATTAAAAAGATGCCTTGAAGAGCAACAACGAGAGAGAGAGGCACAAAAAGGGTAGTTTGAGTCTTTTTTTACACAGTCCCCCTGGTTAATTACGTTTTTATCAACCCTGGCCGGTCCAATAATAATCCTCATATTATTACTAACTATAAAACCCTGTTTCCTCAACCATGTAATTTCTTTTCTCCAAGCTCAAATTGGACAAATTAAAATTATGGTAATAAACCACTATCAGACATAGAATGTGACACCCCACAAAGATCACTTTTATGATTAAAAGTAGCCAGAAAAAGAAGTTTGGAATGAAAGGTTAATAAAATATGTACTTGTCACTTCCTGTTTTTCTGTACACTTAACGAAACACTGTTGAAATCTTGAGAACTCTTTGCTAATCTTGTTCCCAGAATGTGCTGTCCCCAATTGCCAAACTGCAGAATCTACCCCCTCACCCGGTTGAATAGAAACCTGAACTGTACTTGGATCATTGAATGTAGAAGAGAACATCCATTCAAAAAGTTATAGTCAGTTGGATTAGAAAGATAGTCGGTAAGTTTAGGAAGAAAAGTGAGTATAGGATTTGAAACAAAAGTTCTTTAGCAATAGGGTTTTGGTTAGAGAGTCAATGTAAATGTCAACACAAGTGAAGAGTCAGTCACAATGATGCACAGGGCAAAATATGTAGGAAAGCAGATATCAATTTTTATTGTAGGTAGTTCAAAACATTACATAGTTCTTGATATATCATATTTCACACTTTGAATCAAGTGGGATATGAGCTCCCATTTTTACCCCATATACAGATTGCAGAATCACATCAGTTGCAGAACCATTGATTTACATATTGCCATTCTGGTGTCTGTTGTATTCTGCTGCCTTTTCTATCCTCTACTATCCCCCTTCCCCCCTCCCCTCCCCTCTTCTCTCTCTACCCCCTCTACTGTAGTTTATTTCTCCCCCTTATATTTTCCTCCTTTCCCCTCACATCCTCTTGTATGTAATTTTGTATACCCCTAAGGGTCTCCTTCCATTTACATGCAATTTCCCTTCTCTCTCCCTTTCCCTCCCACCTCTCATACCTGTTTAATGTTAATCTTCTTCTCATGCTCTTTGTCCCTACTCTGTTCTTAGTTACTCTCCTTATATCAAAGAAGACATTTGGCATTTGTTTTTAAGGGATTGGATAGCTTCACTTAGCATAATCTGCTCTAATGCCATCCATTTCCCTCCAAATTCTATGATTTTGTCATTTCTTAATGCAGAGTAATACTCCATTGTGTATAAATGCCACATTTTTTTTATCCATTCGTCTATTGAAGGACATCTAGGTTGGTTCCACAGTCTTGCTATTGTGAATTGTGCTGCTATGAACATGGATGTAGCAGTGTCCCTATGGTGTGCTCTTTTTAGGTCTTTAGGGAATAGACCGAGTAGGGGAATAGCTGGATCAAATGGTGGTTCCATTCCGATCTTTCCAAGAAATCTCCATACTGCTTTCCAAATTGGCCGCACCAATTTGCAGTCCCACCAGCAATGTACAAGAGTACTTTTTTCCCCACATCGTCGCCAGCACTTGATGCTGTTTGACTTCCTAATGGCTGCCAATCTTACTGGAGTGAGATGGTATCTTAGGGTGGTTTTGATTTGCATTTCTCTGACTGCTAGAGATGGTGAGCATTTTTTCATATACTTGTTGATTGATTGTATGTCCTCCTCTGAGAAATTTCTGTTCAGGTCCTAGGCCCATTTGTTGATTGGGTTATTCGTTATCTCATTGTCTAATTTTTTTAGTTCTTTGTATATTCTGGATATTATGGCTCTGTCTGAAGTGTGAGGAGTAAAGATTTGTTCCCAGGACGTAGGCTCCCTATTTACCTCTCTTATTGTTTCTTTTGCTGAGAAAAAACTTTTTAGTTTGAGTAAGTCCCATTTGTTGATTCTAGTTATTAACTGTTGTGCTATGGGTGTCCTATTGAGGAATTTGGAGCCCGACCCCACAGTATGTAGATCATAGCCAACTTTTTCTTCTATCAAATGCCATGTCTCTGTTTTGATATCAAGTTCCTTGATCCACTTTGAGTTAAATTTTGTGCATGGCGAGAGAAAGGGATTCAGTTTCATTTTGTTGCAAATGGATTTCCAGTTTTCCCAACACCATTTGTTGAAGATGCTATCCTTCTTCCATTGCATGCTTTTAGCCCCTTTATCGAATATAAGATAGTTGTAGTTTTGTGGATTGGCTTCTGTGTCCTCTATTCTGTACCATTGGTCCACCCACCGGTTTTGTTACCAGTACCATGGTGTTTTTGTTACTATTGCTCTGTAGTATAGTTTGAAGTCTGGTATAGCTATCCCGCCTGATTCACACTTCCTGCTTAGCATTGTTTTTGCTATTCTGGGTCTTTTATTTTTCCATATGAATTTCATGATTGCTTTCTCTATTTCTACAAGAAATGCCGTTGGGATTTTGATTGGCATTGGATTAAACCTATAGAGAACTTTTGGTAATATCGCCATTTTGATGTTGTTACTTCTACCTATCCATGAACAAGGTATATTTTTCCATCTTCTAAGATCTTCTTCTATTTCTTTCTTTAGGGTTCTGTAATTTTCATTGTATAAGTCTTTCACCTCTTTTGTTAGGTTGATTCCCAAGTATTTTACTTTTATTGAGGATATTGTGAATGGGGTGGTTGTCCTCATTTCCATTTCAGAGGATTTGTCGCTGATATACAGGAATGCCTTTGATTTATGCGTGTTGATTTTATAGCATGCCACTTTGCTGAATTCATTTATTAGCTCTAATAGTTTCTTTGTAGACCCTTTTGGGTCTGCTAGGTATCGAATCATGTCATCTGCAAATAGTGATAATTTGAGTTCTTCTTTTCTATTTTTATGCCTTTATTTTCTTTCGTCTGTCTAATTGTTCTGGCCAGTGATTCGAGAACTATGTTGAACAGAAGTGGTGAGAGAGGGCATCCCTGTCTTGTTCCAGATTTTAGAGGGAATGCCTTCAGTTTTTCTCCATTCAGAATGATGCTAGCCTGAGGCTTAGCATAGATTGCTTTTACAATATTGAGGTATGTTCCTGTTATCCCTAGTTTTTCTAGAGTTTTGAATATAAAGGGATGCTCTACTTTGTCGAATGCTTTTTCCGCATCTATCGAGATGATCATATGGTTCTTATTTTTAAGCCTATTGATGTGGTGAATAACATTTATTGATTTCCGTATATTGAACCAACCTTGCATCCCAGGGATAAATCCTACCAGATCATGTTGCACAATTTTATTGATATGTTTTTGTATCCGGTTCGCCAGAAGTTTATTGAGGATTTTTGCATCTAGGTTCATTAGAGATATTTTTCTGTAGTTTTCTTTCTTTGAAGTGTCTTTGTCTGATTTAGGAATCAGGGTGATGTTGGCCTCATAGAATGAATTTGGAAGTTCTCCCTCTTTTTCTATTTCCTGAAATAGCTTGAAAAGTATTGGTATTAGTTCCTCTTTAAAGGTTTTGTAAAACTCTGCTGTATACCCATCCGGTCCTGGGCTTTTCTTAGTTGGTAGTCTTTTGATGGTATCTTCTATTTCCTCAATTGATATTGGTCTGTTTAGGTTGTCAATATCCTCCTGATTCAATCTGGGCAAATCATATAACTTAAGAAATTTATCGATGCCTTCACTATCTTCTATTTTGTTGGAGTATAAGGATTCAAAATAATTTCTGATAATCTTCTGTATTTCTGAAGTGTCTGTTGTGATATTGCCTTTTTATCCCGTATGCTGGTAATATGAGTTCTCTCTCTTCTTCTCTTCGTTAGCGTGGCTAAGGGTCTGTCGATATTTTTTATTTTTTCAAAGAACCAACTTTTAGTTTGGTCAATTTTTTCTATCGTTTCTTTCGTTTCGATTTCATTAATTTCAGCTCTGATTTTAATTATTTCTTGTCTTCTACTTCTTTTGCTGTTGTTTTTCTCTTCTTTTTCTAGGATTTTGAGTTGAAGTATTAGATCATTTATTTGTTGGTTTTTTCTTTTTTTAAGGAATGAACTCCAAGCAATAAATTTTCCTCTTAGAACTGCTTTCAATGTGTCCCATAGATTCCAATATGTTGTGTCTGTGTTTTCATTTATCTTTAAGAATTTTTTAATTTCCTCCTTGATGTCTTCTATAACCCATTGATCATTCAGTAACCTATTGTTCATTCTCCAAGTGATGCATGATTTTTCCTTACTTCTTTTATCGTTAATTTTCAATTTCATTCCATTATGATCAGATAAGATGCATAGTATTATCTCTACTCCTTTATATTGTCTAAGAGTTGCCCTGTGACATAATATATGATCTATTTTTGAGAAGGATCCATGTGCTGCTGAGAAAAAAAGTGTAACTGCTTGATGTTGGGTGGTATATTCTATATATGTCTATTAAGTCTAGGATATTAATTGTGTTATTGAGCTCTATAGTTTCCTTATTCAACTTTTGTTTGGAAGATGTGTCCAGTGGTGAGAGAGGTGTGTTGAAGTCTCCCATGAGTATTGTATGGTGGTCTATTAGACTCTTGAACTTGAGAAGTGTTTGTTTGATGAACATAGCTGCACCATTGTTTGGGGCATATATATTTATGATTGTTATGTCTTGTTGGTGTATGGTTCCCTTGAGAAGTATGTAGTGTCCATCTTCATCCCTTTTGATTAACTTTGGCTTGAAATCAATTTTATTTGATATGAATATGGACACTCCTGCTTGTTTCCGAAGTCCATATGAGTGATATGATTTTTCCCAACCTTTCACCTTCAGTCTAAGTATGTCTTTTCCTATCAAATGCGTCTCCTGAAGGCAGCATATTGTTGGGTCTTGTTTTGTGATCCATTCTACTAGCCTGTGTCTCTTAATTGGTGAGTTTAAGCCATTAACATTTAGGGTTATTATTGAGATATGGGTGTTCTTCCAGCCATATTGGTTTATTTATGTTACTAAACATGGTTTGTTTTCCTCTTTGATTATTCCCCCCCCTTTACTGTACTACCTCCCGCTGTTGGTTTTCATTGACATTTTCCATTTCCTCTTCCTGTAATATTTTGCCAAGGATGTTTTGAAGAGATGGTTTTCTAGCTGCAAATTCTTTTAACTTTTGTTTATCATGGAAGGTTTTAATTTCATCTTCCATCCTGAAGCTTAATTTCACGGGATACACAATTCTTGGTTGGAACCCATTTTCTTTTAGAGTATGAAATATGTTATTCCAGGATCTTCTAGCTTTCAGAGTCTGTGTTAAAAGATCAGCTGTTATCCTGATTGGTTTACCCCTAAATGTAATCTGCTTTCTTTCTCTTGTAGCTTTTAAAATTCTCTCCTTATTCTGTATGTTGGGCATCTTCATTATAATGTGTCTAGGTGTGGATTTCTTATGATTTTGCACATTCGGCGTCCTCTAGGCTTCTAGGATTTGGGATTCTGTCTCATTCTTCAAGTCTGGGAAGTTTTCTCGTATTATTTCATTGAACAGATTGCTCATTCCTTTGGTTTGGACCTCAATACCTTCCTGTATCCCAATGACTCTTAAGTTTGGTCTCTTTATTTTATCCCATATTTCTTGAATGTTCTGCTCATGGTTTCTTAACAGCTTTGCTGAGCTGTCTATGTTCTTCTCCAGTTGAAATACTTTGTCTTCATTGTCTGATGTTCTATCTTCTAAGTGTTCTACTCTGCTGGTAGTATTCTCAATTGAGTTTTTAAGTTGGTTTATTGTTTCCTGCATTTCCAGGATTTCTGTTTGTTTGTTTTTTATAACCTCTATCTCCCTGAATAATTGATCTTTTGCTTCTTGGATTTGTTTATGTAATTCATTGTCGAAGTGGTTGAAGTGGTCTTTCATTGTCTGATTTTGCTGTCTAATGTCTTCCATCAGACTCCAGATCATCTGAAGCATGTATATCCTGAATTCTTTATCTGACATTCCATCTGCTGCAGATATTACCTCTTCTAAAGTTGAATTGACCTGCATTGCTTGTGGTCCTTTTTTTCCTTGTCTTTTCATACTGCTCGCGTTTCTTTCTGCTTGGTGAAACTGTTGTGTTATTGATTTTTCCCCCTATATATTTATATTGCTTTTGTATAGCTGCATCGTCTCCCTTGCAGGCTTTGGCGGTGGTTCTGCCCCTCCTTCAATTGAGGCAATGTGCCTACCACACCAGGAGGCCGCTGTGCCTGTACTTTCGATGGGCCTGTTCTTTCGGTGGTCACAGGTCCGCCTACCTTGCAGGAGTGAGCAGCGGTTTTGCGCCTCCGCTGGCCACTAGGCCTGTTCTGTCTGTCGGTTCCAGGTCTGTCTCCCTAAAAGGCGCTGGTGGCGGCTCTGCCCCTCCCCCAACCGGGGTGATGTATCTGGCGGGCCACTGGGCCTGTTTTGTCGGTGTTCACGGTTCCGCCTACATTGCACGCGCGTGGAGCAGCTGTGTCCCTCTGAGAGTTGCTGAGCCTGACCTGCCGGTGGATGGCAAGTGTGCCTACCTTGCAGGCGCAGGGGTGGCTCTGCCGCTTCGCAGGTCACTGGGCCTGATCTGCTGGTGAGTTGCAGGTCTGTCTAACTTGCAGGCGCCCGGCGGCTCTGCTCCTCCCCCACCCGGGGCGGGGCGATGTGTCTGGCCGGCCGCTGGGCCTGTTCCGTTGGTGGTCACGGTTCAGCCTACCTAGCAGGCACGTGGGGCAGCTGTGTCCCTCCGCAGGTTTTTGGGCCTGACCTGCCGGTGGGTCGCAGGTCTGCCTACCTTGTAGGCTCGGGGGGTGACTCTGCCTCTCTGTGGACTGCTGTGCCTGTTCTGCTGGTGGATCGCGGGTCCGCCTACCTTGCAGGCACCCGGCGGCTCTGCCCCTCCCCCAACCGGAGCTATGTGTCTGGCGGTCCACTGGGCCTTTTTTGTCGGTGGTCACGGTTCCGCCTACCCTGCACGTGCGTGGAGCAGCTGTGTCTCTCTGAGAGTTTCTGGGCCTGACCTGTCGGTGGGTGGCAAGTGCGCCTACCTTGCAGGCCCGGGGGTGGCTCTGCCGCTCCGCGGGTTGCTGGGCCTGATATGCTGGTGAGATGCAGGTCTGCCTAACTTGCAGGCGCCCGGCGGCTCTGCCCCTCCCCCAACCGGGGTGGGGCAATGTGTCTGGCCGGCCTCTGAGCCTGTTCTGTTGGTGGTCAGGGTTCTGCCTACCTAGCAGGCTCGTGGGGCAGCTGTGCCCCTCTGCAGTTTCTTGGGCCTGACCTGCCAGTGGGTGGCAAGTGCACCTATCTTGCAGGCCCGGGGGTGGCTCTGCCGCTCCGCAGTTGCTGGGCCTGATCTGCTGGTGAGTCGCAGGTCTGCCTACCTTGCAGGCGCCCGGCTGCTCTGCCCCTCCCCCAACCGGGGCGGGGCGATGTATCTGTCCGGTCTCTGGGCCTGTTCTGTCGGTGGTCAGGGTTCTGCCTACCTAGGAGGCTCGTGGGGCAGCTGTGCCCCTCCGCAGTTTGTTGGGCCTGACCTGCCGGTGGGTGGCAAGTGTGCCTACCTTGCAGGCCCGGGGTTGGCTCTGCCGCTCCGCGGTTGCTGGGCGTGATCTGCTGGTGATTCGCAGGTATGCCTAACTCGCAGGCGCCCGGCGGCTCTGCCCCTCCCCCAACCTGGGCGGGGCGATGTGTCTGTCCGGCCGCTGGGCCTGTTCTGTTGGTGGTCACGGTTCAGCCTACCTAGCAGGCACGTGGGGCAGCTGTGCCCCTCCGCAGGTTTTTGGGCATGACCTGCTGGTAGGTCACAGGTCTGCCTACCTTGTAGGCTCGGGGGGGTGGCTATGCCGCTCTGTGGATTGCTGTGCCTTTTCTGCTGGTGGGTCGCGGGTCCGCCTACCTTGCAGGCGCCCGGCGGCTCTGCCCCTCCCCCAACCGGAGGGATGTGTCTGGCGGTTCACTGGGCCTGTTTTGTCGGTGTTCACAGTTCCGCCTACCTTGCACACGCGTGGAGCAGCTGTTTCATTAGTGCCTGGGCACACTCTTCTTGTTGGCCTCCCTCAGGCCCTAAGTTTGTAGAGCTTGGGGCTGAGAACCCCCAGCCAATTTGCTTACCTTCTGGTAGCCACGCCCCCGTATCTGGTGCAAGAGACCTAAGTTGTCAGCACTGGTGGGAGCGGTAGCCGTGAGTCCCACGCCGAGGCGAGTCGGTGCAAGAGACCTCAGTTGTCAGCCCTGGTGGGAGCGGTAGCTGGGAGTCCCGCGCCGTGCAGCTCCCGCCGGCTCCTGTGCCAGCGCTGCCTCCGGGTTTTCTTGACTACCACGCCGGCAGGTCGCTGGACCTGTTCCGGGCCCGGGCGGCGGCTCTGTTCGGCCCCTCTGGCCTCCACAGTATTCAGCAGGACCCGGACCGAGAAACAGTTTCCGCGGGTTCTTTATCACCGGGCCAAAACAGTTCCGGGAGCCAGAATTCGGCCTCTCCGGACTTGGTGCATGCTCCGACAGGAGCAGGCTCCAATAAGCAGTTTCCGCGGGTTCTATAGCCCTGGGCCAGAGCAGCTCCGGGAGCCGGAACTCCGACACTCCGGGCTCGGTGCGTGTTCTGATAGGAGCAGGCTCCAAGAAGCAGTTTCCGTGGGTTATTTAGCACTAAGTCTGAGCAATTTGTCTGCGAGATGCAGACAATTGTCAGCCTGAAATTACCTGTTCTATAGCTGAAAGAGCTGCAAACAGTCGATAACAAGGATGGTGACATCAGCTCTCCAAGATGGTGGCCGCTGGCTTTCTCCGTGGTCTGACCGGTGTGGAGAACCAAACTGGACCGTTTCCTTTCCCCGTCTCCAACCCAGAATTCAGCTCCGAGCTCAGCAAATGCCTAGCTGGCAGGAGCCCACAGAATCAGGATCGCTGTATCTCTGCGCCACCAGCCTGTCGTTTCCCAGCGCGCGCCGCAGACTCCAGCCATGGGGTGATCTGCCGAACAAGCAGCACTCCATACAGATGGACAGATCGCTCGCATTTGAGCTCCTGAAGCTGATCCTCGTGCGATGAAAATCCTTCCACTAGGTTTTGGAGCACCCCAATTTTGCTGGCAATTCCTAACAAGATAGCTTTTAGCCGTTCTAACTCGTCATTTTCCCTCACAGTGACGCAGTACACGGAGTTACTGCACTCCCCTTGCGGCCATCTTGCCTCTCAAGAAATCATATATTGATATAGAATCATTCATAACAACTAGTTATACGTCTAATTGTAATCCTGGGCTTATGGTTTATCATGAAGAGTGTGTGAGTTTTGCTTCAAAAGTGATTATGGAAATCAAAAATAATGTGTTTTGAAAGAAGTCTCATGAAAAGACCAGTTTGAAACATGGCGGAACACGTGTTTTCTGAAGCAGAAAGTGATTGAAAGTGAAATATATGCCTATAAATTTGTGAACTTGTGGATGAAATATATATCCTATAATGTGCATAAACTGAAGAAATAGTAATGTACCAGTGTTGAAATAAAAATGAACTTCAAAATACTTATCATGTCCCATAGGAATCTACTTGCATTGATGTGAAACTGGATCAGTTACTGTAGAAATATTAGGATTCATATGCACCATTCACTGAAGTTAGTTTTCAATACTAGGAAAAAAATACGTATATCAGGTGAATGAATATTTCTGAGAATAATCTTGTGAAAAGTTTTTTATAAATCCACATACATATTCATGAATGAATTTAGGGAGTGTATAATAAGACACATATATTAAATATTTTGAAATATCTGGAGAGAATATATATATATATATATATATATATATATATATATATATATATAAACACAAAGATTTTAAAAATTAGCAATATATATGCCAATCGAATTACACCGTGAAATACATACCATCCACAGATCCAAAAATATTCATTTTACTGGATATGGATTTATGTATAACTTTTTTCAACTAGGAAGCTCACCCATAGTTTGAATTTTCAGTTCAAACAGCGTTTAGGAGGAGTGATCTCTTCCCACACTTTGTATCTGCCAAGTTATGTAACTCACAAGAATGTACGGGTGATACCAGGTAGGATTCTATATGTGCATATAAAAATACAAGTGCTGAATAGAATACAGAGAAAGGGAGACAGGAATTCACATATTTGTTAACTTTAAAAGCACATGGAAAACTATTTCAACAAAAAATTTACTAGATTTATAACTCCTACCCTATATAATGCAAAAGGCAAGTCCAAGTATACAACGTGCCTCCTCTGAACTGCTTGTATTTCTATTCTGTTTCGGTTATTTGTCTCCATCATATTAGGATTAGTATTCAGAATCTAGTAGGGTATGTGTTAGTGTCAGGGATTCAGTATATCAAATGTAAAATAGAAAAATGAAACCAATGTGTATGCAAATATGTGCTAAACAAAATCTTCCCACTCTCATCCAGAACAATTCCTTTACATTTCCTTCCCCCAAAGTAAGACACAATTAGAGGAGTAGACTAATAAAATCTGTGAATAATATGCTCAGGAGTTTACAACCTTGGAAGTGGTAGAGGAGTTTTCCTAGTATGGAACAGGATAAACACTCCATATATATGGAGCTCTGCTGGCCTAAATACTTCTTGAGAAACTGCCTCTGAGTTTGGGCACTTGAAATATATGTTGTTGTCAGGAGCTTTAGCTTCTTTCTAGTGAGACCATCAAAGCTGTGTCTGCATCTATGTGACCTGGAGGACATGATTTCTTATTTTCCAATGAACATGAGGCAGCAGTGCTGAATTCTCTCTTTGTAAGTAAACTGTGGCCACTGGGGGCTAAGGGTATTCCCATGTGGACTGGGAAGCCATTTGGTCATCCTCCACTTTTCGTGGTGTTTCTTGCTGCTGCACTGGGACTTTGGCATTTGCTTCATGAAATAAAAGAAGTTCAACTGGGACACAGTTCTGGAGGCAATTCTGTCATGTGTGGTTGGTCAGGGTCTGCAGGAGAATGGACCAACCAGGCTTCTATCCCACATAGCTTGGCCACATGTCCATAGCAACCTGATTCTGAACATTGCCCGGAAACATCTCCATATAACAAGAAGCCTTTACATGGAAGGGTCTGCTGGCTGCACCATGTCAGTCACAAGCCATTTGGAAGCCAATGGCAGATCCACATGGCCCCACCACAAATTTTTTATCACACATCTGCCTACCACTGCTCTAGGCCCACTACTCAGCAGGTTCCAACATACTGGCATCACTGTTCTACACCATTTTCATGAAACCCACTCAATCAAGGCACTTTCTTGCATATTTACAATCAGCAACAGGACATCCAAAGTTTCTCCAGTGGCACCTGGTCATGGGAATTTCAAAAATTTCATGGTATTTATCTAGGCATTTTTCAAGGATGACGTTGCAGGCACTGTGGGTTTCAATTCATTCAGGAACCATTAAATGGTGAGGAAGCTCATTTCAATGAATGCTCTGTAGAACTCTCACAGGCAAGGCTTCCCAAAGAGTGGCCAAAATGTCACATGAAGCCAGGCCCATTGAGGTCTACAATGTGACGTCCATGGGTGTTGTGACTCTCAACTATGGCTGCCAAGTCTTTCAGAATTAAATCATGTGATATCCTGGCTGAGATACCCAGGGCTCTGTGGAAAGCCAACCTGGGCCTAGATCTCAGTTTCCAAGGGTGATTCTCATGGGTGGACTCCTAAAATCCCAACAAAATTCATGGCAATACTTCTCTGAATTCAGTCTCTAAGGGGAATCACACCAGAGTTCAAGCCCAGGTGGTCCAGGTCATGTCTTCATACTGGACACAAATGACCAAATTTAAAACCAAAACCCTCCCATATGGCCCTCATCTTCTTCCATATAGACACTAATCACAACCTCTGGCGGAAGGTTTCCATGAGTGGTGGAGTCCAAGAGAGTGTCCAAAATAACTCCCTTGCCCCTCATTGGTGTAAATTCAGGGTGGTCTGGACACCCTTCATGTGAAACAGGAGTGATCAAATATGCTAGACGTTAATACTTCTATGCTTCTCCAATTTGTGGAAAACTGAGTGTCAGGTATATATTTTTATGTGATTTGCAGTCATGAGAAATCACAAGCACCTCTGCAGGTCTTTGAAGAACCCATTTGACCCAAAGGATCCCTATTCTCACTTGATGGAGTTCAAGAACTTTAAAGAGGAAGGCGACAGACTTCATCCACAAGGACTGCTTTTTGGCCATTTTGGTTTTGGATGCACACATGGGATCTCTCTTTACATCCACCAGGTGCTGAGAATCTAAGCCACAACCTCACACAGGGCCAAGAGGCTGATTCAGACACATCCCTTTCCAAAGCAATTAAGCAAAGAGCCACAGGTGATGCCCATTCATTTCCGTTTGAAAACTGTTTTCTTTAGGCTTCACAAAGGGGTGGCCTGAGGCAAAGACCTTCCTGACATTCAGGGGAACAGAACAATAGGTTAGCAAATGGCCCAAAGCAGTGTTTCTCCACTGAGACTTTCCTGGTCACACTGATATCTGAATTTTCTGAGATGCTCACCATTCCCTTCAGATATCCAGTACATGGCCATGTCACAGAGCTTGGAGGTGGTACATAACTTGGTCACAAAATCATGAGCCTATTCTGGAGAGTGGCCAGAATTCAGGAAGAAAACAGGAACTTAGGAAGATAGCAGGTGTTACCCATCCATAAGGCAAGCCGCATTCCTTTCATACATTGGGCAGAAAGAATTCTGGTAAGCTTTCTAATAGCTTGGACACATCCTTTGATGCATTCTCTTTTCTAATGTCTACAACCATGGACACAGTGGGATAAACAGACTTAAAAACACTCGCCTTGTCAAATCACTTGTTAGAAATCGTCCATTCCAAACCAAACAAACTGCCTTTCATACCTATTCTCAAAACATGAGACAAAATCACAAACACACACTCACACCCACAAAGTCACCACCTTTCCCAAAGTAGGTCTCTGACTATCGGGTGTGACCTCTGACTGGTGGGCCATACTATGTTCCCATCAAATGGCCTGTTCTGTCTCAGATCTGGTTTCCTTGGCCAACTCTGCGAAGTTGTCAGGAGACAGCGGTGAGCCACTTCCTGCTTACTCAGGAAAGGCCACTCTTCAGAGCTTTCCTGGCATTTGGCCATCCTCACATCAGTAGATACCAAGAAAGACTGACTCTGTCCTTGGTAAATCAAAAGAAGGGAGACCACTGGGACTGGGCCTGGGACTAGATTTGTGTGCCTCCATGCCTGGATCCCAAGTTCAGAGAGTTCCATCACCAAGAATGTGAGGTGAGGTCACTTCCTTCAGGAACTGAATGAGGTCAATGCCTTGGCAAGCACGTTGTCCTAACATTTGCTTCCAAAGGTCCAATGAAATGGAGGCTGTCCCTAATTCCTTTGACACTTTCACAAGTTAGAATGGTATATCAAACATTGGTAACCGGGAACAGCTCTCCACAGAGGCCTCGTTTTGTCCTCCTTCTCTACATAAAGAAGAGAGAGGCTGATTCAGACGCATCCCTTCATGCTGACCAGGTTGTTTGCAATGAAAGATGACTTTTGCTCTCTCAGTTCCTTCATAGGTGCCTACAACTTCTCTAGGGATCATTTGCGCATAGACCTTTGAGTTTCTCAGCAGTTGGAAGATCCCCTACATTCCTGTATTTTAAGACCAACTCTGTCCTTGCTCTTCTCTAAAGTTAGATTGAGGGAACAGTGTATGGTTAGGGTTAATAACAGGTTTGATTTGGAATAGAAATCATTCTGCTGGATGAATAATGGTATTGGGAATCTGCGATATTTTCAAGAATATATAGGTAAAATATATGAATCTGAAAACAGAAATCTAGGTAAGATTTGAAGCCCAGAAGGGCATTGGGCCCTTGATTGCGGTATTAAGCATAGGACCTTGTAACTTGGATGATTGATTTTCAAAGAGAACTTCCAGTCAAAAGGAATAGTCAGGAGTATTAGGAAGATAGTCGGTATGTTTATAAAGGAGAGTGAGTATAGGATTTGGACCAAAAGTTCTTTAGCTATAGGGTTTCGGGTATTGAGTGAATGTAAATGTCAGCACATGTGAAGAATTAATCACAATGATGAACTGGGGAAAATATGTAGGAATGCAGATATCAATAGAGACTTTAGGAAATCTGGCAAAGTATAGTCGGTAGTGAAATGTTAATAAAATAGATTCTTGTCACTTCCTGTTTTTCTGTATGCTTAATAAAACACTGTTGAAATCTTGAGAAGTGTTTTCTAAACTTTTTCCCAGAATGTGCTGTCCCCAACTGCCAAACTTCAGAATGTACTCCCTCACCCAGTTGCACGCAAACTGCTCACCCGCCCAGGCCCATCAATAAACTTTCCTTCCTGCCCTCTTCAAGGAAAGTATATAAGCTCTGCTTAAGCTGTTCTCAGGGTTCTCTGCTCTATTCAAATGAGCTCTGAGCCCCAGCATGCTGGACCCAGAATAAACCCTTTGTTTTTGGATGTGAGAGTCTCTTAGTGGTCTCTTCCCCCAATGCTCTTCCGATCTTTATATATGGAGGTTCCACCGAAATCCAGCAGCGGTGAACGAGAGACCCCAATGGGCTACTCTCAGGGTAAGTAAGGTGCCTCTTTCTGGTTTCAGGTTTCAGGTTAGTGCTTGGCAAAATGGCTGTCGATGAAGTGTGTGAGCTCTCTTTGATGGTGGCTGGCAGACGTGTCACAGAGCCACAAGCCAAGTCCCTGGGGGACGCCACAGAGGACTCGGGAATCGAGGAATAATAGTCCCCTCGACTCAGTGATACTTTGTTTCAGATTCGGTATTGCCAGCCCATCGGGTTTTGCCACAAGCTCAGTCTTGGTCTCAGTGTTGGACGTCCATTGCCTGTCTTTATTGTTTTCTCTTGTCTGTGTCCTGTGTCGTTGCTTTTACTGTTTGTGTATCTTTCATTATGGGACAGATCACTTCAATGCCTCTGTCCCTGACCCTTGATCTATGGACCAAAGTCCGCTTAAGGGCTCAGAATGTTTCTTTTTCAGTAAAACGCTGGACCTGGCAGACTCTGTGTGCCACAGAATGGCCCACCTTTGGATTCGGATGGCCCCTAGAAGGATCTTTCTACTTCCCACTAATTTAAAAAGACAGAGATATTGTCTTACAGCCAGGGCCACATAGCCATACTGATAAACAGGAATATACCTTAACTTGGCAGGACCTCTGCAAATCTCCTCCTCCGTGGGTGAAGCCTTTCCTTGTTGTGTCCCCGTTCCTACTCCTTCCCCCACGATCTCTCAACCCCTCTGCTCCTCCTCCTCCTCCACCCTCTGTTCTCCCTGAGTCACAAGATTTGACTCTACTGGACTCTCCTCCCCTTCCTTATCTTCTACCCTTGTCCCACAACCCCCAACACCCTCTAAGTGATTCTCCAGCTTCTGACTCAGCCTCTCCGCAATTGGAGGACGCTAAGCCAGCCCAGGGCCCTCCAGATAACTCCCCTGTGTCACACACAGCCCCTCCTCCCCTGGAGGAAGCTGGACTTGCTAAAGGAACTCGCCGGTGGCAAATGATTGAAAACCTTGGAACTCCCGTGTTGCTTCCCTTCATCCCTAAGGGCCAATGATTGACGATGGCCATGGGGAAAAAAAATGGAAGCCTACCAGTATTGGCCTTCTCCTCTTCAGACCTATATAAATGGAAAAATAACAATCCCCCTTTTACCGAGGACCCAACCTGGCTCTCAGGTCTGGTGAAGTCATTGATGTTTTCACACCAACCTACTTGGGATGACTGCCAACAACTCCTAGGGACTCTCTTCATGACAGAGGAACAAAAGAGAATCCTCCTGGAGGCTAGAAAAAAGTATCCTCGGACCAAATGCGTGACTGACACAACTTCCCAACATATTCAAAGCCGGCTTTCTCTTGAAACGACCCAACTGGGACCCCAACACCTTTGAAGGTAGGGAGCATCTGTCCACTTATCGCCGGGCTCTAATAGTGGGTATCTTAGTGGCCGCTAGGTGACCAACTAATTTGGCCAAGGTAAGAGAGATTATTTAAGGGCCTGATGAATCTCCCTCTATGTTCCTAGAGATAATTATGTAGGCATATAAGAGACATACTCCTTTCGATCCTCAGGCAGAGGATCAAAAGGCATCTGTCACAATGGCCTTTATTGGGAAAGCTGCCCTGGATATTAAAAGAAAGTTACAATGCTTAGATGGATTACAAGATATGACTTTGAGGGATTTAGTCAGAGAACCCGAGAAGGTATACTTTAAGAGAGAAACTGAGGAAGAGAAGGGAGCTGAGTGAGGATAAAAGAAACAAAAGACAGACTAAGGCATTGACTAAGGTCCTGGTCACAATAACAAATAGGCCAGAAATTAAGAAACAGAGAGACAGGAAGGGATACCTGGGCACACACTAGAGGCCACCCCTGGCCTCAGATCAATGTGCCTACTCTAAAGAAAAAGGACACTGGGCCAAAGAGTGCCCTAGAAAGAGACAGCCATGCCAGCCAGATATTCTGACTCTGGAGGAATACTAAGAAAGTCCAGGCTCAGATCCTCTCCCTGACCTCAAGGTAACTTTTGAAGTGGAGGGGAACACAATAAACTTTGAAGTAGATACAGGGGGAATATACTCAGCCTGTAAGGCCCATTGGGCCCTCTACCGAATAAAAGGTCTCTAATTCAAGAGTCTAACAGAAGTAAATATCGGGCTTTGACAACTACGAGGACCATGGACCAGGGAAAAGGAAAAATCCATCACTCCTTCCTAGTAATCCCAGAATGCCTGGCCCCATTGATGGGCAGAGTTCTGCTCACCAAGCTCTGGGCCAAAATAACTTTTAACCCTGAAGGCCCCCAAGTGGAATTTTTTAATCCTTCAGTAACTACTCCTATAATCATGCCTCTAACTATGTCAGTAGCAAATGTTCATCAACTCACTCACCTTTGTTCAAAGAAACTGCATTCATTCGTGAAGGATCAAGAACACAGTTTTCCACTAACCTACTCACAGCAAAAGGAAATAACTGAATGGGTAACAAAAGCCTGTCAGGTCCATTAATTGGTTAAAGCTTACACTTCCAAGCTTCCTGCAGGAAAGCACCTATGAGGAACCAGACGAGGACAATTCTGGGAAGTGGACTTTACTGAAATTAAGCCAGTAAGGTATGGACTTAAATAACTCCTAGTCTTTGAACATACATTTTCAGGATGTATTGAAGCCTTCCCCACACACACAAAAAAAAAAAAAAGAAATAAAAAAGAAGAAAAAAGAAACATCACAAATGGTTGTAAAGAACATCCTGGAAGATATTTATTCTCCCCTTGACGACCAGTAGTCTTAACCCTCATCAGCCCCTTTAGCTGCGATGGCTGATCACAAATCCTACTGGACACGAAGTATGGCCTATCTCGAATACAGCCCCCTTACCAACCTGGTGGCCATCTCTCCACCCAGTCATTTGTCAGCTGGCTATAGGTCTTTCCTATTGGGATATCCCTGATTAACAGGATCCCACTAAAATTCCATTAAATCCCTTCCGTACCATAGATAATGGAAACAAACATTATAGATGTAGGGACACGTGAGCCAGATGCAAGTTGGCTAGCCTAGATTACTATGTTTGCCCGCAGACTATCAAAGCCACAAACAGTCACGGCTGTGGGGGGGGGAGAGCAGACTTCTAATGTAAGTCATGGGGATGTGAGCATACAGGGACTGTCAGATGGAACCCAAACTCCTCATCAAATTCTGTACACAGCATTGGCCATATTACGAATTAGATAACCAAAACCGATGGCCCCCAGAGGGGTCTCTAGATCCTCAAATTCTGTGTGACCTTTTTAACTTCTGCAAGTGCTCAAAAGTGTGAAAGGAGATTCCGCTATGTGGAGGCCTTCTCTCTCCTTTGCTCACATCCTGAACTATGCTTCTCCAATAGATGCTCACCGTCAGCCTTGTGCTCCAGACTCTCCGCTGTCACTCCCACCTCAGCAACTTGATTTCTCCCCTCCAATATCTAGATCAAAAACCCAAATCTCGACTGGTTCTCAGACCATTGCTCCCTTGCTGAGGTCGCAGGTACTGAGGTACCACTCCATTCACTCACTCCTCTCCTCTCCTGTCAGTGCCTGCACCGGGTCCCACCCAGTCCTCTTACCACCTAATGCAAAGCTCAAACCCGCTGAGAAGAATCCTCAGACCCTAATACAAGATGTAATGAAAATGGCCTTTAATGTTGCTTTGTCATCACTGAAAACAGGTTACTAAGAATTTAAAGTCCCTCACAGGCTTTTTGGAATCTCACTCCCGTCTCCCCCTCTGTTCTATCTGTTCTACTGCTCAAGTTTTTGTTGCTATTAAGATCCCAAAGCCCTCTCCCAATATTCTTTTAATCTCTCCTTCCTCATTCTCAGATCCACAGAGCTGCTCTTATCCCTGCCTTCCAAATTTTCCCCCTGTGTACCAGGCCCACAGAAAAGTCTTAACTGACCTTCTCCAGAAGTCTTCACCATGGCTGATTTAGGACTTTCAGCAAAAGAGTCCCTATAAAAGAGTTCACTGTAAATAAACTTCCTATTTTTGTGTTTCCCTGGTCTCCTTGGCAACTGGCTAAAAAATTCAGCACTCCTGATCTAGACACACCCTTACTAGTTTTTCACAAACTGGGCTGTATGGAAACAGCTGGAAGGGGGAAAAAAAGAAAGGGAAGACACCCCCACCCAGGTGTCCTTGAAAAGTTAACTTGCCCAAACTGAGGAAAAAACAAAAACAAAAACTGCTTTTTGTGAACTTCTGCAGACTGTGAACTTCTGAGCCCCTTCCCTTACGTGTTGGGTACAAAATTCTGAAACTACGTAACTTGGGTTTCAGGGGATTAATTGATTACAACAGAAGCAATGCCCTCTGAATCTGGTTGAAACCAAAAAAGACTGTTTCCGTGTCTTTGGTGCTATCTTAGGTGCCTTGCCTTGTCTGTCCCTACAACAGTATAATTCTATATACTAAAACATTGTTTATGTTTTCATGAAATGGTCAACAGATGTGATTAATTGTGAAATGGTGCAGATGTTTCCCAGAGTGCTCTAATATGACGCAGGTTCATTTGAAGATCAAAGAGGGGGACATACAACGCGGTTCCGCTGGGAACATATATCCCTCACCTTAGCCATTCTATTACGAATAGGAGTTGCTGCAGGGTTGGGCACAAGAACCACTGCTCTGGTCCATGGGACACAACAAGTGACCCAATTAGAAGCAGCAATAGATCAAAACTTAAAGATTTTAGAAACCTCCATCACAGCTTTGCAGGAATCTTTAACCTCTCTCTCTGAAGTTGTTTTACAGAAAAGGCGAGGGTTGGACCTCCTTTTCATGACAGAAGGGGGCCTTTGTGCTTCATTGAGGGAAGAATGTTGTTTTTATGTCGACAATACTGGAGTTGTAAAAAAATCTATGAGTAAATTAAAAAGATGCCTTGAAGAGCAACAACGAGAGAGAGAGGCACAAAAAGGGTAGTTTGAGTCTTTTTTTACACAGTCCCCCTGGTTAATTACGTTTTTATCAACCCTGGCCGGTCCAATAATAATCCTCATAGTATTACTAAGTATAAAACCCTGTTTCCTCAATCATGTAATTTCTTTTCTCCAAGCTCAAATTGGACAAATTAAAATTATGGTAATACCCCACTAGCAGACATAGAATGTGACACCCCACAACAATCACTTTTATGATTAAAAGTAGCCAGAAAAAGAAGTGGGGAATGAAAGGTTAATAAAATATGTACTTGTCACTTCCTGTTTTTCTGTACGCTTAACAAAACACTGTTGAAATCTTGAGAACTCTTTGCTAATCTTGTTGCCAGAATGTGCTGTCCCCAATTGCCAAACTGCAGAATCTACTCCCTCACCCGGTTGAATAGAAACCTGAACTGTACTTGGATCATTGAATGTAGAAGAGAACATCCATTCAAAATGTTATAGTCAGTTGGATTAGAAAGATAGTCGGTAAGTTTAGGAAGAAAAGTGAGTATAGGATTTGGAACAAAAGTTCTTTAGCAATAGGGTTTTGGTTAGAGAGTAAATGTAAATGTCAACACAAGTGAAGAGTCAGTCACAATGATGCACAGGGCAAAATATGTAGGAAAGCAGATATCAATTGAGACATTAGGAAATCAGGAAAAGAATAAAGTGAGTGATGGGATTAGATATTTTCAACAGGGTTGAGGATGAATATGTGAGCTTAGGATAAAACAAATATGAAGTCAACAATAGGATTGACATTTGATAGCATTAGCGTAGCCCAAGACAGTGTCCAAAATAAGCTCTGTTGCCCCTCATTTGCCTAAATTCCCAGTGGCCTGTACACCCTTCCTGTTTACCAGGAGTGATCAAATAGGCCTGCCCTTAATACTGCTCTGCTTCTCCAATTTGAGTCCTACTGAGTGTCGGGTACAGATTCTTTATGTGAATTGGAAAGATGAGAAAACTCAAGCACCTATTGGATAGCCTCTGAATAGATTTGAAGAACTCATTTGACCCAAAAGATCCCTATTCTCACTTGATGGAATTCAGGAACCTTACAGAGGAAGGCAAAATACTTCATCAACAATGACTGCTCTTTTTGCCATTTTGGATTTTATGCACCCATGGGATGTTTCTTTAGATCCATCAGGTGCTGAGAATCTAAGTCAAAGAATCACACTGGGCCAAGAGGCTGATTGACACACATCTCTTTCCAAATCAATTAAGGAAAGGGCCAAAGGTAAAGCATATTCATTTCCATTTGAAAAATCTTTCCTTCAGGATTCACAAAGGGTTGGCTTGAGACAAAGACCTTCCTGACTCTCAGGGCAACAGAACAATAGGTAAGCAAATGGCCCAAAGCAGGGATTCTCCACTGAGACTTTACTGGTCACACTGATATCTGAGTTTTCTGTGATGCTCGCCATTCCATTCAGCTATCCAGTACATGGCCATGTCACAGAGCTTGGAGGTAGTACATATCTTGGACACAAAACCATGAGCCTATTCTGGAGATTGGCCATAATTCAGGAAGAAAACAGCAACTTAGGAAGGTAGCAGGTATCGCCCATCAATAAGGCAAGCCACAGTCAATTCATAAATTGTGCTGGATGAATGCTGGGAAGCTTTCTATGAGACAGGACACATCCATTGATGCATTCTCTTTTCTAATGTCTACAATCACGGACACAGTGGGATACACAGACATAGAAACACTTGCATTGTCAAACGACTTACTAGAAACAGTTCACTCCAAACCAAACAAACTGCCTTTTCTACCTATTCTCAGAACATGAGACAAAACCACAAACCCACACCCGCAATGGCACCTCCTTCCCCCAAATAGGTCTGTGACTCTCCGGAGTGTGCTCTGACTGATGGGCCATACTATGATCCTCCGAAATGGCCTGACCTGTCTCAGATCTGGTCTTCTTGGCCAACAATGTGAAGTTGTTAGAAGCCAGGAGTGAGCCACTATCTGCTTTCTCAGGAAGAGCCCCTCTTCCGAGCTTTCCTGGCATTTGGCCATCCTCAAATCAGTAGGTATCAAGAAAGACTGACTGTGTCCTTTGTAAATCCAAAAAAGTGAGACCACTGGGACTAGGACTGAGACTGGCTCTGGGTTCCTGGCTTTCTGTATACCAAGTTCAGAGAGTTCCATCACCAAGGAAGTGAGATGAGATCACTTCCTTCAGGAACTGAATGAGATCACTGCCTTGCCAACCACTTTGTCATAACAATTGCTCCCAACGGTCCCATGAGATGAGGGCTGCCCCTACTTCCTGTGACACTTTCACAAGTTAAAATGGTATATCACCCGTAGGCAAAAGGGAACAGCTCTCCACACAGGCCGGGTTTGGTCCATCTTCTCTACATTAAGAAGAGATAGGCTCATTCTGACGCAACCCTTAATCCTGACCAGGTTGTTTGCCATGGAAGATGATTTTTGCTCTCTCAGGTCTTACATAGCTGCCTACATCTTCTCCAGAGATCATTTCTGCATGGAGCTTTGAGGTTCTCAACAGATGGAAGATCCACTGCATTCCTGTATTGTAAGACCAACACTGTCCCTGCTCTTCTGTAAACATAGATGTGAATTGGAGTCATGAGAAAACCCACGAACCTATGGGATAGCCTCTGCAGGGCTTTAAAGAATTCACTTGACCCAAATGATCCCTATTCTCACTTAATGGAGGTCAGGAACCTTACAGAGGAAGGCGAGAGACTCTATCCACCATGACAGTTCTTTTGTCCATTTTGGTTTTGGATGCACACATGGGATTTTTCTTTAGACCCATCATGTGCTGTGAATCTAAGCCACAGCCTCACATAGGGCCAAGAGGCTGATTCAGACACATCCATTTCCAAAGCAATTAACCGAAGAGGCACAGGTAATGACCATTCAATTCCATTTGAAAACTATTTTCTGCAGGCTTCACAAAGTGTGGCCTGAGGCAAAGACCTTCCTGACATTCAGGGCAACAGAATAGGTAAGCAAAAGGCCCAAAGCAGGGTTTCTCCACTGAGACTTTCTTGGGCATACTGATATCTGAGTTTTCTGAGATACTCACCATTCCCATCAGCTATCCAGTACATGGCCATGTCACAGAGATGGAGGTGGTACATATCTTGGACACAAAATCATGAGCGTATTCTGGAGAGTGTCCAGAATTCAGGAAGAAAACAGGAATTTAGAAAGATGGCAGGAATTGCCCATCCATACGGCAAGCTGCAGTCCATTCATAAATTGCACTGGATGAATGCTTTGAAGCTTTCTCGTAGACAGGACACATCCATTGATGCATTCTCTTTTCTACTGTCTACAATCACGGACACAGTATGATATATAGACACAGAAACACTCACGTTGTCAAAGGACTTACTAGAAACAGTTCACTCCAAAACAAACAAACCAGCTTTCCTAACTATTCTCAGAACATGAGACAAAACCACAAACTCACACTCACACCCAAAATAGTACCTCTTTCCCCCAAGTAGGTCTGTGTCTATCCGGAGTGTCCTCTGACTTGTGGGCCATACTATGTTCCCCAAAAATGGCGTGTCCTGTCTTCAATCTGGTCTCTTTAGCCAACTCTGTGAAGTTGTCAGGAGCCCGTGGTGAGAAACTACCTGCTTTCTCTGGAAAGGCCAGTCTTCATAGTTTTCAGGCATTTGGCTGTCCTCACATCAGTAGGTACCAGGAAAGAGTGACTCTGTCTTGTTAAATCCAAACAAGTGAGCCCACTGGGACATGGAGTGGGTTTGACTCTGTGTGCCTGGTTTCCTGGATCCCAAGATCACAGACTTTCATCACCAATAATGTAAGGTGAGGTCACTTCCTTCAAGAACTGAATGAAGTCACTGCCTTGGAAACCACTTTGTTTTAGCAGTTGCTTCCAAGGTTCCCAAAAGATGGAGTCTGCCTCTACTTGCTGTGACTCATTCATAAGTTAGAATGGTATATCAACCATAGGCACCGGGGAACAGCTCTCCACACAGCCATGGTTTGGTCCATCTTCTCTACATTAGGAAGAGAGAGGCTAATTCAGACACATCCCTTCAACCTGACCAGGTTGTTTGCCATGGAAGATGACTTTTGCTCTCTCAGATCCTTCATACCTGCCTACACCTTCTCCAGGGATTATTTCTGCAGGGACTTTTGAGGTTCTCAGCTGGTGGATGATACCCTACCTTCCTGGATTTTAAGACCAACTCTGTCCCTGCTCTTCTGTAAAGTGAGATTGAGGGAACAGTGTATGGTTAGTGTTAATAGCATGTTCGATTTGGGTTAGGAGTCATTCTGCTGGATGAATTATGGTATTTGGAACCTGTGATATTTATAAGAATATAAATGTGAAATATATGTATGAGAACAGAGATATAGGAAAGATTTGAAGCCCAGAAGGCATTGGGCCCTTGATTGGTATACTTAGATTGAATCATGTTCTGCACCGAGGTCTCAGATAAATTGATATACAATGGCATAGGACCCTATACCTTGGATGATTGAAAGTAGAAGAGAACATCCAGTCAAAAGGGATAGTCTGTAGGATTAGGAAGATAGTAAGTAGGTTTAGGAAGAAGAGTGAGTCTCGGAGTTGGACCAAAAGTTCTTTAGCAATTGGTTTTCAGTTAGAGGGTGAATGTAAATGTCAGCACATGTGAAGAGACAGTCACAATGATGAACTGGGAAAATATGTAGGAAAGCAGATATCAATAGGGACATTAGGAAATCAGGAAACGTATAAAGTGAGTGATAGGATTAGATATTTTCAACAGGCTTGAGGTTAAATATATAATCTTATGAAGAAACAAATATGTAGTAACCAATAGGATTGACATTTGAGAGCAGTAGGCACCCTGGACATAGATGCTTTTAGTAATCCATGGTCACTTCCCATTTAGGCTTTGGTACAATCATATGTGTGACCTTTGCATTTTGTGTACAGAATACTACTGTGGTAAAATGTATATGTAGATCAGGTGACATGAGTATTTCTTGCACCATAAAGGGGAGTAATATTCTGGAAACTTATAAATTAGTACTGGGGATACAAATAGGTGTACCTTATGTTGATGATTATTGAGATGATGCATGAATAGACCATATTGTGAATAAAGTATGTAACTGGATCCAACATTAAATAATGGTTTGAGTTTGCATCTGAAAATATATTGGAAATCTTATATTGATATATATACCATCATTCCAACGAGTTATATATGCAATGGTATTATTAGGGTTACGGTTTATCGTGAAGAGTGAGTTTTGCTTCAAAAATGATTATGGAATCGAAAATAATGTGTTTAGAAAGAAGTCTAGTGAAAAGACCAGTAAAGAAACATGGAGGAATACATGTGTTCTGAAGTATTAAGTAATTGAAAGTGAACCAAATGCCAAAAAAATTTGTGAAGTTGTGGATGAAAAAATACATCCTATGATGTCCATAAACTGAAGAAATAGTAATGTACCAGTGTTGAGTAAAAATGAACTTCAAATTACACATCATGTCCCATAGCAATCTACTTGCATTAATGTTAAACTGGGTCAGTTACTGTAGAAATATTAGGATTTTTAAGCACCATCCACTGAACTTAGTTTTCAGTAGTAGGAAACCAAAATATATTTCAGGTGTATGAATATTACTGAGAATAATCTTGTGAAAATTTGAATTTAAAATAACATAAATGAATATGAATGAATTTAGGGAGTGTATAATAAGACACATATTTGTCATATTTTTTTAAAATCTGGAGAATATACACACACACACACACACACACGCACACACACACAAACACACACGCACACACATACACATTAATATTTAGCAATATATATGCCAATCGATATTCATCATGAAATATAATTCATTCACAAATCCAAAAATATTCATTTTACTGAACATGGATTTATGTATAGTGTTTTTCACTAGGAAGCTCACCCATAGGTGGAATTTTCAGTTCCATCATTATTTAGGGAAAGTCATCTCTTCTCACAATTTTTATATTCCAAAGCCAGTGATCTTTCAAGAATGTACGTGTGATACCAGGTAGGATATTGTATATGCATAAAAAAATTACATGTGCTGAATAGGATACAGAGAAAGGGAGACAGGACTTTACATATGTGATAACTTTAAAAAATCATGGAGAAATATTAAAATGAAAAGTTTACTAAATTTAAAACACATACTCTTGATAAAGCAGAAGACAAATACAAATATACACCATGCTTCCTATGAAAGGACTGTACTTCTATTCAGTTAGGTTTTTTTTTCTCCATGATATTAAGATTAGTAGTCAGAGTCTAGTAGGGTATGGGTTAGTGTCAGGGATTCAGTATTTCAAATGGAAAATAGGAAAATGAATCTAATGTGTATGCAAACATGTGATACACAAAAATCTTCCCTCTCTTATCCAGAACAATGCCTTGACATAACCATCGGTAAAAGTAAGACACAATTAGAGGAGAGGAGTTAGAAAACCTGTGAATACATATGTGGAATAAAAAATGCTAAGGAGTTCACAACACTGGAGGTGGTAAAAGAGTTTACAAAAGTATGGGAGAGGGTAAACACTCCAGAAACATGGAGCTGTGCTGACCTAAAGACTTATTGAGAAACTTCCTCTGAGGTTAGGCACAAGAAATGTATGTACGGCAATATGTAAATCAATGGTTCTGCAACTGATGTGATTCTGCAATCTGTATATGGAGTAAAAATGGGAGCTCATATCCCAATTGAATCAAAGTGTGAAATATGATATATCAAGAAGTATGTAATGTTTTGAACAACCTATAATGAAAATTAATTAAAAAAAAAAGAAATATATGTAATTGTCAGGAGATTTAGCTTCGTTTATAGTGACACCAAAAATCTGGGTCTGCATCTATGTGACCTGGAGGACATGGTTCTTTATTTTGTAATGAACATGAGGCAGCAGGTCTGAATTCTCCCTTTGTAGGTAAACTGTTGCCACTGGGAGCTAAGTGTCTTCCCGTGTGGTCTGTGAAGCCATTTGGTCATCCTCCACTTTTCAGGGTGTTTCTTACTGCTGCACTGGGAATTTGGTATTTGCTTCACGAAATACAATATGTTCAACTGGGACACAATGCTGGAGGGAGTTCTGTCATGTGTGGTTGGTCAGGGTCGGCAAGAGAATGTACGAACCAGGCTTCTATCCCACATAGCTTTCCCCTTGACTATAGCAACCTGATTCTGAACATTGCCCTGAAACCTCTACATATAACAAGATGCCTTTACATATAAAGGTCTGCTGCCTGCACCATGTCAGTCGCAAGTTTTGGAAGCCAATGGAAGATCCAGGTGGTCCTACCAAAAATATTTATTTACACACCTACAGTCCACTGCTCTACACCCACTACCCAGCAGGCTTCAACTTACTGGCATTTCTGTTCTACACCATTTTCACGAAAATCAGTCAATCAAGGCACTGTTTGTTATACTCATGATCACCAACAGGATATCTAAAGGTTATCCAGTGCCACCTGGTCATGGGGATTTCAAAAATTTCATGGTATTAATCTAGTCATTTTTCAAGGATGAAGTTGGAGGCACTGTGGGTTTCATTTAATTCAGGAACCATTAAATGGTGAGGAAGCTCATTTCAATGAAAGCTCTGGAGAACACTCACAGGCAAGCCTTCCCAAAGAGTGGCCAAAAGGACACATGAATAGAGGCCCATTGAGGTATACAATGTGAGGTCCATGTGTGTTTGGACTCTCAACTATGGCTACCAAATCTTTAAGAATTAAATCATGTGATATCCTGGCTCAGAATCCCTGAGCTCTGTGGAAAGCCATCCTGGGCCTAGATCTCAGTTTCCAAAAGCGATTCTCATGCGTGGTCTCCTAAAATCCCAACACTATTCATGGCAATACTTCTCTGAGGTCAGTTCCAGAACTCAGTCTCTAAGGGGAATCACACCAGAGTTCAAGCCCTGGTGGACCCAGTCATCTCTTCCAACTACCACACAAATTACCACAATTAAAACAAGAACCCTCCCATATGGCCCTCATCTTCTTTCATATAGACACTCATCATAATCTGGCTGGAGGTTTCCATGAGGGGCGCAGACCAAGACAGTGTCCCAAATAAGCTCCTTTGCCCCTCATTTGCCTAAAGTCAAGGTGGCCTGGACACCCATCCTGTGAACCAAAAGTGATCAAATAGGCCTGCCGTTAATACCGCTCCAATTTGAGGACTACTGTCTGTGGGGTTTAGAGTCTTTATGTGAATTTTAGTCATGAGAAAACCCAAGCACAATGGGCTAGCCTCTGCAGGTTTTGTAGAACTCTTTTGACGCAAAGGATCCCATTCTCACTTGATGGAGGTCAGGAACCTTACAGAGGAAGTCGAGAGACTTCATCCCAATAATTGCTCTTTTGGCGAATTTTCTTTTGGATGCACACATGGTAACTTTCTTTAGATCCATCAGGTGCTGAGAATCTAAGCCACAGCCACACACAGGGCCAAGGGCCTGATTCAGACACATCCCTTTCCAAAGCAATTAAGGAAAGTGCCACAGGTATGCCCATTCATTTCCATTTGAAAACTGTTTTCTTCAGGCTTCACAAAGGGGTGGCCTGAAGCAAAGACCTTCCTGACATTCAGGGCAACAGAACAATAGGTAAGCAAAAGGCCGAAAGCAGGGTTTCTCCTCTGAGACTTTCCTGGTCACACTGATATCTGAGTTTTCTGAGATGCTCGCCATCCCCTACAGCTATCCAGTACATGGCCATGTCACAGAGCTTGGAGGTGGTACATATCTTGGACACAAAACCATGGGCCTATTCTTGAGATTGGCCGGAATTCAGGACGAAAATAGAAACTTAGGAAGGTAGCAGGTGTTGCTCATCGATAAGGCAAGCTACAGTCCATTCATAAACGGGGCAATATGAATGCTGAGAAGCTTTCTACTAGACACGACACATCCATTGATGGATTCTCTTTTCTAATGTCTACAACCACGGAAACAGTGGAATACACAGACATAGAAACACTCGCCCTGTGAAAAGACTTACTAGAAACAGTCCACTTCAAATGAAACAAACCGACTGTCCTACCTATTCTCAGAAAATGAGACAAAACCACAAACCCACAACCACACCCACAAAGGCACCTCCTTCCCCTAAGTAGGTCTGTGACTATCCAGAGTGTCCTCTGACTTGTGGGCCAAAATTTGTTCCCCCAAAATGGCCTTTCCTGTCTCAGATCTTGTCTCCTTGGCCAACTCTGTGAACTTCTTAGGAGCCAACGGTGAGCAACTACCTGCTTTCTCAAGAAAAACCCTGCATCCGAGCTTTCCTGGCATTTGGCCTTCCTCACATCTGTAGGTACCAAAAAATACTGACCCTGTCCTTGGTAAATCCAAACAAGTGAGACCACTGGGACTGGGACTGGGATTGGCTCTGTGTGCCTGGCTTCCTGGATCCCACGTTCAGAGAGTTCCATCACCAAGAAAGTGAGGTGAGGTCACTTCCTTCCTGAACTGAATGAGGGCACTGTCTTGGCAGCCACTTTGTCCTAACTGTTGCTTCCAAGGGTCCCAAGAGATTGAGGCTGCCCCTACTTCCTGTGACATTTTCACAAGTTAGAATGGTATATCAACCAAAGGCACCCAGGAATAGATCTCCACACAGGCCAGGTTTGGTCCATGATCTCTACATTAAAAAAAAATCTGATTCAGACACAACCTTTTATCCTGACAGGGTTGTTTGCCATGGAAGATGACTTTTGGTCTCTCAGGTCCTTTATTGCTTCCTACATCTTCTCCAGGGATCATTTCTGCATGGACCTTTGAGGTTCTCAGCAGGTGGAAGTTTTTCTACATTTCTGTATTGTAATATCAACTCCTTCCCTGCTCTTCTGTAAAGTTAGATTGAGGGAACAGTGTCCGGTTATGGTTAAAAACATGCTCGATTTGGGTTAGAAATCATTTTGCTGGATGAATGATCGTATTGAGAACTTGCTATGTGTAGAAGAATATATAGGTGAAATATATGTATGAAAAAAGAAATCTAAGTCTGATTTGAAGGCCAGAAGGGCATTGGGCCCTTGATAGGGATATGTGGTGTTGAATTACGTTCTGCAGAGTTGTCTCAGATAAATCGATATACAATGGCATAGCACCTTGTACGTTGCATGAATTAATGTAGAAGGAACATCAAGTCAAAAAGGCATAGTCGGTAGTGAAAGGTTAATAAAATTAATTAAATAGGTACTTGTCACTTCCTGTTTTTCTGTATGCTTAACAAAACACTTTTGAAATCTTGAGAAATGTTTGCTAATCTTCTTCTAGAATGTACTGTTCCCAACAGCCGAACTGCAGAATGTACTCCCTCACTCGGTGTCATGCAAATCGCCCACTCGCCCTTACCCATCACTAAACTTCCCTCTCTTCCCTCTCCAAGGAAAGTATATAAGCTCTGCTTAAGCTGTTCTCAGAGGTCTCTGCTCTATTTAATTTAGCTCTGAGCTCCAGCATGCTGGACCACAAATAAACCCTTTGCTGTTGCATGAGACAGTCTCTTGGTAGTATCTTCCTCTGACACTCGCCTGACCTTTACATATTGCGGTTCCACCGAGTTCCAGCAGTGGCGGACGAGAGACCCCAATGGGCTCCTCTCGGAGCAAGTAAGGCGCCTCTTTCCGGTTTCAGGTTTCTTGTTAGGGCTTGGCAAAATTGCTGGCGATGAAGAGCCTGGGCTCTCTCCGATGGTGGCTGAGAGACGTGTCACAGAGACAAAGGGCACCTCTCTGAAGGACCCCACAGAGAACTCGGGAAATCAAGGAACAATAGTCTTCTCGACTCAGTGATATTTTCTTTTAGATTCGTTATTGCCATACCATTGGGTTTTGCCGGCTACTCATTCCTGGTCTCAGTGTTGGACGTTCATTGCCTGTCTTTATGGTCTTGTCTTATCTGTGTCGTGTGTCCTTGCTTTTACTGTTTGTGGAACTTTCATTATGGAACAGAGCACGTCAATGCCTCTGTCCCTGACCCTTGATCACTGGACCAAAGTCCGCTTAAGGACTCAGAATCTTTCTTTTTTTAGTAAAACGCTGGACCTGGCAGAATCTCTGTGCCTCAGAATGGCCCATCTTTGGAGTCGTATGGCCCCTAGAAGGATCTTTCTACTTCCCACTAATTTAAAAAGTCAGAGGTATTGTCTTTCAGCCAGCGCCACATAGCCATCCGGATCAACAGCCATATATCTTAACTTGGCAGGACCTCTGCAAATCTCCTCCTCCATGGGTGAAGCCTTTCCTTGCCCCTACCTCTGCTCCTACTCCTTCCCCCATGATCTCTCAAACCCTCTCAACCTCCTCCTCCTCCACCCTCTGTTCTCCCTGAGTCACAGATTTGACTCTACTGGACTCTTCTCCCCCTCCTTATCCCCTGCCCTCGTCCCCTAACACACAACACACTCTAAGTGATTCCGCTGCTGCTGACTAAGCCTCTCTACCATTGGAGGAAGCTAAGCCGGTAATAGGATCTGACAATGGACCGATGTTCATGGCCCAGGTAAGTCAGGGGTTAGCCAGGAACCTGGGGATTAATTGGAAGTTAAATTGTGCTTATAGACCACAGAGTTCAAGACAAGTAGAAAGAATGAATAGAACCATTAAAGAGACCTTAACGAAATTAAGCTTAGAGACCAGCATAAGATTGGACTATGCTCCTGCCTTATGCAATGTTTCATGCAAGAAAAAATCCCTTTGTTTCTTTGAGTAACCTTACCACGTGTGAAATTCTTTATGGTGGCGCTCCTCCAATAGGGGACCTAAGCCCAACTGTAAGACCTAAAGATCCTTTCCACACCCCCTTGCTTGACAGACTTAAAGATCTTGAAAGAACTCAGTAATACCTGTGAAAACAGCTGGCCACTGCCTACCCAACTGGGAACCAGGGGATTCCACATCCATATCAAGTAAGAGATTTCATCTATGTAAGATGATATCAGGTGTCATCCCTGGTACCCCGCTGAAAAGGACCATACCAGGTGCTATTATAACACCTACAGTGGTAAACGTAAACAGAATCACTTCCTGGATCCATGCCTCGCATCTCAAGCCTGCTCCCTGTACAGAATCTTTCTGGAAACTGAAAAAGACTGGTAACAGTTTCAAATTGTGTATTTGCAATGTGAATAAGGTTATATACTCTCCCCTTGGCTACAAGTAGTCCTAACCCTCATCAGCCCATTAAGCAGTGATGGCTGATCACAAATCCTACTGGAAAAGAAGTATGGTCTATCTCGCATACAGCCCCCTTAGGGACCTGGTGGCCATCTCTCCACCCAGACATTTGTTAGCTGGCTATAGGTATTTCCTATTGTGATATCCCTGATGAAGAGGATCCCACTAAAATACCATTAAATCCCTTCTGTACCATAGATAATGGAAACAAACATTATGGATGTAGGGACACGTGAGCCAGATGCAGGTTTGCTAGTCTAGATTACTAAGTTTGCCTGGCAGACTATCAAAGCCACAAAGAGTAATGGCTGTGTGGGGGAAAAGCCGACTTTTTCTGTATGTCATGGGAATGTGTGCATACAGGGGATGCCTGATGGAACCCCAATTCTTCATCAAATTCAGTACACAGCATTGGCCACATTACCAATTAGACAACCAAAAACTATGGCACCCAGAGGGGTCTCTAGATCCTCAAATTTTGTGGGACCTTTTTGACTTCTGCAAGTGCTCAAAAGAGTGAAAGGAAATTCCCCTATGTGGAAGCCTTTTCCCTCCTTCACTCACATCCTGAACTATGCTTCTCCAATAGATCATTATCCTCAGCCTTCTGCTCCAGACCCTCTGCTGTCACTCCCATCTCAGCAACTTGATTTCTCCCTTCCAATAACTAGATCAGAAACCCAAAGCTCCACCAGTTCTCAGACCATCGCCCCCTTGCTGAGGTAGCAGGTACATAGGTACCGCGCCACCGACTCATTCCTCTCATCTCCTGTCAGTGCCCTCACCGGGTCCCACCAGGTCCTCTTACCAGCTAACCCAATGCTCAAACGAGCTGAGGAGAGCCCTGAGACCCTTATCCAAGATGTAATATAATTGGCCTTTAAAGTTGCTTTGTCATCACTGAAAACAGGTTACTAAAATTTAAAGTCCCTCACAGGATTTTGGGATCCTCACTCCCGTCTTTCACTCTGCTCTACCTGATCTACTGCTCAAGTTTGCTGCTAGGAAATTCCCAATACCCTTTCGCAGTATTCTTTTACATCTCTCTTTTCCCTCATTCTCGGATCCTCGGAGGTGCTCTCAGCCCCACCTTCCCCGTCTTTCCCCCTCTGTACCAGGCCCACAGAAAAGTCTTAAATGACCTTCTTCAGAAGTCTTCACCATGGCTGAGTTTTGAACTTTCAGCCAAACAGTCCCAATAAAGACTTTAATGTAGATAAACATTCTCTTTTGTATTGCCCTGTTCTACTTGGCCACTGGCTAAAAATCTCAGTACTTCTAAGCTAGACAACCCCTAACTAGTTTTTCACAAAATATGTGAACAAGTCCTCTGGCCTTCAGCTGGGGCTTCACAGAGATGGCTACATTTCTAAGATAAAGAAATTACCAACTGGGCTCCATGGTAACAGCTGGCAGGGGGAAAATAAGAAAGGGAAGAAAAAGCTCTCCTCCTCCCAGGTGTCCTTGAAAAGTTAACTTGCCCAGAACAGAAGGAAAAACAGAAACAAATACTGCTTTTTCAAACTTCTGAAGACTGTGAACTTCTGAGCCCCATCCCTTATATGTTGGGTACAAAATTCTGAAACTACCTAAACTTGAGTTTCAGGGGATTAATTGATTACAATAGAAGCAATGCCCTCTGAATCCGGTTGCAACCAAATAGGACTGTTTCCCTCTCTTGAGTGCTATCTTAGGTGCCTTGCTTTGTCAGTGCCTACAACAGCATAATTCTATATACTTAAACATCGTTTATGTTTTCATGAAATGATCAAGATATGTGATAAATTGTGTAATGGTGCAGATGTTTCCCAGAGTGCTCTATCATGACGCAGGTTCATTTGAAGATCAAATAGGGGGGGCATACAACCGGTTCCACTGGGAACATATATCCCTCACTTTAGCCATCCTATTAGGATTAGGAGTTGCTGCATGGGTGGGCAGAGGAACCAGTGGCATTGTCCATGGGACACAAAAGATGACCCAATTAGAAGCAGCAATAGAGCAAAAGTAAGATATTAGAAACCTCCTTCAGGGCTTTGCATGAAACTTTAACCTCTCTCTCTGAAGTTGTTTTACAGAACAACTGAGGGTTGGACCTCCTCTTCATTAGAGAAGGGGGCCTTTGTGCTGCATTGAGGGAAGAATGTTGTTTTTATGCTAACTATACTGGAGTTGTAATAAAATCTATGAGTAAATTTAAAAGACACCTTGAAGAGCATCAACAAGTGAGAGAGGCCCAAAAAGGGTGGCTTGAGTCTTGGTTCACACAGTCCCCCTGGTTAACTACGTTTTTATCAACCCTGGCCGGTCCAATAATAATCCTCATATTATTGCTAACTATAAAACCCTGTTTGCTCAACCGTGTAATGTCTTTTCTCCAGGCTCAAATTGGACGAGTTAAACTTATGGTAATACCCCACTAGCAGACATTGAATGTGACACCCTCCAATGATCATTTTTATGATTAAAATTAGCCAGAAGAAGAAGTGGGGAATGAAATATTAATAAAATAGGTACTTGTCACATCTTGTTTTTCTGTATGCTTAACAGAACACTGTTGAAATCTTCAGAAATGTTTGCAAATCTTGTTCCAGAATGTTCTATCCCCAGCTGCCAAATTGCAGAATGTACTCCCTCTCCGAGTTGCATGCAAACCGCCCACTCACCCTGACACATCAATACAATTCCCTCCCTTCCCTCTCCAGGGAAAGTATATAAGCTCTACTTCAGCTATTCTCAGGGCTATCTGCTCTATTCAGGTGAGCTCTGAACCCCAGCATGCTGGACACCCAATAAACCCTTTGATGTTGCATGAGATAGTCTGTTGGTAGTCTCCTCCTCTGAAGCTCGCACCACATTTACTTGGATGATTAAATGTAGAAGAGAACATCCAGTCAAAAAGGGATAGTCTGTAGCATTAGGAAGATAGTCAATAAGTTTAGGAAGAATGGTGAGTATAAGATTTGGAACAAAAGTTTCTTAGCAATAGGATTTCGATTAGAGAGTGAATGTAAATGTCAGCACAGGTGAAGAGTCAGTCACAATGATGAACTGGGGAAAATATGTAGGAAAGCATATATCAATATAGACATTACAAAATCAGGTAGAGTATAAAGTGAGTGATAGGATTAGACATTTTGAACAGGGTTGAGTTTAAATATATAATCTTAGGAAGAAAAACATATGTAGTCACAAATAGGATTGACATTTGAGAGCATTGGGCAAATTTCAGGTGGATGAATATTTCTGAGAATAATCTTGTGAATAGTTGATTATAAATCCACATACATGAACATGAATGAATTTAGGGAGTGAATATAAGACACATATATTTCATATTTTGAAAAATCTGGAGAGTGTATATATATATATATATATATATATATATATATATATACACATATGTATACATATACATAAAACACACACAGACAAAAAAGTAGCAATATATATGTCAATCAAAATTCATTATAAAATATATACCATCCACAGATCTAAAAATATTCATTTTACTGAACATGGATTTATGTATAATGCTGTTCAACTAGCAAGCTCACCCATAGGTTGAATATCCAGTTCCAAAAGGGTTTAGTAGGAGTGATCTCTTCTAACAATTTGTATCTGCCAAGTCAGCCACCTCACAAGAATGTACGTGTGGTACCAGATAGGAATCTATATGTGCATATAAGAATACAGAGAAAGGGAGATAGGAATTCACATATTTGTTAACCTTAAAAATACAAGGACAACTATTTCAACAAACAATTGACTAGATTTATAACTCCAACTCTGTATCATGCAAAAGGCAAGTCCATCTATACACCATGCCTACTCTGAACTGCTTGTATTTCTATTCTTTATGGGTTATTTTTCTCCATCATATTAGGATTAGTAGTCAGAGTCTGGTAGGGTATGGGTTAGAGTCAGGTATTCAGTATTTTGAATTGAAAATAGGACACTGAATCCAATGTGTATGCAAATATATGCTACGGAAAAATCTTACCACTCTCCTCCAGAACAATGCCTTGACATTACCTTCACCCCAAGTAATACACAATTAGAGGAGAAGAGTTAGAAAATCTGTGAATACATATCTAGAATGGAAAATGCTCCAGATTTCACATCTTTGGAGGTGGTAGAGGAGTTTCCAAAAGTAAGAGACAGGGTAAACACTCCACAAACATGGAGCTCTTCTGGCCAAAAGACATTTTGAGACTCTGCCTCTGAGGTTGGGCACAAGAAATATATGTTGTTGTCAGGAGCTTTAGCTTTATTTGTAGTGAAACCATCAAAGCTGGATCTGCATCTATGTGACCTGGAGGAAATGGTTACTTATTTTCAAATAAAAATGAGGCAGCAGTGATGAATTCTCTTTTTGTAGGTAAACTGTGACCACTGAGGGCTAAGGGTCTTCCCGTGTGGACTGTGAAACCAATGGTCATCCTCCAATTTTCGAGGTGTTTCTTGCTGCTGCACGGGGAGTTTGGTATTTGCTTCATGAAATACAACGAGTTCAAATGGGACACAGTGCTGAAGGGAGTTCTGTCAGGTGTGGTTGGCAGGGTCTCCAGGAGAATCCACCAACGAGGGTTCTATCTCAAGTAGCTTGCCCCCTTGACAATAGCAACATGATACTGAACATTGCCCTGAAACCTCTCCATATAAAAATATGCCTTTACATATATGGGTGTGATGGTTGCACCATGTCAGTCACAGCCATTTGGAAGCCAATGGAAGATCCACATGGCCCCACCACAGATGTTTTATCACACATTTGCATAACACAGCTCTAGGCCCACTACTTACCAGGCCCCAACTTACTGGCATCTCTGTTCTACACCATTTTCATGAAACCCAGTCAATCAAGGCCCTGTCTGTTATACTCATGATCATCAACAGGACAGCAAAGGTCCTCCAGTGCCAGCTGGTCATCGGAATTTCTAAAATTTTATGGTAATTATCTAGCATTTTTTCACAGATGCATTTGGAGGCAATGTTGGTTTCAATTCATTCAGGAACCATTAAATGGTGAGGAAGCTAATTTCAGGGAAATCTCTGGAGCACTCTCACAGGCAAGTCTACCCAAAGAGTGGCCAAAAAGTCACATGAAGCCAGGCCCATTGAGGTCTACAAAGCGAGGTCCAAGTGTGTTTTGAATCTCAATTATGCCTGCCAAGTCTTTCAGAATAAAATCATGTAATATCCTGGCTGTGATTCCCAGTGTTCTGTGGAAAGCCACTCTGGGCCTTGATCCCAGGTTCCAATGGCAACTCTCATTCCTGGCCTCCTAAAATCCCAACACAATTCATGTCAATACTTCTCTGAGGTCAGTTCCAGAACTCAGTCTCTAAGGGGAATCACAGCAGAATTCATGCCCAGGTGGACCCAGTCATCTCTTCCAACTGCCACACAAATGACCACAATTATAACCAAAACACTCCTACATGGCCCTCATCTTCTACCATAAAGATACTCATCATAACATCTGGATGGAGGTTTTCATGAGAGGCACATCCCAAGACAGTGTCCAAAATAAGCTCCCTTGCCCCTCATTTGCCGAATGTCAGGGTGGCTTGTACACCCTTCCTGTGAACCAGGAGTGATCAAATAGGCCTGCCCTTAATACTGCTTCGCTTCTCCAATTTGAGGCTCTCTGACTGTGGGGTCTAGATTCTTTTTGTGAATTGGAGTCATGAGAAAAGCCAAGCACCTCTGCAGAGATTTGAAGAACTCATTTCACCAAAAGGATCCCTATTCTGACATGATGGATTTCAGAAACCTAACAAAGGAAGGCAATATAATTCATGCACATTGATTGAACGGTTTTCCATTTTGGTTTAGATGCACATATGGGATCTTTCTTTACATCCATCAGGGGCTGAGAATCTAAGTCACAGCCTAAAACAGGGCAAAGGGCCTGAATCAGACACATCCTTTTCCAATGAAATTAAGCAAAGAGCCAGAGGTGATGCACATTCATTTCCATTTGAAAACTGTTTTCTTCAGGCTTAACAAAGGGGATGCATGAGACAAAGACCTTTCTGATATTCAGGGCAACAGAACAATAGGTAAGCAAAAGGCCCAAAGCAGGGTATCTCCACTGAGACTTTCCTGATCACACTGATATCTGAGTTTTCTGAGATGCAGGCCATTCCATTCAGGTAACCAGTACATGGCCATGTCAAAGACCTTGGATTTGGTACATATCTTGGACACATAACCATGAGCCTATTCTAGAGAGTGGCCAGAATTCAGGAAGAAAACAGGGACTTAGGAAGGTATTAGGTGTTGCCCGTGCATAAGGAAAGCCACACTCCATTCATAAATTGGGCAGGATGAATGCTGGGAAGCTTTATACTAGACATGACACATCCATTGCTGCATTCTCTTTTCTCATGTCTACTACCACAGGCACAGTGGGATACACAGACATGGAAACACTCACCTCGTCAAACGACTTACCAGAAACAGTTCACTCCAAAACAAACAAACCGCCATTCCTACCTATTTTCAGAACATGAGACAAACCACAAACCCACACCCAATCCCAAAAAGGCACCTCCTTCCCCAAGTAGGTGTGTGACTAACCAGAGTGTCCTCTGACTGGTGGCCATACTCTGTTCTTCCGAAATGGCCTGTCCCCTCTCAGATCTGTTTTCCTTGGCGAACTCTGTAAAGTTGTAAGGAAAAAATGGAGAGCTACTACCTGCTTTCTCAGGAAAGATCCCTCTTCAGAGCTCTATCCTTGTTAAATCCAAACAAGTGAGCCCACTGGGACTGGGACTGAAACTGCCTCTGGGTGCCTGGCTCCTTGGATACAAAGTTCAGAGAGTTCCATCACCAAGGAAATGAGGTATGTCACATTCTTTGGATCTGAATGAGGTCACTGCCTTGGCAAATATATATCTTATGATGTACAAAAACTGAAGAACTAATAATGTACCAGTGTCGAATACAAATGAATGACAAATTACATATCATGTCCCATAGGATTCTACTTGCATTGATGTTAGACTGGGTCAGTTACTGTAGAATAATTAGGATTTGTATGCACCATTCACTGAAGTTAGTTTTCAGTACTAGGAAACAAATATGTATTTCAGGTGGATGAATATTTCTGATTATAATCTTGTGAAAAGTGGATTATAAATCCACATACAAGAACATGAATGAATTTAGAGAGTGTATATTAGACACATATATTTCATATTTTGAAAAATTTGGAGAGTATATCTATATCTATATCTACATCTATACACACACACACACACACACACACACACACACACAACACTCACAGACATTAAAAAGTACCAATATAAATGCCAATCGAAATTCATCAGTAAATATATATCATCCACAAATGCAAAAATATTTATTTTACTGAACATGAGTTAATGTATAATGTTGTTCTACTAGTACGCTCTCCTATAGGTTGAATTGTCATTTCCAACAGCATTTAGGAGGAGTGAACTCTTCTCACAATTTGTATCTGCCAAGACAGCCATCTCACAAAAATGTACGTGTGATACCTGGTAGGATTCTATATATGCATATAAATATACATGTGTGAATAGGCTACAGAAAAGGGAAACAAGAATTCACATATTTGTTAAGTTTAAAAACACATGGAGAATATTTCAATTAAAATTTGACTAGATTTATAACTACTACCTTATATAATGCATATGTCAAGTCCAACTATACAACATGTCTCCTCTGAAGTGCTTGTATTTCCATTGTGTTGGGTTAATTTTCTCATTATATTAGGATGAATAGTCTGAGACTACTAGGTATGGGTTAGTGTCAGGGATTCAGTATTTCGAATGGAAAATTGGAAAATGAATCCAATGTGTATGTAAATATATGCTGCACAAATATCCTCCCGCTCTCATCCAGAACAATGCCTTGACATTACCTTCACCCCAAGTAAGACACAATTAGAGGAGAAGAGTTACAAAATCAGTGAATACATATCTGGAATGGAAAATTCTCAGGAGTTCACAACCTTGGAGGTGGTAGAGGAGTTTCCAAAACTAAGGGACAGGGTAAACACTCCACAAACATGGAGCTCTGCTGGCCTAAAAACTTTTTGAGAAACTGCCTCTGAGCTTCCACACTTGAAATATATGTTGTTTTCAGGAGATTTGGCTTCCTCTGTAGTGAGACCATCAAAGCTGGGTCTGCATCTATGTGACCTGGAGGACATGGTTTCTTATTTTCCAATGAACAAGATGAAGCAGTGCTGAATCCTCTCTTTGTAGGTAAACTGAGGCCACTGGGGACTAAGTGTCTCCCCGTGTGGACTGCGATGCCATTTGGTCCTCCTCCAATTTGTGGTGTTTTTGCTGCTGCACTGTGAGTTTGGTATTTGTTTCACGAAATACTAGGAGCTAAATTGGGACACAGTGCTGGAGGGAGTTCTGTCACGTGTGGTGGGTCAGGGTCTGCAAGAGAATGCACCAACTAGGCTCCTATCTCTCACAGCTTGCCCCATTGCCCCCTTGTCCATATCAACATGATTCTTAATTTTCCTCTGAAAACTCTCCATATAACAAGATGCCTTTACATATAAGGGTCTGCTGGCTGCACCATGTAAGTTACAAGCCATTTGGAATTCAATGGTAGATCCACATGGCCCTACCACAGATGTTTTATCAAACACCTCCCCACCACTGCTCTAGACCCACTACTCAGCAGGCTCCAACTTACTGGCATCTCTGTTCTACACCATTTTCATGAAACTCAGTAAATCAAGGCACTGTCTGGTATACTCATGATGAGCAACAGGACATCCAATGTTTCTCCAGTGCCACCTGGTCATAGGAATTTCAAAAATTTCAAATTTCATGGTATTTATCTAGCCATTTTTCAAGCATGAAGTTGGAGGCACTGTGGGTTTCAGTTCATTCAGCAAACATTAAATGGTGAGGAAGCTCATTTCAATGAAATCTCTGGAGAACTCTCACAGGAACGTCTTCCCAAAGAGTGGACAAAAGGTCACATTTGGCCAGGCCCATTGAGGTCTACAATGTGAGGTCCATGTGTGTTTTGACTCTCAACTATGGCTGCCATTTCTTTAAGAATAAAATCATGTGATATCCTTGCTGAGATTCCCAGGCCTCTGTGGAAATCCACCCGGGGCCTAGGTCTCAGTTTCCAAGAGCGACTTTCATGCGTGGCCTCTTAAAATCCCAACAAAATTCATGGCAATGCTTCTCTGAGTTCAGTTCCAAAACCCAGTCTCTAAGGGGAATCACACCAGAGTTCAAGCCCACGTGGACCCAGTCATTTTTTCCAATGCAACACAAATGACCAAAATTAAAACCAAAACACTCCCACATGGCCTTCATCTTATTCCATATAGTCAATCATCTTAACCTCTGGCTGGAGGTTTCCATGAGGGGCGCAGCCCAAGACAGTGTCCAAAATCAGCTCGTTTGCCCCTCATTTGCCTAAAGTCAGGGTAGCCTGGACACCGTTTCTGTGAACCAGGAGTGAACAAATAAGCCTGCCGTTAATACTTCTTTGTTTCTCCAATTTGAGGCCTACTGATTTTAGGTATGGATTCTTTAGGTGATTCAGAGTCATGCGAAAACACAAGCACCTCTGCAGGGCTTTGAAAAACTCATTTGATCCAAAGAATCCCTAATGTCATTTGATGGAGTGCAGGAACCTAACAGAGGAAGGCAAGAGACTTCATACACAATGAATGATATTTTTTGCAATTTTGGTTTTGGAAGCTAACATGGGATCATTCTTAAGATCCATCAGGTGCTGAGATTTAAGTAACAGCCACACACAGGTCCAAGAGGCTGATAAAGACACATCCCTTTCCAAAGCAATTAAACAAAGAGCCACAGGTGAGGCCCATTCATTTCCATTTGAAAACTGTTTTCTTCAAGCTTCACAAAGGGGTGGCCTGAGGCAAAGACCTTCCTGACATTCAGTGCAACACAACAATAAGTAAGCAAAAGGCCCAAAGCAGGGTCTCTGCACTGAGACTTTCCTGGTCACACTGATATCTGAGGTTTCTGAGATGCTCGCCATTCTCTTCAGCTATCCAGTACATGGCCATGTCACAGAGCTTGGAGGTGGTACATATTATGGACACAAATCCATCAGCCTATTCTGGAGAGTGGCCAGAATTCAGGAAGAAAACAACAACTTAGAAAGATAGCAGGTGTTGCACATCGATAAGACAAGCTGCAGTCCATTCATATATTGGGCAGGATGAATTATGGGAAGATTTATACTAGACAGGACACATCCATTAATGCATTCTCTTTTCTAATGTCTACAACAACGGACACAGTGGGATACACAGAAACAGAAACACTCGCCATGTCAAATGACTTACTAGAAACGGTCCACTCCAAACCAAACAAACCGCCTTTCCTATCTATTCTCAGAACATGAGACAAAACAACAAACCCACACCCACTCCCACAAAGGCACCTCCTTCCCCCAAGTAGGTCTGTGACTATCCGGAGTGTCCTCTGACTGGTGGGCCATACTATGTTCCCCCGAAATGGCCTGTCTTCTCTCAGATCTTGTTTCCTTGACCAACTCTGTGAAGATGTCAGGAAAAAGTGGTTAGCCACTACCTGTTTTCTCAGGAAAGGTCCATCTTCAGAGCTCTCCTGGCATTTGGCCATCCTCACATCATTAGGTACCAAGAAAACTGACTCTGTCCTTGGTAAATCCAAACAAGTGAGCCCACTGGGACTGGGACTGGGACTGCCTCTGGGTGCCTGGCTTCTTGGATACCAAGTTCAGAGAGTTCCATCACCAAGGAAATGAGGTATGTCACATTCTTTGGAACTGAATGAGGTCACTGCCTTGGCAACCACGTTGTCCTAACAGTTGCTTCCAAGGGTAACATAAGATGAAGGTTGCCCCTACTTCCTGTGACACTTTCATAAGGTAGAATGTATATCACCATTGGCACCCGGGAACAGCTCTCCACTCAGCCCTGGTTTGGTCCATCTTCTGTACAGTAAGAAGAGAGAGAGGCAGATTCAGACACATCCCTTCATCCTGACCAGGTTGTTTGCCATGGAAGATGACTTTTGCTCTCTCAGGTGCTTCAAACCTGCCTACAACTTCTCCAGGTATCATTTGTGCATGGACATTTGAGGTTCTCATCAGGTGGAAGGTCCCCAACTTTCCTGTATTGTAAGAACCACTCTGTCCCTGCTCTTCTGTAAAATGATTGAGGGAACAGTGTATACTTGGGGTTAAAAACAGGTTTGATTTGGGTTAGGAGTGATTCTGTGTGATGAATAATGGTATTGGGAACCTGCAATATTTACAAGAATATAGAGGTGAAATATAAGTAAGAAAACAGAAATCTAGGTATGATTTGAAGCCCAGAAGGGTTTTGCCCTTAATTGGAATACTTAGCTTTGAATGATGTTCTGCAAAGATGCCTCAGATAATTCGATATACAATGGCATAGGACCTTGTACATTGGATGATTGAATTTAGAAGAGAACATCCAGTCAAAAAGGGATATTCAGTAGGATTAGGAAGATAGTCGGTAGGTTTAGGAAGAAGAGTGAGTATAGGATTTGGACCAAAAGTTCTTTAGCAATAGACTTTCGGTTGTTGAGTGAATGTAAATGTTAGCACATATGAAGAGTCAGTCACTATGTTGAACTGGGGAAAATATGTAGAAAAGCAGATATCAATAGAAACATTAAGAAATCAGGCAAAGTATAAAGTGAGTGATAGAATTAGACATTTTCAACAGGGTTTAGTTTGAATATATAAATTAGGAAAAAACAAATATGTAGTCACCAATAGGATTGACAATTGACAGCATTAGGCAACCTGGACATGGATGTTTTTAGAAATCCATGTTCACTTTCCATTTAGGCTTTGGTACAATCATAAGTGTGACCTTTCCATTTTTTGTCCAGAATATTACTGTGATAATGAGGTGACATGAGTATTTCTTTCACCATTTCTGGGAGCAATATATTGAAGATGTAAAATGAGAATCGGGGGTACAAAGAGGTGTACCCTGTTTCTAGGAACATAGAGAAAAAGCATGAATAGACCATACTGTGAATAAATAATATAACTTTTTTGAACTTTAAATAATGAATTGAACTGATATCTGAAAAATTAAAGGAAATCGTATATTGATATACAATCATTCATTCCAACCAGGTATATATGTAATGGAAATATTAGTGTTTTGGTTTATCATGAAGAGTGTGTGAGTTTTGCTTCAAAATGATTATGGAAATTCAAAATAATGTTTTTGGAAAGAAGTCTCATGAAAAGACCAGTCAAGAAACCCTGACAATACATGTGTTCTGAAGCAAGAAGTGGTGAAAGTTGAAACAAATGCTTATTAATTTGTGAACTTGTGGATGAAATGTATATCCTGTGATGTGCAAAAACTGAAGAAACAATAATGTACCAGTGTCGAATACAAATGAATGACAAATTACATATCATATCCCATAAGAGTCTACTTGCATTGATGTTAGACTGGGTCAGTTACTGTAGAATAATTAGGATTTGTATGCACCATTCACTGAAGTTAGTTTTCAGTACTAGGAAACAAATATGTTTTTCAGGTGGATGAATATTTCTGATTATAATCTTGTGAAAAGTGGATTATAAATCCACATACATGAACATGAATGAATTTAGAGAGTGTATATTAGACACATATATTTCATATTTTGAAAAATTTGGAGAGTATATCTTTATCTATATCTATATCTATATATATACACACACACACACACACACACACACACACACAACACTCACAGACATTAAAAAGTACCAATATAAATGCCAATCGAAATTCATCAGTAAATATGTATCATCCACAATGCAAAAATATTTATTTTACTGAACATGAGTTAATGTATAATGTTGTTCTACTAGGACGCTTTCCTACAGGTTGAATTTTCATTTCCAACAACATTTAGGAGGAGTGAACTCTTCTCACAATTTGTATCTGCCAAGACAGCCACCTCACAAAAATGTACGTGTGATACCTGGTAGGATTCTATATATGCATATAAATATACATGTGTGAATAGGCTACAGAAAAGGGAAACAAGAATTCACAAATTTGTTAAGTTTAAAAACACATGGAGAATATTTCAATTAAAATTTGACTAGATTTATAACTCCTACCTTATATAATGCAAATGTCAAGTCCAACTATACAACATCTCTCCTCTGAAGTACTTGTATTTCTAATGTGTTGGGTTAATTTTCTCCATTATATTAGGATGAATAGTCTGAGTCTACTAGGTATGGGTTAGTGTCAGAGATTCAGTACTTCGAATGGAAATTTGGAAAATGAATCCAATGTGTATGTAAATATATGCTGCACAAATATCCTCCCGCTCTCATCCAGAACAATGCCTTGACATTACCTTCACCCCAAGTAAGACACAATTAGAGGAGAAGAGTTACAAAATCAGTGAATACATATCTGGAATGGAAAATGCTCAGGAGTTCACAACCTTGGAGGTGGTAGAGGAGTTTCCAAAACTAAGGGACAGGGTAAACACTCCAGAAACATGGAGCTCTGCTGGCCTAAAAACTTTTTGAGAAACTGCCTCTGAGCTTCCACACTTGAAATATATGTTGTTTTCAGGAGATTTGGCTTCCTCTGTAGTGAGACCATCAAAGCTGGGTCTGCATCTATGTGACCTGGAGGACATGGTTTCTTATTTTCCAATGAACAAGATGAAGCAGTGCTGAGCTGAATCCACTCTTTGTAGGTAAACTGAGGCCACTGGGGACTAAGTGTCTCCCCGTGTGGACTGTGATGCCATTTGGTCCTTCTCCACTGTTTGTGGTGTTTTTGCTGCTGCACTGTGAGTTTGATATTTGTTTCACGAAATACTAGGAGCTAAACTGGGACACAGTGCTGGAGGGAGTTCTGTCACGTGTGGTGGGTCTGGGTCTGCAAGAGAATGCACCAACTAGGCTCCTATCTCTCACAGCTTGCCCCATTGCCCCCTTGTCCATATCAACATGATTCTTAATTTTCCTCTGAAAACTCTCCATATAACAAGGTGCCTTTACATATAAGGGTCTACTGGCTGCACCATGTCAGTTACAAGCCATTTGGAATCCAATGGTAGATCCACATGGCCCTACCACGGATGTTTTATCAAACACCTCCCCAACACTGCTCTAGACCCACTACTCAGCAGGCTCCAAATTACTGGCATCTCTGTTCTACACCATTTTCATGAAACTCATTAAATCAAGGCACTGTCTGGTATACTCATGATGAGCAACAGGACATCCAATGTTTCTCCAGTGCCACCTGGTCATAGGAATTTCAAAAATTTCAAATTTCATGGTATTTATCTAGCCATTTTTCAAGCATGAAGTTGGAGGCACTGTGGGTTTCAGTTCATTCAGCAAACATTAAATGGTGAGGAAGCTCATTTCAATGAAATCTCTGGAGAACTCTCACAGGCACGGCTTCCCAAAGAGTGGACAAAAGGTCACATTTGGCCAGGCCCATTGAGGTCTACAATGTGAGGTCCATGTGTGTTTTGACTCTCAAGTATGGCTGCCATTTCTTTAAGAATAAAATCATGTGATATCCTTGCTGAGATTCCCAGGCCTCTGTGGAAATCCACCCGGGCCCTAGGTCTCAGTTTCCAAGAGCGAATTTCATGCGTGGCCTCTTAAAATCCCAACAAAATTCATGGCAATGCTTCTCTGAGTTCAGTTCCAAAACCCAGTCTCTAAGGGGAATCACACCAGAGTTCAAGCCCACGTGGACCCAGTCATTTTTTCCAATGCCACACAAATGACCAAAATTAAAACCAAAACACTCCCACATGGCCCTCATCTTATTCCATATAGTCAATCATCTTAACCTCTGGTTGGAGGTTTCCATGAGGGGCGCAGCCCAAGACAGTGTCCAAAATCAGCTCGTTTGCCCCTCATTTGCCTAAAGTCAGGGTAGCCTGGACACCGTTTCTGTGAACCAGGAGTGAACAAATAAGCCTGCCGTTAATACTTCTGTGTTTCTCCAATTTGAGGCCTACTGATTTTAGGTATCGATTCTTTAGGTGATTTAGAGTCATGCGAAAACACAAGCACCTCTGCAGGGCTTTGAAGAACTCATTTGACCCAAAGAATCCCTATTCTCATTTGATGGAGTGCAGGAACCTAACAGGGGAAGGCAAGAGACTTCATCCACAATGAATGAAATTTTTTGCCATTTTGGTTTTGGAAGCTCACATGGGATCATTCTTAAGATCCATCAGGTGCTGAGAATCTAAGTCACAGCCACACACAGGTCCAAGACGCTGATAAAGACACATCCCTTTCCAAAGCAATTAAGCAAAGAGCCACAGGTGAGGCCCATTCATTTCCATTTGAAAACTGTTTTCTTCAGGCTTCACAAAGGGGTGGCCTGAGGCAAAGACCTTCCTGACATTCAGTGAAACACAACAATAAGTAAGCAAAAGGCCCAAAGCAGGGTTTCTGCACTGAGACTTTCCTGTTCACACTGATATCTGAGTTTTCTGAGATGCTCGCCATTCTCTTCAGCTATCCAGTACATGGCCAAGTCACAGAGCTAATGGGTGGTACATATTTTGGACACAAATCCATGAGCCTATTCTGGAGAGTGGCCAGAATTCAGGAAGAAAACAACAACTTAGAAAGATAGCAGGTGTTGCACATCGATAAGACAAGCTGCAGTCCATTCACATATTGGGCAGGATGAATTATGGGAAGATTTATACTAGACAGGACACATCCATTAATGCATTCTCTTTTCTAATATCTACAACAACGGACACAGTGGGATACACAGAAACAGAAACACTCGCCGTGTCAAATGACTTACTAGAAACTGTCCACTCCAAACCAAACAAACCGCCTTTCCTATCTATTCTCAGGACATGAGACAAAACAACAAACCCACACCCACTCCCACAAAGGCACCTCCTTCCCCCAAGTAGGTCTGTGACTATCCGGAGTGTCCTCTGACTGGTGGGCCATACTATGTTCCCCTGAAATGGCCTGTCTTCTCTCAGATCTTGTTTCCTTGACCAACTCTGTGAAGATGTCAGGAAAAAGTGGTTAGCCACTACCTGTTTTCTCAGGAAAGGTCCATCTTCAGAGCTCTCCTGGCATTTGGCCATCCTCACATCATTAGGTACCAAGAAAACTGACTCTGTCCTTGGTAAATCCAAACAAGTAAGCCCACTGGGACTGGGACTGGGACTGCCTCTGGGTGCCTGGCTTCTTGGATACCAAGTTCAGAGAGTTCCACCACCAAGGAAATGAGGTATGTCACATTCTATGAAACTGAATGAGGTCACTGCCTTGGCAACCACTTTGTCCTAACAGTTGCTTCCAAGGGTAACATAAGATGGAGGTTGCCCCTACTTCCTGTGACACTTTCATAAGGTAGAATGTATATCACCGTTGGCACCCGGGAACAGCTCTCCACTCAGCCCTGGTTTGGTCCATCTTCTGTACAATAAGAAGAGAGAGAGGCAGATTCAGACACATCCCTTCATCCTGACCAGGTTGTTTGCCATGGAAGATGACTTTTGCTCTCTCAGGTGCTTCATACCTGCCTACAACTTCTCCAGGTATCATTTGTGCATGGACATTTGAGGTTCTCATCAGGTGGAAGGTCCCCAACTTTCCTGTATTGTAAGAACCACTCTGTCCCTGCTCTTCTGTAAAATGATTGAGGGAACAGTGTATACTTGGAGTTAAAAACAGGTTTGATTTGGGTTATGAGTGATTCTGTGTGATGAATAATGGTATTGGGAACCTGCAGTATTTACAAGAATATTGAGGTGAAATGTAAGTAGGAAAACAGAAATCTAGGTATGATTTGAAGCCCAGAAGGGTTTTGCCCTTAATTGGAATACTTAGCTTTGAATGATGTTCTGCAAAGATGCCTCAGATAATTCGATATACAATGGCATAGGACCTTGTACATTGGATGATTGAATTTAGAAGAGAACATCCAGTCAAAAAGGGATATTCAGTAGGATTAGGAAGATAGTCGGTAGGTTTAGGAAGAAGAGTGAGTATAGGATTTGGACCAAAAGTTCTTTAGCAATAGACTTTCGGTTGTTGAGTGAATGTAAATGTCAGCACATATGAAGAATCAGTCACTATGTTGAACTGGGGAAAATATGTAGAAAAGCAGATATCAATAGAAACATTACGAAATCAGGCAAAGTATAAAGTGAGTGATAGAATTAGACATTTTCAACAGGGTTTAGTTTGAATATATAAATTAGGAAAAAAACAAATATGTAGTCACCAATAGGATTGACAATTGACAGCATTAGGAAACCTGGACATGGATGTTTTTAGAAATCCATGTTCACTTTCCATTTAGGCTTTGGTACAATCATAAGTGTGACCTTTCCATTTTTTGTCCAGAATATTACTGTGATAATGAGGTGACATGAGTATTTCTTTCACCATTTCTGGGAGCAATATATTGAAGATGTAAAATGAGAATCGGGGGTACAAAGAGGTGTACCCTGTTTCTAGGAACATAGAGAAAAAGCATGAATAGACCATACTGTGAATAAATAATATAACTTTTTTGAACTTTAAATAATGAATTGAACTGATATCTGAAAAATTAAAGGAAATCGTATATTGATATACAATCATTCATTCCAACCAGGTATATATGTAATGGAAATATTAGTGTTTTGGTTTATCATGAAGAGTGTGTGAGTTTTGCTTCAAAATGATTATGGAAATTCAAAATAATGTGTTTGGAAAGAAGTCTCATGAAAAGACCAGTCAAGAAACCCTGACAATACATGTGTTCTGAAGCAAGAAGTGGTGAAAGTTGAAACAAATGCTTATTATTTTGTGAACTTGTGGATGAAATGTATATCCTGTGATGTGCAAAAACTGAAGAAACAATAATGTACCAGTGTCGAATACAAATGAGTGACAAATTACATATCATGTCCCATAGAAGTCTACTTGCATTGATGTTAGACTGGGTCAGTTACTGTAGAATAATTAGGATTTGTATGCACCATTCACTGAAGTTAGTTTTCAGTACTAGGAAACAAATATGTATTTCAGGTGGATGAATATTTCTGATTATAATCTTGTGAAAAGTGGATTATAAATCCACATACATGAACATGAATGAATTTAGAGAGTGTATATTAGACACATATATTTCATATTTTGAAAAATTTGGAGAGTATACCTATATCTATATCTATATCTATATATATATACACACACACACACACACACACACACAACACTCACAGACATTAAAAAGTACCAATATAAATGCCAATCGAATTTCATCAGTAAATATGTATCATCCACAAATGCAAAAATATTTGTTTTACTGAACATGAGTTAATGTATAATGTTGTTCTACTAGGACGCTCTCCTACAGGTTGAATTTTCATTTCCAACAGCATTTAGGAGGAGTGAACTCTTCTCACAATTTGTATCTGCCAAGACAGCCACCTCACAAAAATGTACGTGTGATACCTGGTAGGATTCTATATATGCATATAAATATACATGTGTGAATAGGCTACAGAAAAGGGAAACAAGAATTCACAAATTTGTTAAGTTTAAAAACACATGGAGAATATTTCAATTAAAATTTGACTAGATTTATAACTCCTACCTTATATAATGCAAATGTCAAGTCCAACTATACAACATCTCTCCTCTGAAGTACTTGTATTTCTAATGTGTTGGGTTAATTTTCTCCATTATATTAGGATGAATAGTCTGAGTCTACTAGGTATGGGTTAGTGTCAGGGATTCAGTATTTCGAATGGAAAATTGGAAAATGAATCCAATGTGTATGTAAATATATGCTGCACAAATATCCTCCCGCTCTCATCCAGAACAATGCCTTGACATTACCTTCACCCCAAGTAAGACACAATTAGAGGAGAAGAGTTACAAAATCAGTGAATACATATCTGGAATGGAAAATGCTCAGGAGTTCACAACCTTGGAGGTGGTAGAGGAGTTTCCAAAACTAAGGGACAGGGTAAACACTCCACAAACATGGAGCTCTGCTGGCCTAAAAACTTTTTGAGAAACTGCCTCTGAGCTTCCACACTTGAAATATATGTAGTTTTCAGGAGATTTGGCTTCCTCTGTAGTGAGACCATCAAAGCTGGGTCTGCATCTATGTGACCTGGAGGACATGGTTTCTTATTTTCCAATGAACAAGATGAAGCAGTGCTGAATCCTCTCTTTGTAGGTAAACTGAGGCCACTGGGGACTAAGTGTCTCTCCGTGTGGACTGTGATGCCATTTGGTCCTCCTCCAATTTGTGGTGTTTTTGCTGCTGCACTGTGAGTTTGGTATTTGTTTCACGAAATACTAGGAGCTAAACTGGGACACAGTGCTGGAGGGAGTTCTGTCACGTGTGGTGTGTCAGGGTCTGCAAGAGAATGCACCAACTAGGCTCCTATCTCTCACAGCTTGCCCCATTGCCCCCTTGTCCATATCAACCTGATTCTTAATTTTCCTCTGAAAACTCTCCATATAACAAGATGCCTTTACATATAAGGGTCTGCTGGCTGCACCATGTCAGTTACAAGCCATTTGGAATCCAATGGTAGATCCACATGGCCCTACCACGGATGTTTTATCAAACACCTCCCCACCACTGCTCTAGACCCACTACTCAGCAGGCTCCAACTTACTGGCATCTCTGTTCTACACCATTTTCATGAAACTCAGTAAATCAAGGCACTGTCTGGTATACTCATGATGAGCAACAGGACATCCAATGTTTCTCCAGATCCACCTGGTCATAGGAATTTCAAAAATTTCAAATTTCATGGTATTTATCTAGCCATTTTTCAAGCATGAATTTGGAGGCACTGTGGGTTTCAGTTCATTCAGCAAACATTAAATGGTGAGGAAGCTCATTTCAATGAAATCTCTGGAGAACTCTCACAGGCACGGCTTCCCAAAGAGTGGACAAAAGGTCACATTTGGCCAGGCCCATTGAGGTCTACAATGTGAGGTCCATGTGTGTTTTGACTCTCAACTATGGCTGCCATTTCTTTAAGAATAAAATCATGTGATATCCTTGCTGAGATTCCCAGGCCTCTGTGGAAATCCACCCGGGGCCTAGGTCTCAGTTTCCAAGAGCGACTTTCATGCATGGCCTCTTAAAATCCCAACAAAATTCATGGCAATGCTTCTCTGAGTTCAGTTCCAAAACCCAGTCTCTAAGGGGAATCACACCAGAGTTCAAGCCCACGTGGACCCAGTCATTTTTTCCAATGCCACACAAATGACGAAAATTAAAACCAAAACACTCCCACATGGCCCTCATCTTATTCCATATAGTCAATCATCTTAACCTCTGGCTGGAGGTTTCCATGAGGGGCGCAGCCCAAGACAGTGTCCAAAATCAGCTCGTTTGCCCCTCATTTGCCTAAAGTCAGGGTAGCCTGGACACCGTTTCTGTGAACCAGGAGTGAACAAATAAGCCTGCCGTTAATACTTCTGTGTTTCTCCAATTTGAGGCTTACTGATTTTAGGTATCGATTCTTTAGGTGATTTAGAGTCATGCGAAAACACAAGCACCTCTGCAGGGCTTTGAAGAACTCATTTGACCCAAAGAATCCCTATTGTCATTTGATGGAGTGCAGGAACCTAACAGAGGAAGGCAAGAGACTTCATCCACAATGAATGAAATTTTTTGCCATTTTGGTTTTGGAAGCTCACATGGGATAATTCTTAAGATCCATCAGGTGCTGAGAATCTAAGTCACAGCCACACACAGGTACAAGAGGCTGATAAAGACACATCCCTTTCCAAAGCAATTAAGCAAAGAGCCACAGGTGAGGCCCATTCATTTCCATTTGAAAACTGTTTTCTTCAGGCTTCACAAAGGGGTGGCCTGAGGCAAAGACCTTCCTGACATTCAGTGAAACACAACAATAAGTAAGCAAAAGGCCCAAAGCAGGGTTTCTGCACTGAGACTTTCCTGTTCACACTGATATCTGAGTTTTCTGAGATGCTCGCCATTCTCTTCAGCTATCCAGTACATTGCCATGTCACAGAGCTTGGAGGTGGTACATATTTTGGACACAAATCCATGAGCCTATTCTGGAGAGTGGCCAGAATTCAGGAAGAAAACAACAACTTAGAAAGATAGCAGGTGTTGCACATCGATAAGACAAGCTGCAGTCCATTCATATATTGGGCAGGATGAATTATGGGAAGATTTATACTAGACAGGACACATCCATTAATGCATTCTCTTTTCTAATGTCTACAATATCGGACACAGTGGGATACACAGAAACAGAAACACTCGCCGTGTCAAATGACTTACTAGAAACTGTCCACTCCAAACCAAACAAACCGCCTTTCCTATCTATTCTCAGAACATGAGACAAAACAACAAACCCACACCCACTCCCACAAAGGCACCTCCTTCCCCCAAGTAGGTCTGTGACTATCCGGAGTGTCCTCTGACTGGTGGGCCATACTATGTTCCCCCGAAATGGCCTGTCTTCTCTCAGATCTTGTTTCCTTGACCAACTCTGTGAAGATGTCAGGAAAAAGTGGTTAGCCACTACCTGTTATCTCAGGAAAGGTCCATCTTCAGAGCTCTCCTGGCATTTGGCCATCCTCACATCATTAGGTACCAAGAAAACTGACTCTGTCCTTGGTAAATCCAAACAAGTGAGCCCACTGGGACTAGGACTGGGACTGCCTCTGGGTGCCTGGCTTCTTGGATACCAAGTTCAGAGAGTTCCATCACCAAGGAAATGAGGTATATCACATTCTTTGAAACTGAATGAGGTCACTGCCTTGGCAACCACTTTGTCCTAACAGTTGCTTCCAAGGGTAACATAAGATGGAGGTTGCCCCTACTTCCTGTGACACTTTCATAAGGTAGAATGTATATCACCATTGGCACCTGGGAACAGCTCTCAACTCAGCCCTGGTTTGGTCCATCTTCTGTACAATAAGAAGAGAGAGAGGCAGATTCAGACACATCCCTTCATCCTGACCAGGTTGTTTGCCATGGAAGATGACTTTTGCTCTCTCAGGTGCTTCAAACCTGCCTACAACTTCTCCAGGTATCATTTGTGCATGGACATTTGAGGTTCTCATCAGGTGGAAGGTCCCCAACTTTCCTGTATTGTAAGAACCACTCTGTGCTGCTCTTCTGTAAAATGATTGAGGGAACAGTGTATACTTGGGGTTAAAAACAGGTTTGATTTGGGTTACGAGTGATTCTGTGTGATGAATAATGGTATTGGGAACCTGCAATATTTACAAGAATATAGAGGTGAAATATAAGTAGGAAAACAGAAATCTAGGTATGATTTGAAGCCCAGAAGGGTTTTGCCCTTGATTGGGATACTTAGCTTTGAATGATGTTCTGCAAAGATGCCTCAGATAATTCGATATACAATGGCATAGGACATTGTAAATTGGATGATTGAATTTAGAAGAGAACATCCAGTCAAAAAGGGATATTCAGTAGGATTAGGAAGATAGTCGGTAGGTTTAGGAAGAAGAGTGAGTATAGGATTTGGACCAAAAGTTCTTTAGCAATAGACTTTCCGTTGTAGAGTGAATGTAAATGTCAGCACATATGAAGAGTCAGTCACTATGTTGAACTGGGGAAAATATGTAGAAAAGCAGATATCAATAGAAACATTAAGAAATCAGGCAAAGTATAAAGTGAGTGATAGAATTAGACATTTTCAACAGGGTTTAGTTTGAATATATAAATTAGGAAAAATCAAATATGTAGTCACCAATAGGATTGACAATTGACAGCATTAGGCAACCTGGACATGGATGTTTTTAGAAATACATGTTCAATTTCCATTTAGGCTTTGGTACAATCATAAGTGTGACCTTTCCATTTTTTGTCCAGAATATTACTGTGATAATGAGGTGACATGAGTATTTCTTTCACCATTTCTGGGAGCAATATATTGAAGATGTAAAATGAGAATCGGGGGTACAAAGAGGTGTACCCTGTTTCTAGGAACATAGAGAAAAAGCATGAATAGACCATACTGTGAATAAATAATATAACTTTTTTGAACTTTGAATAATGAATTAACTGATATCTGAAAAATTAAAGGAAATCGTATATTGATATACAATCATTCATTCCAACCAGGTATATATCTAATGGAAATATTAGTGTTTTGGTTTATTATGAAGAGTGTGTGAGTTTTGCTTCAAAATGATTATGGAAATTCAAAATAATGTGTTTGGAAAGAAGTCTCATGAAAAGACCAGTCAAGAAACCCTGACAATACATGTGTTCTGAAGCAAGATGATTAAAGTTGAAACAAATGCTTATTAATTTGTGAACTTGTGGATGAAATGTATATCCTGTGATGTGCAAAAACTGAAGAAAAAATAATGTACCAGTGTCGAATACAAATGAATGACAAATTACATATCATGTCCCATAGGAGTCTACTTGCATTGATGTTAGACTGGGTCAGTTACTGTAGAATAATTAGGATTTGTATGCACCATTCACTGAAGTTAGTTTTCAGTACTAGGAAACAAATATGTATTTCAGGTGGATGAATATTTCTGATTATAATCTTGTGAAAAGTTGATTATAAATCCACATACATGAACATGAATGAATTTAGAGTGTGTATATTAGACACATATATTTCATATTTTGAAAAATTTGGAGAGTATATCTCTATCTATATCTATCTATCTATCTATCTATATATATATATATATATATATATATATATATATATATACACACACACACACAACACTCACAGACATTAAAAAGTACCAATATAAATGCCAATCGAAATTCATCAGTAAATATGTATCATCCACAAATGCAAAAATATTTATTTTACTGAACATGAGTTAATGTATAATGTTGTTCTACTAGGACTCTCTCCTATAGGTTGAATTTTCATTTCCAACAGCATTTAGGAGGAGTGAACTCTTCTCACAATTTGTATCTGCCAAGACAGCCATCTCACAAAAATGTACGTGTGATACCTGGTAGGATTCTATATATGCATATAAATATACATGTGTGAATAGGCTACAGAAAAGGGAAACAAGAATTCACATATTTGTTAAGTTTAAAAACACATGGAGAATATTTCAATTAAAATTTGACTAGATTTATAACTCCTACCTTATATAATGCAAATGTCAAGTCCAACTATACAACATGTCTCTGGAGAACCTTTGGATGTCCTGTTGTTTATCATGAGTATACTAGACAGTGCCTTGATTGACTGTGTTTCATGAAAATGATCTAGAACAGACATGCCAGTAAGTTGGTGCCTGCTGAGTAGTGTGCCTAGAGCAGTGGTGTGTATGTTTGTCATAATACATCTCTGATGTGGCCATATGGATTTGCCATTGGCTTCCAAATGGCTTGTGACAGACATGGTGAGGCCAGCAGACACTAATATGTAAGGGCGTCTTGTTATATGGAGAGGTTTCATGGCAATGTTAAGAATCAAGTTGCAATAGACAAGGGAAAAAGCTATGTGGGATAGAAGCCTGGTTGGTGCATTCTCCTGCAGACCCTGACCCACCACATGTGGCAGAACTCCATCCAGCACTGTGTCCCTTTTGAACTCCTTGTATTTCGTGAAGCAAATACCAAACTCCCAATGCAGGAGAAAGAAAAACCATGAAAAAGTGCAGGATGACCAAATGTCTTCACAGCCCAGATGGGGAGAGACTTAGCACACACTGGTCACATTTTACTTAAAAGAGAGAATTCACCACTGCTGCCTCATGTTCATTAGAAAATAAGAAACCATGTCCTCCAGGTCACATAGAATCAGACCCAGCTTTGATGGTCTCACGACAAAGGAAGCTAAAGCTCCTGAAAACAACATATATTTCAAGTGCCCAACCTCAGAGGCAGTTAATCAAGAAGTCCTTTAGGCCAGCAGAGCTCCATGTTTGTGGAGTTTTTAACCTGTCCCTTACTTATGGAAACTTCTCTACCACATCCAAGGTTGTGAACTCCTGAGCATTTTCCATTCCAGTTATATATTCACAGATTTTATAACTCTTCTCCACTAATTGTTTCTTACTTGGGGCGAAGGTAATGTCAAGGCATTGTTCTGGATGAGAGAGGGAAAATATTTTGTGTAGCACATATTTGATAGACATTGGATTCTTTTTCCTATTTTCCATTCAAAATACTGAATCCCTGACACTAACACATACCCTACTAGACTCTGACTACTAATCCTAATATGATGGAGAAAAATAACCCAAATAGAACAGAAATACAAGCAGGTCAGAGGAGGCATGGTGTATTTTTGAACTTTTCTTTTGCATAATAAATGGTAGGTGTTATAAATCTAGTGAATTTTTATTTGGAATAGTTTTTCATGTGTTTTTAAAATTAACAAATATGTGAATTCCTGCCTCCCTTTCTCTGTAGCCTATACAGCACATGTATTTTTATATGTACATATAGAATCCTACCTGGTATCACACGTACATTTTTGTGAGGTTGCTGACTCGGCAGATATAAATTGTGTGAAGAGACTACCCTTCTTAAACGCTGTTGGAACTAAAAATTCAACCTATGGGTGAGCTTCCTAGTACAAGAACATTATACATAATTCCATGTTCAGTAAAGTATATATTTTTGCATCAGTAGATGTTATATATTTCATTATAAATTTCATTTGGCATATATTGCTACTTTTTTATGTTTCTCTGTGTGTTTTTTTTGGTATATATATATATACTCTCCTGATTTATCAAAACATGAAATATATGTGTCTTATATACACTCTCTACATTCATACATTCATTCATGTTCATGCATGAGGAAATATAATCAACTTTTCTCAAGATTATTCTTGGAAATATTCATCCACCTGAAATACATATTTGTTTCCTTGTACTGACAACTCACTTCTGTGAATGGTGCATACAAATCTTAATAATTCTACAGTATCTAACCCAGTTTAACATCAATGCAAGTAGATGCCTATGGGACATGATGTGTATTTTGACGTTCATTTATATTCAACACTGCTACATTAATATTTCTGCAGTTTTTGCCCATCATAGGATATATATTTTATCCACAAGTTCACAACTTTATAGGTATTTTTTCACTTTTAATCATTTCCTGCTTCAGAACACATATATTCCTCCCGGTTTCTTGACTGGTCTTTTCATGAGACTTCTCTGCAAACACATTTTTTTTTTAATTTCATAATCAGTTTTGAAGCAAAACTCACACGCTTTTCATGATAAACCGTAAATCTAGTATCACCATTAGATGCATACTGTTTGGAATGAATGATTGTATATCAATATTAGGTTTCCTGTATATTTTCAGAAATCAATTCAATCCATTATTTAAATTTCGAACCAGTTATATTATTTATTCACAGTATGGTCTATTCATGCATTATCTCTATATTCATAGGCACAATGTACACCTATTTGTACCCCCAATTAATTTATACGTCTTCAAAATATTGCTTTCCTACATATTTTACCCAGTTCATCATTGTGACTGACTCTTCACGTGTGCTGATATTTACATTCACTCTCTACCTGAAACCCTATTGCTAAAGAACTTTTGGTCCAAATCCTATACTCACTCTTTTATCTAAACCAACCGACTATTTTCCTAATCCTACCGAATATCCATTTTTGACTGGATGTTCTCTTCCACATTCAATCATCCAAATTAGAAGGTCCTATGCCATAGTATATTGATTTAACTGAGACAACTGTGCAGGACATAAATCAATGCTAAGTATCCCAATCAAGGGCCCAATGCCCTTCTGGGCTTCAAAACTTACCTAGATTTCTGTTTTCATACTTATATTTCACCTATATATTCTTATAAATATCGCAGGTTCCTAATACAAATATTCATTCCAGAGAATGATTCCTAACCCAAATTGAACATATTATTAACCCTAACCATACACTTTTTCTTCAATCTAATTTTACAGAAGAGCAGGGACAGAGTTGGTCTTACAATACAGGAATATAGGCGATCTTCCAGCTGCTGAAAACCTAAAAGGTCCATGCTGAAATGATCCTTGGAGAAGATGTAGGCAGCTATGAAGGACATGAGAGAGCAAAAGTCATCTTCCATGGCAAACAACCTGGTCAGGTTGATGGGATGTGTCTGAATTAGCCTCTCTCTTCCTAATGTAGAAAAGATGGACCAAACCATGCCTGTGTGGAGAGCTGTTCCCCTGTGCCTATGGTTGATATACCATTCTAACATATGAATGAGTCACAGCAAGTAGAGGCAGCCTCCATCTTTTGGGAACCATGTAAGCAACTGTTAAAACAAAGTGGTTTCCAAGGCAGTGACTTCATTCAGATCTTGAAGAAAGTGACATCACCTTACAGTTTTGGTAATGAAAGTCTGTGATCTTGGGATCCAGGAAACCAGGCACAGAGAGTCAAACCCACTCCATGTCCCAGTGGGCTCACCTGTTTGGATTTAACAAGACAGAGTCACTCTTTCTTTGTACCTACTGATGTGAGGACAGCCAAATGCCTGGAAACTATGAAGACTGGCCTTTCCAGAGAAAGCAGGTAGTTTCTCACCATGGGCTCCTGACAACTTCACAGAGTTGGCCAAAGAGACCAGATTGGAGACAGGACACGCCATTTTGGGGGAACATAGTATGGCCCACAAGTCAGAGGACACTCCGGATAGTCACAGACCTACTTGGGGAAAGGAGGTGACTTTTTGGGTGTGAGTGTGAGTTTGTGGTTTTGTCTCATGTTCTGAGAATAGTTAGGAAAGCTGGTTTGTTTGTTTTGGAGTGGACTGTGTCTAGTAAGTCCTTTGACAAGGTGAGTGTTTCTGTGTCTATATATCATACTGTGTCCGTGATTGTAGACATTAGAAAAGAGAATGCATCAATGGATGTGTCCTGTCTACGAGAAAGCTTCAAAGCATTCAACCTGTGCAATTTATGAATGGACTGCAGCTTGCCGTATGGATGGGCAACTCCTGCCATCTTTCTAAATTCCTGTTTTCTTCCTGAATTCTGGACACTCTCCAGAATACGCTCATGATTTTGTGTCCAAGATATGTACCACCTCCATCTCTGTGACATGGCCATGTACTGGATAGCTGATGGGAATGGTGAGTATCTCAGAAAACTCAGATATCAGTATGCCAAGAAAGTCTCAGTGGAGAAACCCTGCTTTGGGCCTTTTGCTTACCTATTCTGTTGCCCTGAATGTCAGGAAGGTCTTTGCCTCAGGCCACACTTTGTGAAGCCTGCAGAAAATAGTTTTCAAATGGAAATGAATGGTCATTACCTGTGCCTCTTTGCTTAATTGCTTTGGAAATGGATGTTTCTGAATCAGCCTCCCGGCCCTATGTGAGGCTGTGGCTTAGATTCACAGCACATGATGGGTCTAAAGAAAAATCCCATGTGTGCATCCCAAACCAAAATGGACAAAAGAGCTGTCAGAGTGGTTCTTACAATACAGGAATGTTGGGGACCTTCCACCTGATGAGAACCTCAAATGTCCATGCACAAATGATACCTGGAGAAGTTGTAGGCAGGTATGAAGCACCTGAGAGAGCAAAAGTCATCTTCCATGGCAAACAACCTGTTCAGGATGAAGGGATGTGTCTGAATCTGAATCTCTCTCTTCTTATTGTAGAGAAGATGGACGAAACCAGGGCTGAGTGGAGAGCTGTTCCCGGGTGCCAATGGTGATATACATTCTACCTTATGAAAGTGTCACAGGAAGTAGGGGCAACCTCCATCTTATGTTACATTTGGAAGCAACTGTTAGGACAAAGTGGTTGCCAAGGCAGTGACCTCATTCAGTTCCAAAGAATGTGACATACCTCATTTCCTTGGTGATGGAACTCTCTGAACTTGGTATCCAAGAATCCAGGCACCCAGAGGCAGTCCCAGTCCCAGTCCCAGTGGGCTCACTTGTTTGGATTTACCAAGGACAGAGTCAGTTTTCTTGGTACCTAATGATGTGAGGATGGTCAAATGCCAGGAGAGCTCTGAAGATGGACCTTTCCTGAGAAAACAGGTAGTAGCTAAGCACTTTTTCCTGACATCTTCACAGAGTTGGTCAAGGAAACAAGATCTGAGAGAAGACAGGCCATTTCGGGGGAACATAGTATGGCCCACCAGTCAGTGGACACTCCGGATAGTCACAGACCTACTTGGGGGAAGGAGGTGCCTTTGTGGGAGTGGGTGTGGGTTTGTTGTTTTGTCTCATGTCCTGAGAATAGATAGGAAAGGCGGTTTGTTTGGTTTGGAGTGGACAGTTTCTAGTAAGTCATTTGACACGGCGAGTGTTTCTGTTTCTGTGTATCCCACTGTGTTTGTTGTTGTAGACATTAGAAAAGAGAATGCATTAATGGATGTGTCCTGTCTAGTATAAATCTTCCCATAATTCATCCTGCCCAATATATGAATGGACTGCAGCTTGTCTTATCGATGTGCAACACCTGCTATCTTTCTAAGTTGTTGTTTTCTTCCTGAATTCTGGCCACTCTCCAGAATAGGCTCATGGATTTGTGTCCAAAATATGTACCACCTCCAAGCTCTGTGACATGGCCATGTACTGGATAGCTGAAAAGAATGCCGAGCATCTCAGAAAACTCAGATATCAGTGTGACCAGGAAAGTCTCAGAGCAGAAACCTTGCTTTGGGCCTTTTGCTTACTTATTGTTGTGTTGCACTGAATGTCAGGAAGGTCTTTGCCTCAGGCCACCCCTTTGTGAAGCCTGAATAAACAGTTATCAAATGGAAATGAATGGGCCTCACCTGTGGATCTTTGCTTAATTGCTTTGGAAAGGGATGTGTCTTTATCAGCCTCTTGGACCTGTGTGTGGCTGTGACTTAGATTCTCAGCACCTGATGGATCTTAAGAATGATCCCATGTGAGCTTCCAAAACCAAAATGGCAAAAAATATCATTCATTGTGCATGAAGTCTCTTGCCTTCCTCTGTTAAGTTCCTGCACTTCATCAAATGAGAATAGGGATTCTTTGGGTCAAATGAGTTCTTCAAAGCCCTGCAGAGGTGCTTGTGTTTTCGCATGACTCACCTAAAGAATCGATACCTAAAATCAGTAGGCCTCAAATTGGAGAAACACAGAAGTATTAACGGCAGGCTTATTTGTTCACTCCTGGTTCACAGAAACGGTGTCAAGGCTACCCTGACTTTAGGCAAATGAGGGACAAACGAGCAGATTTTGGACACTGTCTTGGGCTGTGCCCCTCATGGAAACTTCCAGCCAGAGGTTAAGATCATTGACTATATGGAATAAGATGAGGGCCATGTGGGAGTGTTTTGGTTTTAATTTTGGTCATTTGTGTGGCATTGGAAAAAATGACTGGGTCCACGTGGGCTTGAACTCTGATGTGATTCCCCTTAGAGACTGGGTTTTGGAAATGAACTCAGAGAAGCATTGCCATGAATTTTGTTGGGATTTTAAGAGGCCACGCATGAAAGTCGCTCTTGGAAACTGAGACCTAGGCCCCGGGTGGATTTCCACAGAGGCCTGGGAATCTCAGCAAGGATATCACATGATTTTATTCTTAAAGAAATGGCAGCCATAGTTGAGAGTCAAAACACACATGGACCTCACATTGTAGACCTCAATGGGCCTGCCCTAATGTGACCGTTTGTCCACTCTTTGGGAATCCGTGCCTGTAAGAGTTCTCCAGAGATTTCATTGAAATGTTCTTCCTCACCATTTAATGTTTGCTGATAGAACTGAAACCCACAGTGCCTCCAATTTCATGCTTGAAAAATGGCTAGATAAATACCATGAAATTTTTGAAATTCCTATGACCAGGTGGCACTGGAGAAACATTGGATGTCCTGTTGCTCATCATGAGTATACCAGACAGTGCCTTGATTTACTGAGTTTCATGAAAATGGTGTAGAACAGAGATGCCAGTAAGTTGGAGCCTGCTGAGTAGTGGGTCTAGAGCAGTGGTGGGGAGGTGTTTGATAAAACATCCGTGGTAGGGCCATGTGGATCTACCATTGGATTCCAAATGGCTTGTAACTGACATGGTGCAGCCAGCAGACCCTTATATGTAAAGGCATCTTGTTATATGGAGAGTTTTCAGAGGAAAATTAAGAATCAGGTTGATATGGACAAGGGGGCAATGGGGCAAGCTGTGAGAGATAGGAGCCTAGTTGGTGCATTCTCTTGCAGACCCTGACCCACCACACGTGACAGAACTCCCTCCAGCACTGTGTCCCAGGTTAGCTCCTAGTATTTCGTGAAACAAATACCAAACTCACAGTGCAGCAGCAAAAACACCACAAAAAGTGGAGGAGGACCAAATGGCTTCACAGTCCACACGGGGAGACACTTAGTCCCCAGTGGCCTCAGTATACCTACAAAGAGAGGATTCAGCACTGCTTCATCTTGTTCATTGGAAAATAAGAAACCATGTCCTCCAGGTCACATAGATGCAGACCCAGCTTTGATGGTCTCACTACAGAGGAAGCCAAATCTCCTGAAAACAACAAATATTTCAAGTGCGGAAACTCAGAGGCAGTTTCTCAAAAAGTTTTTAGGCCAGCAGAGCTCCATGTTTGTGGAGTGTTGACCCTGTTCCTTAGATTTGGAAACTCCTCTACCACCTCCAAGGTTGTGAACTCCTGAGCATTTTCCATTCCAGATATGTATTCACTGATTTTGTAACTCTTCTCCTCTAATTGTGTCTTACTTGGGGTGAAGGTAATGTCAAGGCATTGTTCTGGATGAGAGCGGGAGGATATTTGTGCAGCATATATTTACATACACATTGGATTCATTTTCCAATTTTCCATTCGAAATACTGAATCCCTGACACTAACCCATACCTAGTAGACTCAGACTATTCATCCTAATATAATGGAGAAAATTAACCCAACACAATAGAAATACAAGCACTTCAGAGGAGACATGTTGTATAGTTGGACTTGACATTTGCATTATATAAGGTAGGAGTTATAAATCTAGTCAAATTTTAATTGAAATATTCTCCATGTGTTTTTAAACTTAACAAATATGTGAATTCTTGTTTCCCTTTTCTGTAGCCTATTCACACATGCATATTTATATGCATATATAGAATCCTACCAGGTATCACACGTACATTTTTGTGAGGTGGCTGTCTTGGCAGATACAAATTGTGAGAAGAGTTCACTCCTCCTAAATGCTGTGGAAATGAAAATTCAACCTATAGGAGAGAGTCCTAGTAGAACAACATTATACATTAACTCATGTTCAATAAAATAAATATTTTTGCATTTGTGGATGATACATATTTACTGATGAATTTCGATTGGCATTTATATTGGTACTTTTTAATGCCTGTGAGTGTTGTGTGTGTGTGTGTGTGTGTGTGTATAGATATAGATATAGATATAGATATAGATATAGATATAGATATACTCTCCAAATTTTTCAAAAAATGAAATGTATGTGTCTAATATACACTCTCTAAATTCATTCATGTTCATGTATGTGGATTTATAATCCACTTTTCAAAAGATTATAATCAGAAATATTCATCCACCTGAAATACATATTTGTTTCCTAGTACTGAAAACTAACTTCAGTGAATGGTGCATACAAATCCTAATTATTCTACAGTAACTGACCCAGTCTAACATCAATGCAAGTAGACTCCTATGGGACATGATATGTAATTTGTCATTCATTTGTATTCGACACTGGTACATTATTGTTTCTTCAGTTTTTGCACATCACAGGATATACATTTCATCCACAAGTTCACAAATTAATAAGCATTTGTTTCAACTTTAATCACTTCTTGCTTCAGAACTCATGTATTGTCAGGGTCTCTTGACTGGTCTTTTATGAGACTTCTTTCCAAACACATTATTTTGAATTTCCATAATCATTTTGAAGCAAAACTCACACACTCTTCATTATAAACCAAAACACTAATATTTCCATTACATATATACCTGGTTGGAATCAATGATTGTATATCAATATACGATTTCCTTTAATTTTTCAGATATTAGTACAATTCATTATTTAAAGTTCAAAAAAGTTATATTATTTATTCACAGCATGGTCTATTCATGCTTTTTCTCTATGTTCCTAGAAACAGGGTACACCTCTTTGTACCCCCGATTCTCATTTTACATCTTCAATATATTGCTCCCAGAAATGGTGAAAGAAATACTCATATCACCTCATTATCACAGTAATATTCTGGACAAAAAATGGAAAGGTCACACTTATGATTGTACCAAAGCCTAAATGGAAAGTGAACATGGATTTCTAAAAACATCCATGTCCAGGTTGCCTAATGCTGTCAATTGTCAATCCTATTGGTGACTACATATTTGTTTTTTTCCTAATTTATATATTCAAACTCAACCCTGTTTAAAATGTCTAATTCTGTCACTCACTTTATACTTTGCCTGATTTTGTAATGTTTCTATTGATATTTGCTTTTCTACATATTTTCCCCAGTTCCACATAGTGACTGACTCTTCATATGTGCTGACATTTACATTCACTCTACAACCGAAAGTCTATTGCTAAAGAACTTTTGGTCCAAATCCGATACTCACTCTTCTTCCTAAACCTACCGACTATCTTCCTAATCCTACTGAATATCCCTTTTTGACTGGATGTTCTCTTCTAAATTCAATCATCCAATGTACAAGGTCCTATGCCATTGTATCTCGAATTATCTGAGGCATCTTTGCAGAACATAATTCAAAGCTAAGTATCCCAATCAAGGGCAAAACCCTTCTGGGCTTCAAATCATACCTAGATTTCTGTTTTCCTACTTATATTTCACCTCTATATTCTTGTAAATATTGCAGGTTCCCAATACCATTATTCATCACACAGAATCACTCGTAACCCAAATCAAACCTGTTTTTAACCCCAGGTATACGCTGTTCCCTCAATCATTTTACAGAAGAGCAGGGACAGAGTGGTTCTTACAATACAGGAAACTTGGGGACCTTCCACCTGATGAGAACCTCGAATGTCCATGCACAAATGATACCTGGAGAAGTTGTAGGCAGGTATGAAGCACCTGAGAGAGCAAAAGTCATCTTCCATGGCAATCAACCTGGTCAGGATGAAGGGATGTGTCTGAATCTGAATCTCTCTCTTCTTATTGTAGAGAAGATGGACCAAACCAGGCCTGAGTGGAGAGCTGTTCCCGGGTGCCAATGGTTGATATACATTCTACCTTATGAAAGTGTCACAGGAAGTAAGGGCAACTTCCATCTTATGTTACCCTTGGAAGCAACTGTTAGGACAAAGTGGTTGCCAGGGCAGTGACCTCATTCAGTTCCAAAGAATGTGACATACCTCATTTCCTTGGTGATGGAACTCTCTGAACTTGGTATCCAAGAATCCAGGCACCCAGAGGCAGTCCCAGTCCCTGTCCCAGTGGGCTCACTTGTTTGGATTTACCAAGGACAGAGTCAGTTTTCTTGGTACCTAATGGTGTGAGGATGGCCAAATGCCAGGAGAGCTCTGAAGATGGACCTTTCCTGAGAAAACAGGTAGTGGCTAACCACTTTTTCCTGACATCTTCACTGAGTTGGTCAAGGAAAGAAGATCTGAGAGAAGGCAGGCCATTTCAGGGGAACATAGTATGGCCCACCAGTCAGAGGACATTCCGGATAGTCACAGACCTACTTGGGGGAAGGAGGTGCCTTTGTGGGAGTGGGTGTGGGTTTATTGTTTTATCTCATGTTCTGAGAATAGATAGGAAAGGCGGTTTGTTTGGTTTGGAGTGGACAGTTTCTAGTAAGTCATTTGACACGGCGAGTGTATCTGTTTCTGTGTATCCCACTGTGTCTGTTGTTGTAGACATTAGAAAAGAGAATGCATTAATGGATGTGTCCTGTCTAGTATAAATCTTCCCATAATTCATCCTGCCCAATATATGAATGGACTGCAGCTTGTCTTATCGATGTGCAACACCTGCTATCTTTCTAAGTTCTTGTTTTCTTCCTGAATTCTGGCCACTCTCCAGAATAGGCTCATGGATTTGTGTCCAAAATATGTACCACCGCCAAGCTCTGTGACATGGCCATGTACTGGATAGCTGAAGAGAATGGCGAGCATCTCAGAAAACTCAGATATCAGTGTGACCAGAAAAATCTCAGTGCAGAAACCCTGCTTTGGGCCTTTTGCTTACTTATTGTTGTGTTGCACTGAATGTCAGGAAGGTCTTTGCCTCAGGCCACCCCTTTGTGAAGCCTGAAGAAAACAGTTTTCAAATGGAAATGAATGGGCCTCACCTGTGGCTCTTTGCTTAATTGCTTTGGAAAGAGATGTGTCTTTATCAGCCTTTGGACCTGTGTGTGGCTGTGACTTAGATTCTCAGCACCTGATGCATCTTAAGAATGATCCCATGTGAGCTTCCAAAACCAAAATGGCAAAAAATATCATTCATTGTGGATGAAGTCTCTTGCCTTCCTCTGTTAGGTTCCTGCACTCCATCAAATGAGAATAGGGATTCTTTGGGTCAAATGAGTTCTTCAAAGCCCTGCAGAGGTGCTTGTGTTTTCGCATGACTCTAAATCACCTAAAGAATCGATACCTAAAATCAGTAGGCCTGAAATTGGAGAAACAAAGAAGTATTAAAGGCAGGCTTATTTGTTCACTCCTGGTTCACAGAAACGGTGTCCAGGCTACCCTGACTTTAGGCAAATGAGGGGCAAAGGAGCTTATTTTGGACACTGTCTTGGGCTGCGCCCCTCATGGAAACCTCCAGCCAGAGGTTAAGATGATTGACTATAAGGAATAAGATGAGGGCCATGTGGGAGTGTTTTGGTTTTGATTTTGGTCATTTGTGTGGCATTGGAAAAAATGACTGGGTACACGTGGGGTTGAACTCTGGTGTGATTCCCCTTAGAGACTGGGTTTTGGAAATGAACTCAGAGAAGCATTGCCATGAATTTTGTTGGGATTTTAAGAGGCCACGCATGAAAGTCGCTCTTGGAAACTGAGACCTAGGCCCCGGGTGGATTTCAACAGAGGCCTGGAAATCTCAGCAAGGATATCACATGATTTTATTCTTAAAGAAATGGCAGCCATAGTTGAGAGTCAAAACACACATGGACCTCACATTGTAGACCTCAATGGGCCTGGCCTAATGTGACCTTTTGTCCACTCTTTGGGAAGAGGTGCCTGTGAGAGTTCTCCAGAGATTTCATTGAAATGAGCTTCCTCACCATTTAATGTTTGCGGAATGAACTGAAATCCACAGTGCCTCCAACTTCATGCTTGAAAAATGGCTAGATAAATACCATGAAATTTTTGAAATTCCTATGACCAGGTGGCACTGGAGAAACATTGGATGTCCTGTTGCTCATCATGATTATACCAGACAGTGCCTTGACTTACTGAGTTTCATGAAAATATTGTAGAACAGAGATGCCAGTAAGTTGGAGCCTGCTGAGTAGTGGGTCTAGAGCAGTGTTGGGGAGGTGTTTGATAAAACATCCGTGGTAGGGCCATGTGGATCTACCATTGGATTCCAAATGGCTTGTAACTGACATGGTGCAGCCAGCAGACCCTTATATGTAAAGGCATCTTGTTATATGGAGAGTTTTCAGAGGAAAATTAAGAATCAGGTTGATATGGAAAAGGGTTCAATGGGGCAAGCTGTGAGAGATAGGAGCCTAGTTGGTGCATTCTCTTGCAGACCCTGACCCACCACACGTGACAGAACTCCCTCCAGCACTGTGTCCCAGGTTAGCTCCTAGTATTTCGTGAAACAAATACCAAACTCACAGTGCAGCAGCAAAAACACCACAAAAAGTGGAGGAGGACCAAATGGCTTCACAGTCCACACGGGGAGACACTTAGTCCCCAGTGGCCTCAGTTTACCTACAAAGAGAGGATTCAGCACTGCTTCATCTAGTTCATTGGAAATAAGAAACCATGTCCTCCAGGACACATAGATGCAGACCCAGCTTTGATGGTCTCACTACAAAGGAAGCCAAATCTCCTGAAAACAACATATATTTCAAGTGTGGAAGCTCATAGGCAGTTTCTCAAAAAGTTTTTAGGCCAGCAGAGCTCCATGTTTGTGGAGTGTTTACCCTGTCCCTTAGTTTTGGAAACTCCTCTACCACCTCCAAGGTTGTGAACTCCTGAGCATTTTCCATTCCAGATATGTATTCACTGATTTTGTAACTCTTCTCCTCTAATTGTGTCTTACTTGGGGTGAAGGTAATGTCAAGGCATTGTTCTGGATGAGAGCAGGAGGATATTTGTGCAGCATATATTTACATACACATTGGATTCATTTTCCAATTTTCCATTCGAAATACTGAATCCCTGACACTAACCCATACCTAGTAGACTCAGACTATTCATCCTAATATAATGGAGAAAATTAACCCAACACAATAGAAATACAAGCACTTCAGAGGAGACATGTTGTATAGTTGGACTTGACATTTGCATTATATAAGGTAGGAGTTATAAATCTAGTCAAATTTTAATTGAAATATTCTCCATGTGTTTTTAAACTTAACAAATATGTGAATTCTTGTTTCCCTTTTCTGTAGCCTATTCACACATGCATATTTATATGCATATATAGAATCCTACCAGGTATCACACGTACATTTTTGTGAGGTGGCTGTCTTGGCAGATACAAATTGTGAGAAGAGTTCACTCCTCGTAAAAGCTGTTGGAAATGAAAATTCAACCTATAGGAGAGCGTCCTAGTAGAACAACATTATTCATTAACTCATGTTCAGTAAAATAAATATTTTTGCATTTGTGGATGATATATATTTACTGATGAATTCGATTGGCATTTATATTGGTACTTTTTAATGTCTGTGAGTGTTGTGTGTGTGTGTTTGTGTGTGTGTGTGTATATATATATATATATATATATATATAGATATAGATATAGATATAGATATAGATATAGATATAGATATAGATATAGATATACTCTCCAAATTTTTCAAAAAATGAAATGTATGTGTCTAATATACACTCTCTAAATTCATTCATGTTCATGTATGTGGATTTATAATCAACTTTTAACAAGATTATAATCAGAAATATTCATCCACCTGAAATACATATTTGTTTCCTAGTACTGAAAACTAACTTCAGTGAATGGTGCATACAAATCCTAATTATTCTACAGTAACTGACCCAGTCTAACATCAATGCAAGTAGACTCCTATGGGACATGATATGTAATTTGTCATTCATTTGTATTCGACACTGGTACATTATTATTTCTTCAGTTTTTGCACATCATAAGATATACATTTGCCAAGGCAGTGACCTCATTCAGTTCCAAAGAATGTGACATACCTCATTTACTTGGTGATGGAACTCTCTGAACTTTGTATCCAAGGAGCCAGGCACCCAGAGGCAGTCATAGTCCCAGTCCCAGTGGGCTCACTTGTTTGGATTTACCAAAGATAGAGTCAGTCATTCTTGGTACCTACTGAAGTGAGGATTACCAAATGCCTGGAGAGCTCTGAAGAGGGAGCTTTCCTGAGAAAGCAGGTAGTGGCTCTCCACTTTTTCCTTACAACTTTACAGAGTTGGCCAAGGAAAACAGATCTGAGAGAGGACAGGCCATTTCGGAAGAACAGAGTATGGCCTCCAGTCAGAGGACACTCTGGTTAGTCACACACCTGTGGGGAAGGAGGTGCCTTTTTGGGAGTGGGTGTGGGTTTGTGGTTTGTCTCATGTTCTGAAAATAGGTAGGAATGGCGGTTTGTTTGTTTTGGAGTGAACTGTTTCTGGTAAGTCATTTGAAGAGGTGAGTGTTTCCATGTCTGTGTATCCCACTGTGCCTGTGGTAGTAGACATGAGAAAAGAGAATGCAGCAATAGATGTGTCATGTCTAGTATAAAGCTTCCCAGCATTCATCCTGCCCAATTTATGAATGGAGTGTGGCTTGCCTTATGCACGGGCAACACCTAATACCTTCCTAAGTTCCTGTTTTCTTCATGAATTCTGGCCACTCTCTAGAATAGGCTCATGGTTATGTGTCCAAGATATGTACCAAATCCAAGGTCTTTGACATGGCCATGTACTGGTTACCTGAATGGAATGGACAGCATCTCAGAAAACTCAGATATCAGTGTGACCAGGAAAGTCTCAGTGGAGATACCCTGCTTTGGGCCTTTTGCTTACCTATTGTTCTGTTGCCCTGAATATCAGGAAGGTCTTTGTCTCATGCATCCCCTTTGTTAAGCCTGAAGAAAACAGTTTTCAAATGGAAATGAATGTGCATCAACTCTGGCTCTTTGCTTAATTTCATTGGAAAAGGATGTGTCTGATTCAGGCCCTTTGCCCTGTTTTAGGCTGTGACTTAGATTCTCAGCACCTGATGGATGTAAAGAAAGATCCCATATGTGCATCTAAACCAAAATGGAAAAACGTTCAATCAATGTGCATGAATTATATTGCCTTCCTTTGTTAGGTTTCTGAAATCCATCATGTCAGAATAGGGATTCTTTGGGTGAAATGAGTTCTTCAAATCTCTGCAGAGGTGCTTGGCTTTTCTCATGACTCCAATTCACAAAAAGAATCTAGACCCCACAGTCAGAGATCCTCAAATTGGAGAAGTGAAGCAGTATTAAGGTCAGGCCTATTTGATCACTCCTGGTTCACAGGAAGGGTGCCCAAGCCACCCTGACATTCGGCAAATGAGGGGCAAGGGAGATTATTTTGGACACTGTCTTGGGATGTGCCTCTCATGAAAAGCTCCATCCAGATGTTATGATGAGTATCTTTATGGTAGAAGATGAGGGCCATGTAGGAGTGTTTTGGTTATAATTGTGGTCATTTGTGTGGCAGTTGGAAGAGATGACTGGGTCCACCTGGGCTTGAATTCTGCTGTGATTCCCCTTAGAGACTGAGTTCTGGAACTGACCTCAGAGAAGTATTGACATGAATTGTGTTGGGATTTTATGAAGCCCGGAATGAGAGTTCCCATTGGAACCTGGGATCAAGGCCCAGAGTGGCTTTCCACAGAACACTGGGAATCACAGCCAGGATATTACATGATTTTATTCTGAAAGACTTGGCAGGCATAATTGAGATTCAAAACACACTTGGACCTCGCTTTGTAGACCTCAATGGGCCTGGCTTCATGTGACTTTTTGGCCACTCTTTGGGTAGACTTGCCTGTGAGAGTGCTCCAGAGATTTCCCTGAAATTAGCTTCCTCACCATTTAATGGTTCCTGAATGAATTGAAACCAACATTGCCTCCAAATGCATCTGTGAAAAAATGCTAGATAATTACCATGAAATTTTAGAAATTCCGATGACCAGCTGGCACTGGAGGACCTTTGATGTCCTGTTGATGATCATGAGTATACCAGACAGGGCCTTGATTGACTGGGTTTCATGAAAATGGTGTAGAACAGAGATGCCAGTAAGTTGGGGCCTGGTAAGTAGTGGGACTAGAGCTGTGTTATGCAAATGTGTGATAAAACATCTGTGGTGGGGCCATGTGGATCTTCCATTGGCTTCCAAATGGCTGTGACTGACATGGTGCAACCATCACACCCATATATGTAAAGGCATATTTTTATATGGAGAGGTTTCAGGGCAATGTTCAATATCATGTTGCTATTGTCAAGGGGGCAAGCTACTTGAGATAGAACCCTGGTTGGTGCATTCTCCTGGAGACCCTGCCAACCACACCTGACAGAACTCCCTTCAGCACTGTGTCCCATTTGAACTCGTTGTATTTCATGAAGCAAATACCAAACTCCCAGTGCAGCAGCAAGAAACACAACGAAAATTTGAGGATGACCATTGGTTCCACAGTCCACACCGGAAGACCCTTAGACCTCAGTGGCCAAAGTTTACCTACAAAAAGAGAATTCATCACTGCTGCCTCATTTTTATTTGAAAATAAGTAACCATTTCCTCCAGGTCACATAGATGCAGATCCAGCTTTGATGGTTTCACTACAAATAAAGCTAAAGCTCCTGACAACAACATATATTTCAAGTGCCCAACCTCAGAGGCAGATTCTCAAAAAGTCTTTTGGCCAGCAGAGCTCCATGTTTGTGGAGTGTTTACCCTGTCTCTTACTTTTGGAAACTCCTCTACCACCTCCAAAGATGTGAAATCTGGAGCATTTTCCATTCTAGATATGTATTCACAGATTTTCTAACTCTTCTCCTCTAATTGGGTCTTACTTGGGGCGAAGGTAATGCCAAGGCATTGTTCTGGAGGAGAGTGGGAAGATTTTTCCGTAGCATATATTTGCATACACATTGGATTCAGTGTCCTATTTTCAATTCAAAATACTGAATACCTGACTCTAACCCATACCCTACCAGACTCTGACTACTAATGCTAATATGATGGAGAAAAATAACCCATAAAGAATAGAAATACAAGCAGTTCAGAGTAGGCATGGTGTATAGATGGACTTGCCTTTTGCATGATACAAAGTTGGAGTTATAAATCTAGTCAATTGTTTGTTGAAATAGTTGTCCTTGTATTTTTAAGGTTAACAAATATGTGAATTCCTGTCTCCCTTTCTCTGTATTCTTATATGCACATTTAGATTCCTATCTGGTACCACACGTACATTCTTGTGAGGTGGCTGACTTGGCAGATACAAATTGTTAGAAGAGATCACTCCTACTAAACCCTGTTGGAACTGAATATTCAACCTATGGGTGAGCTTGCTAGTTGAACAGCATTATACATAAATCCATGTTCAGTAAAATGAATATTTTTAGATCTGTGGATGGTATATATTTTATAATGAATTTTGATTGACATATATATTGCTACTTTTTTGTCTGTGTGTTTGTTTTATGTATATGTATATATATGTATATATATATATGTATATATATATATATATATATATATATACACTCTCCAGATTTTACAAAATATGAAATATATGTATCTTATATACACTCCCTAAATTCATTCATGTTCATGTATGTGGATTTATAATCAACTATTCACAAGATTATTCTCAAAATATTCATCCACCTGAAATTTGCCAATGCTCTCAAATGTCAATCCTATTTGTGACTACATATTTGTTTCTTCCTAAGATTATATATTTAAACTCAACCCTGTTCAAAATGTCTAATCCTATCACACACTTTATACTTTGCCTGATTTTGTAATGTCTCTATTTATATATGCTTTCCTACATATTTTCCCCACTTCATCATTGTGACTGACTCTTCACTTGTGCTGACATTTACATTCACTCTCTAATCGAAATCCTATTGCTAAGAAACTTTTGTTCCAAATCTTATACTCACCCTTCTTCCTAAACTTACTGACTATCTTCCTAATGCTACAGACTATCCCTTTTTGACTGGATGTTCTCTTCTACATTCAATCATCCAAGTAAACGTGGTGCGAGCTTCAGAGGAGGAGACTACCAACAGGCTATCTCATGCAACATCTAAGGGTTTATTGGGTGTCCAGAATGCTGGGGTTCAGAGCTCACCTGAGTAGAGCAGATAGCCCTGAGAATAGCTGAAGTAGAGCTTATATACTTTCCCTGGAGAGAGAAGGGAGGGAATAGTATTGATGGGTCAGGGCGAGTGGGCGGTTTGCATGCAACTCGGAGAGGGAGTACATTCTGCAATTTGGCAGCTGGGGATAGAACATTCTGGGAACAAGTTTTGCAAACATTTCTCAAGATTTCAACAGTGTTCTGTTAAGCATACAGAAAAACAAGATGTGACAAGTACCTATTTTATTAATATTTCATTCCCCACTTCTTCTTCTGGCTAATTTTAATCATAAAAATGATCATTGGAGGGTGTCACATTCAATGTCTGCTAGTGGGGTATTACCATAAGTTTAACTCGTCCAATTTGAGCCTGGAGAAAAGACATTACACGGTTGAGCAAACAGGGTTTTATAGTTAGCAATAATATGAGGATTATTATTGGACCGGCCAGGGTTGATAAAAACGTAGTTAACCAGGGGGACTGTGTGAACCAAGACTCAAGCCACCCTTTTGGGCCCTCTCTCACTTGTTGATGCTCTTCAAGGTGTCTTTTAAATTTACTCATAGATTTCATTACGACTCCAGTATAGTCAGCATAAAAACAACATTCTTCCGTCAATGCAGCACAAAGGCCCCCTTCTCTAATGAAGAGGAGGTCCAACCCTCAACTGTTCTGTAAAACAACTTCAGAGAGAGAGGTTAAAGTTTCATGCAAAGCCCTGAAGGAGGTTTATAATATCTTACTTTTGCTCTATTGCTGCTTCTAATTGGGTCATCTTTTGTGTCCCATGGACAATGCCACTGGTTCCTCTGCCCACCCGTGCAGCAACTCCTATTCCTAATAGGATGGCTAAAGTGAAAGATATATGTTCCCAGTGGAACCGGTTGTATGCCCCCCCTATTTGATCTTCAAATGAACCTGCATCATGATAGAGCACTCTGGGAAACATCTGCACCATTACACAATTTATCACATATCTTGATCATTTCATGAAAACATAAACGATGTTTAAGTATATAGAATTATGCTGTTGTAGGCACTGACAAAGCAAGGCACCTAAGATAGCACTCAAGAGAGGGAAACAGTCCTATTTGGTTGCAACCGGATTCAGAGGGCATTGCTTCTATTGTAATCAATTAATCCCCTGAAACTCAAGTTTAGGTAGTTTCAGAATTTTGTACCCAACATATAAGGGATGGGGCTCAGAAGTTCACAGTCTTCAGAAGTTTAAAAAAGCAGTATTTGTTTCTGTTTTTCCTTCTTTTCTGGGCAAGTTAACTTTTCAAGGACACCTGGGAGGAGGAGAGCTTTTTCTTCCCTTTCTTATTTTCCCCCTGCCAGCTGTTACCATGGAGCCTGGTTGGTAATTTCTTTATCTTAGAAATGTAGCCATCTCTGTGAAGCCCCAGCTGAAGGCCAGAGGACTTGTTCACATATTTTGTGAAAAACTAGTTAGGGGTTGTCTAGCTTAGAAGTACTGAGATTTTTAGCCAGTGGCCAAGTAGAACAGGGCAATACGAAAGAGAAAGTTTATCTACATTAAAGTCTTTATTGGGACTGTTTGGCTGAAAGTTCAAAACTCAGCCATGGTGAAGACTTCTGAAGAAGGTCATTTAAGACTTTTCTGTGGGCCTGGTAAAGAGGGGGAAAGACGGGGAAGGTGGGGCTGAGAGCACCTCCGAGGATCTGAGAATGAGGGAAAAGAGAGATGTAAAAGAATAATGCGAAAGGGTATTGGGAATTTCCTAGCAGCAAACTTGAGCAGTAGATCAGGTAGAGCAGAGTGAAAGACGGGAGTGAGGATCCCAAAATCCTGTGAGGGACTTTAAATTTTAGTAACCTGTTTTCAGTGATGACAAAGCAACTTTAAAGGCCAATTATATTACATCTTGGATAAGGGTCTCAGGGCTCTCCTCAGCTCGTTTGAGCATTGGGTTAGCTGGTAAGAGGACCTGGTGGGACCAGGTGAGGGCACTGACAGGAGATGAGAGGAATGAGTCGGTGGCGCGGTACCTATGTACCTGCTACCTCAGCAAGGGGGCGATGGTCTGAGAACTGGTGGAGCTTTGGGTTTCTGATCTAGTTATTGGAGGGGAGAAATCAAGTTGCTGAGATGGGAGTGACATCAGAGGGTCTGGAGCAGAAGGCTGAGGATAATGATCTATTGGAGAAGCATAGTTCAGGATGTGAGTGAGGGAGGGAAAAGGCTTCCACATAGGGGAATTTCCTTTCACTCTTTTGAGCACTTGCAGAAGTTAAAAAAGTCACGCAAAATTTGAGGATCTAGAGACCCCTCTGGGGGCCATAGTTTTTGGTTGTCTAATTGGTAATGTGGCCAATGCTGTGTACTGAATTTGATGAAGAATTGGGGTTCCATCAGGCATCCCCTGTATGCACACATTCCCATGACATACAGAAAAAGTCGGCTTTTCCCCCACACAGCCATTACTCTTTGTGGCTTTGATAGTCTGCCAGGCAAACTTAGTAATCTAGACTAGCCAACCTGCATCTGGCTCGCGTGTCCCTACATCCATAAGGTTTGTTTCCATTATCTATGGTACAGAAGGGATTTAATGGTATTTTAGTGGGATCCTCTTCATCAGGGATATCACAATAGGAAATACCAATAGCCAGCTAACAAATGTCTGGGTGGAGAGATGGCCACCAGGTCCCTAAGGGGGCTGTATGCGAGATAGACCATACTTCTTTTCCAGTAGGATTTGTGATCAGCCATCACTGCTTAATGGGCTGATGAGGGTTAGGACTACTTGTAGCCAAGGGGAGAGTATATAACCTTATTCACATTGCAAATACACAATTTGAAACTGTTACCAGTCTTTTTCAGTTTCCAGAAAGATTCTGTACAGGGAGCAGGCTTGAGATGAGAGGCATGGATCCAGGAAGTGATTCTGTTTACGTTTACCACTGTAGGTGTTATAATAGCACCTGGTATGGTCCTTTTCAGCGGGGTACCAGGGATGACACCTGATATCATCTTACATAGATGAAATCACTTATTGATATGGATGTGGAATCCCCTGGTTCCCAGTTGGGTACGCAGTGGCCAGCTGTTTTCACAGGTATTACTGAGTTCTTTCAAGATCTTTAAGTCTGTCAAGCAAGGGGGTGTGGAAAGGATCTTTAGGTCTTACAGTTGGGCTTAGGTCCCCTATTGGAGGAGCGCCACCATAAAGAATTTCACACGTGGTAAGGTTACTCAAAGAAACAAAGGGATTTTTTCTTGCATGAAACATTGCATAAGGCAGGAGCATAGTCCAATCTTATGCTGGTCTCTAAGCTTAATTTCGTTAAGGTCTCTTTAATGGTTCTATTCATTCTTTCTACTTGTCTTGAACTCTGTGGTCTATAAGCACAATTTAACTTCCAATTAATCCCCAGGTTCCTGGCTAACCCCTGACTTACCTGGGCCATGAACATCGGTCCATTGTCAGATCCTATTACCGGCTTAGCTTCCTCCAATGGTAGAGAGGCTTAGTCAGCAGCAGCAGAATCACTTAGAGTGTGTTGTGTGTTAGGGGACGAGGGCAGGGGATAAGGAGGGGGAGAAGAGTCCAGTAGAGTCAAATCTGTGACTCAGGGAGAACAGAGGGTGGAGGAGGAGGAGGTTGAGAGGGTTTGAGAGATCATGGGGGAAGGAGTAGGAGCAGAGGTAGGGGCAAGGAAAGGCTTCACCCATGGAGGAGGAGATTTGCAGAGGTCCTGCCAAGTTAAGATATATGGCTGTTGATCCGGATGGCTATGTGGCGCTGGCTGAAAGACAATACCTCTGACTTTTTAAATTAGTGGGAAGTAGAAAGATCCTTCTAGGGGCCATACGACTCCAAAGATGGGCCATTCTGTGTATTCCACTGCCAGGTCCAGCGTTTTACTAAAAAAAGAAAGATTCTGAGTCCTTAAGCGGACTTTGGTCCAGTGATCAAGGGTCAGGGACAGAGGCATTGACGTGCTCTGTTCCATAATGAAAGTTGCACAAACAGTAAAAGCAAGGACACACGACACAGATAAGACAAGACCATAAAGACTAGCAATGAACGTCCAACACTGAGACCAGGAATGAGTAGCCGGCAAAACCCAATGGTATGGCAATAACGAATCTAAAAGAAAATATCACTGAGTCGAGAAGACTATTGTTCCTTGATTTCCCGAGTTCTCTGAGGGGTCCTCCAGAGAGGTGCCCTTTGTCTCTGTGACACGTCTCTCAGCCACCGTCGGAGAGAGCCCAGGCTCTTCATCGCCAGCAATTTTGCCAAGCCCTAACAAGAAACCTGAAACCGGAAAGAGGCGCCTTACTTGCTCCGAGAGGAGCCCGTTGGGGTCTCTCGTCCGCCACTGCTGGAACTCGGTGGAACCGCAATATGTAAAGGTCAGGCGAGTGTCAGAGGAAGATACTACCAAGAGACTGTCTCATGCAACAGCAAAGGGTTTATTTGTGGTCCAGCATGCTGGAGCTCAGAGCTAAATTAAATAGAGCAGAGACCTCTGAGAACAGCTTAAGCAGAGCTTATATACTTTCCTTGGAGAGGGAAGAGAGGAAAGTTTAGGGATGGGTAAGGGCGAGTGGGCGATTTGCATGACACCGAGTGAGGGAGTACATTCTGCAGTTCGGCTGTTGGGAACAGTACATTCTAGAAGAAGATTAGCAAACATTTCTCAAGATTTCAAAAGTGTTTTGTTAAGCATACAGAAAAACAGGAAGTGACAAGTACCTATTTAATTAATTTTATTAACCTTTCACTACCGACTATGCCTTTTTGACTTGATGTTCCTTCTAAATTAATTCATGCAACGTACAAGGACCTATGCCATTGTATATCGATTTATCTGAGACAACTCTGCAGAACGTAATTCAACACTACGTATCCCTATCAAGGGCCCAATGCCCTTCTGGCCTTCAAATCAGACTTAGATTTCTTTTTTCATACATATATTTCACCTATATATTCTTCTACACATAGCAAGTTCTCAATACGATCATTCATCCAGCAAAATGATTTCTAACCCAAGTCGAGCATGTTTTTAACCATAACCGGACACTGTTCCCTCAATCTAACTTTACAGAAGAGCAGGGAAGGAGTTGATATTACAATACAGAAATGTAGAAAAACTTCCACCTGCTGAGAACCTCAAAGGTCCATGCAGAAATGATCCCTGGAGAAGATGTAGGAAGCAATAAAGGACCTGAGAGACCAAAAGTCATCTTCCATGGCAAACAACCCTGTCAGGATAAAAGGTTGTGTCTGAATCAGATTTTTTTTTAATGTAGAGATCATGGACCAAACCAGGCCTGTGTGGAGATCTATTCCTGGGTGCCTTTGGTTGATATACCATTCTAACTTGTGAAAATGTCACAGGAAGTAGGGGCAGCCTCAATCTCTTGGGACCCTTGGAAGCAACAGTTAGGACAAAGTGGCTGCCAAGACAGTGCCCTCATTCAGTTCAGGAAGGAAGTGACCTCACCTCACTTTCTTGGTGATGGAACTCTCTGAACGTGGGATCCAGGAAGCCAGGCACACAGAGCCAATCCCAGTCCCAGTCCCAGTGGTCTCACTTGTTTGGATTTACCAAGGACAGGGTCAGTATTTTTTGGTACCTACAGATGTGAGGAAGGCCAAATGCCAGGAAAGCTCGGATGCAGGGTTTTTCATGAGAAAGCAGGTAGTTGCTCACCGTTGGCTCCTAAGAAGTTCACAGAGTTGGCCAAGGAGACAAGATCTGAGACAGGAAAGGCCATTTTGGGGGAACAAATTATGGCCCACAAGTCAGAGGACACTCTGGATAGTCACAGACCTACTTAGGGGAAGGAGGTGCCTTTGTGGGTGTGGTTGTGGGTTTGTGGTTTTGTCTCATTTTCTGAGAATAGGTAGGACAGTCGGTTTGTTTCATTTGAAGTGGACTGTTTCTAGTAAGTCTTTTCACAGGGCGAGTGTTTCTATGTCTGTGTATTCCACTGTTTCCGTGGTTGTAGACATTAGAAAAGAGAATCCATCAATGGATGTGTCGTGTCTAGTAGAAAGCTTCTCAGCATTCATATTGCCCCGTTTATGAATGGACTGTAGCTTGCCTTATCGATGAGCAACACCTGCTACCTTCCTAAGTTTCTATTTTCGTCCTGAATTCCGGCCAATCTCAAGAATAGGCCCATGGTTTTGTGTCCAAGATATGTACCACCTCCAAGCTCTGTGACATGGCCATGTACTGGATAGCTGTAGGGGATGGCGAGCATCTCAGAAAACTCAGATATCAGTGTGACCAGGAAAGTCTCAGAGGAGAAACCCTGCTTTCGGCCTTTTGCTTACCTATTGTTCTGTTGCCCTGAATGTCAGGAAGGTCTTTGCTTCAGGCCACCCCTTTGTGAAGCCTGAAGAAAACAGTTTTCAAATGGAAATGAATGGGCATACCTGTGGCACTTTCCTTAATTGCTTTGGAAAGGGATGTGTCTGAATCAGGCCCTTGGCCCTGTGTGTGGCTGTGGCTTAGATTCTCAGCACCTGATGGATCTAAAGAAAGTTACCATGTGTGCATCCAAAAGAAAATTCGCCAAAAGAGCAATTATTGGGATGAAGTCTCTCGACTTCCTCTGTAAGGTTCCTGACCTCCATCAAGTGAGAATGGGATCCTTTGCGTCAAAAGAGTTCTACAAAACCTGCAGAGGCTAGCCCATTGTGCTTGGGTTTTCTCATGACTAAAATTCACATAAAGAATCTAAACCCCACAGACAGTAGTCCTCAAATTGGAGCGGTATTAACGGCAGGTCTATTTGATCACTTTTGGTTCACAGGATGGGTGTCCAGGCCACCTTGACTTTAGGCAAATGAGGGGCAAAGGAGCTTATTTGGGACACTGTCTTGGTCTGCGCCCCTCATGGAAACCTCCAGCCAGATTATGATGAGTGTCTATATGAAAGAAGATGAGGGCCATATGGGAGGGTTCTTGTTTTAATTGTGGTAATTTGTGTGGTAGTTGGAAGAGATGACTGGGTCCACCAGGGCTTGAACTCTGGTGTGATTCCCCTTAGAGACTGAGTTCTGGAACTGACCTCAGAGAAGTATTGCCATGAATAGTGTTGGGATTTTAGGAGACCACGCATGAGAATCGCTTTTGGAAACTGAGATCTAGGCCCAGGATGGCTTTCCACAGAGCTCAGGGATTCTGAGCCAGGATATCACATGATTTAATTCTTAAAGACTTGGTAGCCATAGTTGAGAGTCCAAACACACATGGACCTCACATTGTATACCTCAATGGGCCTGGATTCATGTGTCCTTTTGGCCACTCTTTGGGAAGGCTTGCCTGTGAGTGTTCTCCAGAGCTTTCATTGAAATGAGCTTCCTCACCATTTAATGGTTCCTGAATTAAATGAAACCCACAGTGCCTCCAACTTCATCCTTGAAAAATGACTAGATTAATACCATGAAATTTTTGAAATCCCCATGACCAGGTGGCACTGGATAACCTTTAGATATCCTGTTGGTGATCATGAGTATAACAAACAGTGCCTTGATTGACTGATTTTCGTGAAAATGGTGTAGAACAGAAATGCCAGTAAGTTGAAGCCTGCTGGGTAGTGGGTGTAGAGCAGTGGACTGTAGGTGTGTAAATAAATATTTTTGGTAGGACCACCTGGATCTTCCATTGGCTTCCAAAACTTGCGACTGACATGGTGCAGGCAGCAGACCTTTATATGTAAAGGCATCTTGTTATATGTAGAGGTTTCAGGGCAATGTTCAGAATCAGGTTGCTATAGTCAAGGGGAAAGCTATGTGGGATAGAAGCCTGGTTCGTACATTCTCTTGCCGACCCTGACCAACCACACATGACAGAACTCCCTCCAGCATTGTGTCCCAGTTGAACATATTGTATTTCGTGAAGCAAATACCAAATTCCCAGTGCAGCAGTAAGAAACACCCTGAAAAGTGGAGGATGACCAAATGGCTTCACAGACCACACGGGAAGACACTTAGCTCCCAGTGGCAACAGTTTACCTACAAAGGGAGAATTCAGACCTGCTGCCTCATGTTCATTACAAAATAAAGAACCATGTCCTCCAGGTCACATAGATGCAGACCCAGATTTTTGGTGTCACTATAAACGAAGCTAAATCTCCTGACAATTACATATATTTCTTTTTTTTTTAATTAATTTTCATTATAGGTTGTTCAAAACATTACATACTTCTTGATATATCATATTTCACACTTTGATTCAATTGGGATATGAGCTCCCATTTTTACTCCATATACAGATTGCAGAATCACATCAGTTGCAGAACCATTGATTTACATATTGCCATACATACATTTCTTGTGCCTAACCTCAGAGGAAGTTTCTCAATAAGTCTTTAGGTCAGCACAGCTCCATGTTTCTGGAGTGTTTACCCTCTCCCATACTTTTGTAAACTCTTTTACCACCTCCAGTGTTGTGAACTCCTTAGCATTTTTTATTCCACATATGTATTCACAGGTTTTCTAACTCCTCTCCTCTAATTGTGTCTTACTTTTACCGATGGTTATGTCAAGGCATTGTTCTGGATAAGAGAGGGAAGATTTTTGTGTATCACATGTTTGCATACACATTAGATTCATTTTCCTATTTTCCATTTGAAATACTGAATCCCTGACACTAACCCATACCCTACTAGACTCTGACTACTAATCCTATTATCATGGAGAAAAAAAAAACTAACTGAATAGAAGTACAGTCCTTTTATAGGAAGCATGGTGTATATTTGTATTTGTCTTGCTCTTTATCAAGAGTATGTGTTTTAAATTTAGTAAACTTTTCATTTTAATATTTCTCCATGATTTTTTAAAGTTATCACATATGTAAATTCCTGTCTCCCTTTCTCTGTATCCTATTCAGCACATGTAATTTTTTTATGCATATACAATATCCTACCTGGTATCACACGTACATTCTTGTAAGATCACTGACTTTGGAATATAAAAATTGTGAGAAGAGATGACTCTCCCTAAATAATGATGGAACTGAAAATTCCACCTATGGGTGAGCTTCCTAGTGAAAAACAGTATACATAAATCCATGTTCAGTAAAATGAATATTTTTGGATTTGTGAATGAATTATATTTCATGATGAATATCGATTTTCATATATATTGCTAAATATTAATGTGTGTGTGTGTGTGCATGTGTGTGTGTGTGTGTGTGCGTGTGTGTGTGTGTATATTCTACGGATTTTGAAAAAATATGACAAATATGTGTCTTATTATACACTCCCTAAATTCATTCATATTCATTTATGTTCATTTAAATTCAAATTTTCACAGGATTATTATCAGTAATATTCATACACCTGAAATATATTTTTGTTTCCTACTACTGAAAACTAAGTTCAGTGGATGGTGCTTAAAAATCCTAATATTTCTACAGTAACTGACCCAGTTTAACATCAATGCAAGTAGATTGCTATGGGACATGATGTGTAATTTGAAGTTCATTTTTACTCAACATTGGTACATTACTATTTCTTTAGTTTATGGACATCATAGGATGTATTTTTTCATCCACAACTTCACAAATTTTTTTGGCATTTGGTTCACTTTCAATTACTTACTACTTCAGAACACATGTATTCCTCCATGTTTCTTTACTGGTCTTTTCACTAGACTTCTTTCTAAACACATTATTTTCGATTCCATAATCATTTTTGAAGCAAAACTCACTCTTCACGATAAACCGTAACCCTAATAATACCATTGCATACATAACTCGTTGGAATGATGGTATATATATCAATATAAGATTTCCAATATATTTTCAGATGCAAACTGAATCCATTATTTAATGTTGTATCCAGTTACATACTTTATTCACAATATGGTCTATTCATGCATCATCTCAATAATCATCAACACAAGGTACACCTATTTGTATCCCCAGTACTAATTTATAAGGTTCCAGAATATTACTCCCCTTTATGGTGGAAGAAATACTTATGTCACCTGATCTACATATACATTTTACCACAGTAGTATTCTGGACACAAAATGCAAAGGTCACACATATGATTGTACCAAAGCCTAAATGGAAAGTGACCATGGATTACTAAAAGCATCTATGTCCAGGGTGCCTACTGCTCTCAAATGTCAATCCTATTGGTTACTACATATTTGTTTCTTCCTAAGATTATATATTTAATCTCAAGCCTGTTGAAAATATCTAATCCTATCACTCACTTTATACTTTTCCTGATTTCCTAATGCCCCTATTGATATCTGCTTTCCTACATATTTTTCCCAGTTCATCATTGTGACTGTCTCTTCACATGTGCTGACATTTACATTCACCCTCTAACTGAAAACCAATTGCTAAAGAACTTTTGGTCCAACTCCGAGACTCACTCTTCTTCCTAAACCTACTGACTATCTTCCTAATCCTACAGACTATCCCTTTTTGACTGGATGTTCTCTTCTACTTTCAATCATCCGAGGTATAGGGTCCTATGCCATTGTATATCGATTTATCTGAGACCTCGGTGCAGAACATAATTCAATCTAAGTATACCAATCAAGGGCCCAATGCCTTTCTGGGCTTCAAATCTTTCCTAGATCTCTGATCTCATACGTATATTTCACATTTATATTCTTATAAATGTCACAGGTTCCCAATACCATAATTCATCCAGCAGAATGACTCCTAACCCAAATCGAACATGCTATTAACACTAACCATACACTGTTCCCTCAATCTCACTTTACAGAAGAGCAGGGACAGAGTTGGTCTTAAAATCCAGGAAGGTAGGGTATCATCCACCAGCTGAGAACATCAAAAAGTCCCTGCAGAAATAATCCCTTGAGTAGGTGTAGGCAGGTATGAAGGATCTGAGAGAGCAAAAGTCATCTTCCATGGCAAACAACCTGGTCAGGTTGAAGGGATGTGTCTGAATTAGCCTCTCTCTTCCTAATGTAGAGAAGATGGACCAAACCATGCTGTGTGGAGAGCTGTTCCCCGGTGCCTATGGTTGATATACCATTCTAACTTATGAATGAGTCACAGCAAGTAGAGGCAGACTCCATCTTTTGGGAACCTTGGAAGCAACTGCTAAAACAAAGTGGTTTCCAAGGCAGTGACTTCATTCAGTTCTTGAAGGAAGTGACCTCACCTTACATTATTGGTGATGAAAGTCTGTGATCTTGGGATCCAGGAAACAAGACACACAGAGTCAAACCCACTCCATGTCCCAGTGGGCTCACTTGTTTGGATTTAACAAGACAGAGTCACTCTTTCTTGGTACCTACTGATGTGAGGACAGCCAAATGCCTGGAAACTATGAAGACTGGCCTTTCCAGAGAAAGCAGGTAGTTTCTCACCACGGGCTCCTGAAAACTTCACAGAGTTTGCTAAAGAGACCAGATCGGAGACAGGACACGCCATTTTTGGGGAACATAGTATGGCCCACAAGTCAGAGGACACTCCGGATAGACACAGACCTACTTGGGGGAAAGAGGTGCCTTTTTGGGTGTGAGTGTGAGTTTGTGGTTTTGTCTCATGTTCTGAGAATAGTCAGGAAAGCTGGTTTGTTTGTTTTGGAGTGGACTGTTTCTAGTAAGTCCTTTGACAACGTGAGTGTTTCTTTGTCTATATATCATACTGTGTCCGTGATGTAGACAGTAGAAAAGAGAATGCATCAATGGATGTGTCCTGTCTACGAGAAAGCTTCAAAGCATTCATCCTGTGCAATTTATGAATGGACTGCAGCTTGCCGTATGGATGGGCAACTCCTGCTATCTTTCTAAATTCCTGTTTTCTTCCTGAATTCTGGACACTCTCCAGAATACGCTCATGATTTTGTGTCCAAGATATGTACCACCTCCATCTCTGTGACATGGCCATGTACTGGATAGCTGATGGGAATGGCGAGTATCTCAGAAAACTCAGATATCAGTATGCCCAAGAAAGTCTCAGTGGAGAAACCCTGCTTTGGGCCTTTTGCTTACCTATTCTGTTGCCCTGAATGTCAGGAAGGTCTTTGCCTCAGGCCACACTTTGTGAAGCCTGAAGAAAATAGTTTTCAAATGGAATTGAATGGTCATTACCTGTGCCTCTTCGGTTAATTGCTTTGGAAATGGATGTGTCTGAATCAGCCTCTTGGCCCTATGTGAGGCTGTGGCTTAGATTCACAGCACATGATGGGTCTAAAGAAAAATCCCATGTGTGCATCCAAAACCAAAATGGACAAAAGAACTGTCATGGTGGATAGAGTCTCTCGCCTTCCTCTGTAAGGTTCCTGACCTCCATTAAGTGAGAATAGGGATCATTTGGGTCAAGTGAATTCTTTAAAGCCCTGCAGAGGCTATCCCATAGGTTCGTGGGTTTTCTCATGACTCCAATTCACATCTATGTTTACAGAAGAGCAGGGACAGTGTTGGTCTTACAATACAGGAATGCAGTGGATCTTCCATCTGTTGAGAACCTCAAAGCTCCATGCAGAAATGATCTCTGGAGAAGATGTAGGCAGCTATGTAAGACCTGAGAGAGCAAAAATCATCTTCCATGGCAAACAACCTGGTCAGGATTAAGGGTTGCTTCAGAATGAGCCTATCTCTTCTTAATGTAGAGAAGATGGACCAAACCCGGCCTGTATGGAGAGCTGTTCCCTTTTGCCTACGGGTGATATACCATTCTAACTTGTGAAAGTGTCACAGGAAGTAGGGGCAGCCCTCATCTCATGGGACCGTTGGAAGCAATTGTTATGACAAAGTGGTTGCCAAGGCAGTGATCTCATTCAGTTCCTGAAGGAAGTGATCTCATCTCACTTCCATGGTAATGGAACTCTCTGAACTTGGGATACAGAAAGCCAGGCACCCAGAGCCAGTCTCAGTTTTAGTCCCAGTGGTCTCACTTTTTTTGATTTACAAAGGACAGAGTCAGTCTTTCTTGATACCTACTGGTGTGAGGATGGCCAAATGCAAGGAAAGCTCGGAAGAGGGGCTCTTCCTGAGAAAGCAGTTAGTGGATCACTCCTGGCTTCTAACAACTTCACATTGTTGGCCAAGAAGACCAGATCTGAGACAGGTCAGGCCATTTCGGAGGATCATAGTATGGCCCATCAGTCAGAGCACACTCCGGAGAGTCACAGACCTATTTGGGGGAAGGAGGTGCCATTGCGGGTGTGGGTTTGTGGTTTTGTCTCATGTTCTGAGAATAGTTAGAAAAGGCGGTTTGTTTGGTTTGGAGTGAACTGTTTCTAGTAAGTCGTTTGACAATGCAAGTGTTTCTATGTCTGTGTATCCCACTGTGTCCGTGCTTGTAGACATTAGAAAAGAGAATGCATCAATGGATGTGTCCTGTCTCATAGAAAGCTTCCCAGCATTCATCCAGCACAATTTATGAATTGAATGTGGCTTGCCTTATTGATGGGCGATACCTGCTACCTTCCTAAGTTGCTGTTTTCTTCCTGGATTATGGCCAATCTCCAGAATAGGCTCATGGTTTTGTGTCCAAGATATGTACTACCTCCAAGCTCTGTGACATGGCCATGTACTGGATAGCTGAATGGAATGGCGAGCATCTCAGAAAACTCAGATATCAGTGTGACCAGTAAAGTCTCAGTGGAGAATCCCTGCTTTGGGCCATTTGCTTACCTATTGTTCTGTTGCCCTGAGAGTCAGGAAGGTCTTTGTCTCAGGCCAACCCTTTGTGAATCCTGAAGGAAATATTTTTCAAATGGAAATGAATATGCTTTACCTTTGGCTCTTTCCTTAATTGATTTGGAAAGAGATGTGTTTGAATCAGCCTCTTGTCCCAGTGTGATTCTTTGACTTATATTCTCAGTACCCGATGGATCTAAAGAAAGATCCCATGGGTGCATAAAATCCAAAATGGCAAAAAGAGCAGTCATTGTTGATGAAGTATTTTGCCTTCCTCTGTAAGGTTCCTGAATTCCATCAAGTGAGAATAGGGATCTTTTGGGTCAAATGAGTTCTTCAAATCTATTCAGAGGCTATCCAGTAGGTGCTTGAGTTTTCTCATCTTTCCAATTCACATAAAGAATCTGTACCCGACACTCAGTAGGACTCAAATTGGACAAGCAGAGCAGTATTAAGGGCAGGCCTATTTGATCACTCCTGGTACACAGGAAGGGTGTACAGGCCACTGGGAATTTAGGCAAATGAGGGGCAACAGAGCTTATTTTGGACACTGTCTTGGGCTATGCTAATGCTATCAAATGTCAATCCTATTGTTGACTTCATATTTGTTTTATCCTAAGCTCATATATTCATCCTCAACCCTGTTGAAAATATCTAATCCCATCACTCACTTTATTCTTTTCCTGATTTCCTAATGTCTCTATTGATATCTGCTTTCCTACATATTTTGCCCTGTGCATCATTGTGACTGACTCTTCACTTGTGTTGACATTTACATTGACTCTCTAACCAATACCCTATTGCTAAAGAACTTTTTTTCCAAATCCTATACTCACTTTTCTTCCTAAACTTACCGACTATCTTTCTAATCCAAATGACTAAAACTTTTTGAATGGATGTTCTCTTCTACATTCAATGATCCAAGTACAGTTCAGGTTTCTATTCAACCGGGTGAGGGGGTAGATTCTGCAGTTTGGCAATTGGGGACAGCACATTCTGGGAACAAGATTAGCAAAGAGTTCTCAAGATTTCAACAGTGTTTCGTTAAGTGTACAGAAAAACAGGAAGTGACAAGTACATATTTTATTAACCTTTCATTCCAAACTTCTTTTTCTGGCTACTTTTAATCATAAAAGTGATCTTTGTGGGGTGTCACATTCTATGTCTGATAGTGGTTTATTACCATAATTTTAATTTGTCCAATTTGAGCTTGGAGAAAAGAAATTACATGGTTGAGGAAACAGGGTTTTATAGTTAGTAATAATATGAGGATTATTATTGGACCGGCCAGGGTTGATAAAAACGTAATTAACCAGGGGGACTGTGTAAAAAAAGACTCAAACTACCCTTTTTGTGCCTCTCTCTCTCGTTGTTGCTCTTCAAGGCATCTTTTTAATTTACTCATAGATTTTTTTACAACTCCAGTATTGTCGACGTAAAAACAACATTCTTCCCTCAATGAAGCACAAAGGCCCCCCTCTGTCATGAAAAGGAGGTCCAACCCTCGACTGTTCTGTAAAACAACTTCAGAGAGAGAGGTTAAAGATTCCTGCAAAGCTGTGATGGAGGTTTCTAAAATCTTTAAGTTTTGATCTATTGCTGCTTCTAATTGGGTCACTTGTTGTGTCCCATGGACCAGAGCAGTGGTTCTTGTGCCCAACCCTGCAGCAACTCCTATTCGTAATAGAATGGCTAAGGTGAGGGACATATGTTCCCAGCGGAACCGGGTTGTATGTCCCCCTCTTTGATCTTCAGATGAACCTGCGTCATGATAGAGCACTCTGGGAAACATCTGCACCATTTCACAATTAATCACATCTGTTGACCATTTCATGAAAACATAAACAATGTTTAAGTATATAGAATTATACTGTTGTAGGGACGGACAAGGCAAGGCACCTAAGATAGCACCAAAGACACGGAAACAGTCTTTTTTGGTTTCAACCAGATTCAGAGGGCATTGCTTCTGTTGTAATCAATTAATCCCCTGAAACCCAAGTTACGTAGTTTCAGAATTTTGTACCCAACACGTAAGGGAAGGGGCTCAGAAGTTCACAGTCTGCAGAAGTTCACAAAAAGCAGTTTTTGTTTCTGTTTTTTCCTCAGTTTGGGCAAGTTAACTTTTCAAGGGCACCTGGGTGGGGGTGTCTTCCCTTTCTGTTTTTCCCCCTTCCAGCTGTTTCCATACAGCCCAGTTTGTAACTTCTTTATCTTAGAAATGTAGCCATCTCTGTGAAGCCCCAGCTCAAGGCCAGAGGCCTTTTTTTCAAATATTTTGTGAAAAACTAGTAAGGGTGTGTCTAGATCAGGAGTGCTGAATTTTTTAGCCAGTTGCCAAGGAGACCAGGGCAACACAAAAATAGGAAGTTTATCTACAGTGAACTCTTTTATAGGGACTCTTTTGCTGAAAGTCCTAAATCAGCCATGGTGAAGACTTCTGGAGAAGGTCAGTTAAGACTTTTCTGTGGGCCTGGTACAGAGGGGGACAATTTGGAAGGCAGGGATAAGAGCAGCTCTGTGGATCTGAGAATGAGGAAGGAGAGATGTAAAAGAATATTGGGAGAGGGCTTTGGGATCTCAATAGCAACAAAAACTTGAGCAGTAGAACAGATAGAACAGAGGGGGAGACGGGAGTGAGATTCCAAAAAGCCTGTGAGGGACTTTAAATTCTTAGTAACCTGTTTTTAGTGATGACAAAGCAACATTAAAGGCCATTTTCATTACATCTTGTATTAGGGTCTGAGGATTCTTCTCAGCGGGTTTGAGCTTTGCATTAGGTGGTAAGAGGACTGGGTGGGACCCGGTGCGGGCACTGACAGGAGAGGAGAGGAGTGAGTGAATGGAGTGGTACCTCAGTACCTGCGACCACAGCAAGGGAGCAATGGTCTGAGAACCAGTCGAGATTTGGGTTTTTGATCTAGATATTGGAGGGGAGAAATCAAGTTGCTGAGGTGGGAGTGACAGCGGAGAGTCTGGAGCACAAGGCTGAGGGTGAGCATCTATTGGAGAAGCATAGTTCAGGATGTGAGCAAAGGAGAGAGAAGGCCTCCACATAGCGGAATCTCCTTTCACCCTTTTGAGCACTTGCAGAAGTTAAAAAGGTCACACAGAATTTGAGGATCTAGAGACCCCTCTGGGGGCCATCGGTTTTGGTTATCTAATTCGTAATATGGCCAATGCTGTGTACAGAATTTGATGAGGAGTTTGGGTTCCATCTGACTGTCCCTGTATGCTCACATCCCCATGACTTACAATAGAAGTCTGCTCTCCCCCCCCACAGCCGTGACTGTTTGTGGCTTTGATAGTCTGCCGGGCAAACATAGTAATCTAGGCTAGCCAACCTGCATCTGGCTCACGTGTCCCTACATCTATAATGTTTGTTTCCATTATCTATGGTACGGAAGGGATTTAATGGAATTTTAGTGGGATACTGTTAATCAGGGATATCCCAATAGGAAAGACCTATAGCCAGCTGACAAATGACTGGGTGGAGAGATGGCCACCAGGTTCGTAAGGGGGCTGTATTCGAGATAGGCCATACTTCGTGTCCAGTAGGATTTGTGATCAGCCATCGCAGCTTAAGAGGCTGATGAGGGTTAAGACTACTGGTCGTCAAGGGGAGAATAAATATCTTCCAGGATCTTCTTTACAACCATTTGCGATGTTTCTTTTTTCTTCTTTTTTATTTCTTTTTTTTGTGTGTGGGGGGAAGGCTTCAATACATCCTGAAAATGTATGTTCAAAGACTAGGAGTTATTTAAGTCCATACCTTACTGGCTTAATTTCAGTAAAGTCCACTTCCCAGAATTGTCCTCGTCTGGTTCCTCATAGGTGCTTTCCTGCAGGAAGCTTGGAAGTGTAAGCTTTAACCAATTAATGGACCTGACAGGCTTTTGTTACCCATTCAGTTATTTCCTTTTGCTGTGAGTAGGTTAGTGGAAAACTGTGTTCTTGATCCTTCACGAATGAATGCAGTTTCTTTGAACAAAGGTGAGTGAGTTGATGAACATTTGCTACTGACATAGTTAGAGGCATGATTATAGGAGTAGTTACTGAAGGATTAAAAAATTCCACTTGGGGGCCTTCAGGGTTAAAAGTTATTTTGGCCCAGAGCTTGGTGAGCAGAACTCTGCCCATCAATGGGGCCAGGCATTCTGGGATTACTAGGAAGGAGTGATGGATTTTTCCTTTTCCCTGGTCCATGGTCCTCGTAGTTGTCAAAGCCCGATATTTACTTCTGTTAGACTCTTGAATTAGAGACCTTTTATTCGGTAGAGGGCCCAATGGGCCTTACAGGCTGAGTATATTCCCCCTGTATCTACTTCAAAGTTTATTGTGTTCCCCTCCACTTCAAAAGTTACCTTGAGGTCAGGGAGAGGATCTGAGCCTGGACTTTCTTAGTATTCCTCCAGAGTCAGAATATCTGGCTGGCATGGCTGTCTCTTTCTAGGGCACTCTTTGGCCCAGTGTCCTTTTTCTTTAGAGTAGGCACATTGATCTGAGGCCAGGGGTGGCCTCTAGTGTGTGCCCAGGTATCCCTTCCTGTCTCTCTGTTTCTTAATTTCTGGCCTATTTGTTATTGTGACCAGGACCTTAGTCAATGCCTTAGTCTGTCTTTTGTTTCTTTTATCCTCACTCAGCTCCCTTCTCTTCCTCAGTTTCTCTCTTAAAGTATACCTTCTCGGGTTCTCTGACTAAATCCCTCAAAGTCATATCTTGTAATCCATCTAAGCATTGTAACTTTCTTTTAATATCCAGGGCAGCTTTCCCAATAAAGGCCATTGTGACAGATGCCTTTTGATCCTCTGCCTGAGGATCGAAAGGAGTATGTCTCTTATATGCCTACATAATTATCTCTAGGAACATAGAGGGAGATTCATCAGGCCCTTAAATAATCTCTCTTACCTTGGCCAAATTAGTTGGTCACCTAGCGGCCACTAAGATACCCACTATTAGAGCCCGGCGATAAGTGGACAGATGCTCCCTACCTTCAAAGGTGTTGGGGTCCCAGTTGGGTCGTTTCAAGAGAAAGCCGGCTTTGAATATATTGGGAAGTTTTGTCGGTCACGCATTTGGTCCGAGGATACTTTTTTCTAGCATCCAGGAGGATTCTCTTTTGTTCCTCTGTCATGAAGAGAGTCCCTAGGAGTTGTTGGCAGTCATCTCAAGTAGGTTGGTATGAAAACATCAATGACTTCACCAGACCTGAGAGCCAGGTTGTGTCCTCGGTAAAAGGGGGATTGTTATTTTTCCATTTATATAGGTCTGAAGAGGAGAAGGCCAATACTGGTAGGCTTGCATTTTTTCCCTATGGCCATCGTCAATCATTGGCCCTTAGGGATGGAGGGAAGCAACACGGGAGTTCCAGGGTTTTCAATCATTTGCCACCGGCGAGTTCCTTTAGCAACTCCAGCTTCCTCCAGGGGAGGAGGGGCTGTGTGTGACGCAGCGGAGTTATCTGGAGGGCCCTGGGCTGGCTTAGCTTCCTCCAATTGCGGAGAGGCTGAGTCAGCAGCTGGAGAATCACTTAGAGGGTGTTGGGGGTTGTGGGACAAGGGTAGAAGATAAGGAGGGGGACGAGAGTCAAGTAGAGTCAAATCTTGTGACTCAGGGAGAACAGAGGGTGGAGGAGGAGGAGGAGCAGAGGGGTTGAGAGATCGTGGGGGAAGGAGTAGGAAAGGGGACACAGCAAGGAAAGGCTTCACCCACGGAGGAGGAGATTTGCAGAGGTCCTGCCAAGTTAAGGTATATTCCTGTTTATCAGTATGGCTATGTGGCCCTGGCTGTAAGACAATATCTCTGTCTTTTTAAATTAGTGGGAAGTAGAAAGATCCTTCTAGGGGCCATCCGAATCCAAAGGTGGGCCATTCTGTGGCACACAGAGTCTGCCAGGTCCAGCGTTTTACTGAAAAAGAAACATTCTGAGCCCTTAAGCGGACTTTGGTCCATAGATCAAGGGTCAGGGACAGAGGCATTGAAGTGATCTGTCCCATAATGAAAGATACACAAACATTAAATCAACGACACAGGACACAGACAAGAGAAAACAATAAAGACAGGCAATGGACGTCCAACACTGAGACCAAGACTGAGCAGGTGGCAAAACCCGATGGGCTGGCAATACCGAATCTGAAACAAAGTATCACTGAGTCGAGGAGACTATTATTCCTCGATTCCCGAGTCCTCTGTGGCGTCCCCCAGGGACTTGGCTTGTGGCTCTGTGACACGTCTGCCAGCCACCATCAAAGAGAGCTCACACACTTCATCGACAGCCATTTTGCCAAGCCCTAACCTGAAACCTGAAACCAGAAACAGGTGCCTTACTTACCCTGAGAGTAGCCCATTGGGGTCTCTCGTTCACCACTGCTGGATTTCGGTGGAACCTCCATATATAAATATTGGAAGAGCATTGGGGGAAGAGACCACCAAGAGACTCTCTCATGCAAAAACAAAGGGTTTATTGGGGGTCCAGCATGCTGGGCTCAGAGCTCATTTGAATAGAGCAGAGAACCCTGAGAACAGCTTAAGCAGAGCTTATATACTTTCCTTGAAGAGGGCAGGGAGGAAAGTTTATTGATGGGCCTGGGCGGGTGAGCAGTTTGCGTGCAACTGGGTGAGGGAGTACATTCTGAAGTTTGGCAGTTGGGGACAGCACATTCTGGGAAAAAGATTAAAAATCACTTCTCAAGATTTCAACAGTGTTTTATTAAGCATACAGAAAAACAGGAAGTGACAAGAATCTATTTTATTAACATTTCACTACCGACTATACTTTGCCAGATTTCCTAAAGTCTCTATTGATATCTGCATTCCTACATATTTTCCCCAGTTCATCATTGTGATTAATTCTTCACATGTGCTGACATTTACATTCACTCAATACCCGAAATCCTAAAGCTAAAGAACTTTTGGTCCAAATCCTATACTCACTCTCCTTTATAAACATACCGACTATCTTCCTAATACTACTGACTATCCATTTTGACTGGAAGTTCTCTTTGAAAATCAATCATCCAAGTTACAAGGTCCTATGCTTAATACCCAATCAAGGGCCCAATGCCCTTCTGGGCTTCAAATCTTACCTAGATTTTTGTTTTCAGATTCATATATTTTACCTATATATTCTTGAAAATATCGCAGGTTCCCAATACCATTATTCATCCAGCAGAATGATTTATATTCCAAATCAAACCTGTTATTAACCCTAACCATACACTGTTCCCTCAATCTAACTTTAGAGAAGAGCAAGGACAGAGTTGGTCTTAAAATACAGGAATGTAGGGGATCTTCCAACTGCTGAGAAACTCAAAGGTCTATGCGCAAATGATCCCTAGAGAAGTTGTAGGCACCTATGAAGGAACTGAGAGAGCAAAAGTCATCTTTCATTGCAAACAACCTGGTCAGCATGAAGGGATGTGTCTGAATCAGCCTCTCTCTTCTTTATGTAGAGAAGAAGGAGCAAACGAGGCCTCTGTGGAGAGCTGTTCCCGGTTACCAATGTTTGATATACCATTCTAACTTGTGAAAGTGTCAAAGGAATTAGGGACAGCCTCCATTTCATGGGACATTTGGAAGCAAATGTTAGGACAACGTGCTTGCCAAGGCATTGACCTCATTCAGTTCCTGAAGGAAGTGACCTCACCTCACATTCTTGGTGATGGAACTCTCTGAACTTGGGATCCAGGCATCCAGGCACACAAATCTAGTCCCAGGCCCAGTCCCAGTGGTCTCACTTCTTTTGATTTACCAAAGACAGAGTCAGTCTTTCTTGGTATCTACTGATGTGAGGATGGCCAAATGCCAGGAAAGCTCTGAAGAGTGGCCTTTCCTGAGTAAGCAGGAAGTGGCTCACTGTTGTCTCCTGACAACTTCACAGAGTTGGCCAAGGAAACCAGATCTGAGACAGAACAGGCCATTTGATGGGAACATAGTACGGCCCACCAGTCAGAGGTCACACCCGATAGTCAGAGACCTACTTTGGGTAAGGAGGTGAATTTGTGGGTGTGAGTGTGTGTTTGTGATTTTGTCTCATTTTCTGAGAATAGGTAGGAAAGGCAGTTTGTTTGGTTTGGAGTGGACGATTTCTAACAAGTGATTTTACAAGGCGAGTGTTTTTATGTCTGTGTATCCCACTGTGTCCATGGTTGTAGACATTAGAAAAGAGAATGCATCAAAGGATGTGTCCAGGCTAGTATAAAGCTTACCAGAATTCTTTCTGCCCAATGTATGAAAGGAATGCGGCTTGCCTTATGGATGGGTAACACCTGCTATCTTCCTAAGTTCCTGTTTTCTTCCTGAATTCTGGCCACTCTCCAGAATAGGCTCATGATTTTGTGACCAAGTTATGTACCACCTCCAAGCTCTGTGACATGGCCATGTACTGGATAGCTGAAGGGAATGGCAAGCATCTCAGAAAATTCAGATATCAGTGTGACCAGGAAAGTCTCAATGGAGAAACACTGCTTTGGGCCTTTTGCTAACCTAATGTTCTGTTGCCCTGAATGTCAGGAAGGTCTTTGCCTCATGCCACCCCTTTGTGAAGCCTGAAGAAAACAGTTTTCAAATGGAAATGAATATGGATCACCTGTGGCTCTTTGCTTAATTGCTTTGAAAAGGGATGTGTCTGAATCAGCCTCTTGGCCCTGTGTGAGGTTGTGGCTTAGATACTCAGCACGTGCTGGATGTAAAGAGAGATCCCATGTGTGCATCCAAAACCAAAATGGCCAAAAAGCAGTCCTTGTGGATGAAGTCTGTCGTCTTCCTCTTTAAAGTTCTTGAACTCCATCAAGTGAGAATAGGGATCCTTTGGGTCAAATGGGTTCTTCAAAGACCTGCAGAGGAGCTTGTGTTTTCTCATGACTGCAAATCACATAAAAATATATACCTGACACTCAGTTTTCCACAAATTGGAGAAGCATAGAAGTATTAACGTCTAGCATATTTGATCACACCTGTTTCACATGAAGGGTGTCCAGACCACCCTGAATTTACGCCAATGAGGGGCAAGGGAGTTATTTTGGACACTCTCTTGGACTCCGCCACTCATGGAAACCTTCAGCCAGAGGTTGTGATTAGTGTCTATATGGAAGAAGATGAGGGCCATATGGGAGGGTTTTGGTTTTAATTTTGTTCATTTGTGTCCGGTTGGAAGACATGACCTGGACCACCTGGGCTTGAACTCTAGTGTGATTCCCCTTAGAGACTGAATTCAGAGAAGTATTGCCATGAATTTTGTTGGGATTTTAGGAGTCCACCCATGAGAATCACCCTTGGAAACTGAGATCTAGGCCCAGGGTGGCTTTCCACAGAGCCCTGGGTATCTCAGCCAGAAGATCACATGATTTAATTCTGAAAGACTTGTCAGCCATTGTTGAGAGTCACAACACCCATGGACGTCACATTGTAGACCTCAATAGGCCTGGCTTCATGTGACATTTTGGCCACTCTTTGGGAAGCCTTGCCTGTGAGAGTTCTACAGAGCATTCATTGAAATGAGCTTCCTCACCATTTAAAGGTTCCTGAATGAATTGAAACTCACAGTGCCTGCAACGTCATCCTTGAAAAATGCCTAGATAAATACCATGAAATTTTTGAAATTCCCATGACCAGGTGGCACTGGAGAAACTTTGGATGTCCTGTTGCTGATCGTAAATATGCAAGACAGTGCCTTGATTGAGTGGGTTTCATGAAAATGGTGTAGAACAGAGATGCCAGTATGTTGGAACCTGCTGAGTAGTGGGCCTAGAGCAGTGGTAGGCAGGTGTGTGATAAAAAATTTGTGGTGGGGCCATGTGGATCTGCCATTGGATCCCAAATGGCTTGTGACTTACATGGTGCAGCCAGCAGACCCTTCCATGTAAAGGCTTCTGGTTATATGGAGATGTTTCCGGGCAATGTTTAGAATCAGGTTACTATGGACATGGGGCCAAGCTATGTGGGATAGAAGCCTGGTTGGTGCATTCTCCTGCAGACCCTGACCAACCACACATGACAGAATTGCCTCCAGAACTGTGTCCCAGTTGAACTTCTTTTATTTCATGAAGCAAATGCCAAAGTCCCAGTGCAGCAGCAAGAAACACCACGAAAAGTGGAGGATGACCAAATGGCTTCCCAGTCCACATGGGAATACCCTTAGCCCCCAGTGGCCACAGTTTACTTACAAAGAGAGAATTCAGCACTGCTGCCTCATGTTCATTGGAAAATAAGAAACCATGTCCTCCAGGTCACATAGATGCAGACACAGCTTTGATAGTCTCACTAAAAAGAAGCTAAAGCTCCTGACAACAACATATATTTCAAGTGCCCAAACTCAGAGGCAGTTTCTCAAGAAGTATTTAGGCCAGCAGAGCTCCATGTTTATGGAGTGTTTACCCTGTCCCATACTAGGGAAACTCCTCTACCACTTCCAAGTTTGTACACTCCTGAGCATATTATTCACAGATTTTATTACTCTTCTCCTCTAATTGTGTCTTACTTTGGGCGAAAAAAATGTCAAGGAATTGTTCTGGATGAGAGTGGGAAGATTTTGTTTAGCACATATTTGCATACACATTGGATTCATTTTTCTACTTTACATTTGAAATACTGAATCCCTGACACTAACACATGCCCTGCTAGATTCTGAATACTAATCCTAATATGATGGAGAAAAATAACGGAAACAGAATAGAAATACAAGCAGTTCAGAGGAGGCATGTTTTATACTTGGACTTGCCTTTTGCATTATATAGGGTAGGAGTTATAAATCTAGTCAATTTTTTGTTGAAATAGTTTTCCATGTGCTTTTAAAGTTAACAAATATGTGAATTCCTGTCTCCCTTTCTCTGTATTCTATTCAGCACATGTATTTTTATATGCACTTATAGAATCCTACCTGGTATCACAGGTACATTCTTGTGAGTTACATGACTTGGCAGATACAAAGTGTGAGAAGAGATCACTCCTCTTAAACGCTGTTTGACCTGAAAATTCATCCTATGGGTGAGCTTCCTAGTTGAAAAAAGTTATACATAAATCCATATCCAGTAAAATGAATACTTTTGGATCTGTGGATGATACATATTTCACGGTGTAATTCGATTGGCATATATATTGCTAATTTTTAAAATCTGTGTGTGGATATATATATATATATATATATATATATATATATATATATATATATATATTCTCTCCAGATATTTCAAAATATTTAATATATGTGTCTTATTATACACTCCCTAAATTCATTCATGATTATGTATGTGGATTTATAATCAACTTTTCACAAGATTATTCTCAGAAATATTCATTCACCTGATATACATATTTTTTCCTAGTATTGAAAACTAACTTCAGTGAATGGTGCATATAAATCCTAATATTTCTACAGTAACTGATCCATTTTCACATCAATGTAAGTAGATTCCAATGGGACATGATAAGTATTTTGAAGTTCATTTTTATTCAAAACTAGTACATTACTATTTCTTCAGTTTATGCACATTATTGGATATATATTTCATCCACAAGTTCACAAATTTATAGGCATTTATTTCACTTTCAATCACTTTCTGCTTCAGAAAACACGTGTTCCGCCATGTTTCAAACTGGTCTTTTCATGAGACTTCTTTCCAAACACATTATTTTTGATTTCCACAATCACTTTTGAAGCAAAACTCACACACTCTTCATGATAAACCATAACCCTAGGATTACAATTAGACATATAACTAGTTGTTATGAATGATTATATATCAATATATGATTTCTTATGTATTTTCAGATATCAATTCAATACATTATTTAAAGTGGAACCAGTTATATTATTTATTAACTGTATGGTCTATTCATGCATTATCTCTATATTCATAGACACAGGGTACACCTATTTTTACCCTCAATACTAATTTATACGTTTTCAAAATATTCCTCAAAAAATGGTGGAAGAAATACTCATGTCACCTGATCTATGTATACATTTTATCACAGTAATATTCTGGACAAAAAAATCAAAGGTCACCCTTAAGTTTGTACCAAAGCCTAAATGGAAAGTGAGCATGGATTACTAAAACCTTCCATGTCCAGGTGGCCTAATGCTCTCAAATGTCAATCTTATTGGTGACTACATTTTTGTTTCTTCAAAAGATTATATATTCAACCTCAAGCCTGTTGAAAATGTCTAATTCTATCACTCACTTTATACTTTGCCTGATTTAGTAATGTCTCTATTTATATCTATTTTCCTACATATTTTCCCCTGTTCATCATTGTGACTGACTCTTCACTTGTGCTGACATTTACATTCACTGTCTACCTAAAACCCTATTGCTTAAGAACTTTTGGTCTAAATCCTATTCTCACTCTTCTTTGTAAACCTACTGACTATCTTTCTAATCCTACCGACAATCCCTTTTTGAGTGGATGTTCTATTCGACATTCAATCATCCAAGGTACAAGTTCCTATGCCATTGTATATAGATTTATCTGAGACATTTTTGCAGAAAATAATTCAAAGCTAAGTGTACCAATTAAGGGCCCAATGCCCTTCTGGACTTCATATCTTCCCTAGATTTCTGTTTTTATACTTATATTTCACCTATATATTCTTGTAAATATCATAGTTTCCCAATACCATTATTCGTCATGCAGAAGGATTCCTAACCCCAAATTGAACATGTTACTAAACCAAACCATACATTGTTCTCTCAATCGAACTTTACAGAACAGCAGGGACAGGGTTGCTCTTAAAATACAGGAATGTAGGGCATGTTCCACCTGTTGAGAACATCAAAGGTCCATGCAGAAATGATCCCTTGAGAAGATGTAGGCAGCTACGAAAGACCTGAGAGAGAAAAGTCGTCTTCTATGGCAAACAACCTTGTCAGCATGAAGGGATGTCTATGAATCAGCCTCTCTCTTCTTAATGTAGAGAAGATGGACCAAAACAGTGCTAGGTGGAGAGCTGTTCCCGGGTGCCCATGGTTTATATACCATTGTAACTTGTGAAAGTGTCACAGGAAGTAGGGGCAGCCTCCATCTCATGGGACTCTTGAAAGCAACTGTTAGGACAAAGTGGTTGTCAAGGCAATGACCTCATTCAGTTCCTGAAGAAGTGATCTACCTCACTTCCTTGGTGATGGAACTCTTTTAACTTGGGATCCAGGAAGCCAGGCACCCAGAGCCAGTCCAGTCCCAGACCCAGTAGGCTCACTTGTTTGAATTTACCAAGGAGAGTGTCAGTCTTTCTTGGTACCTACAGATGTGAGGATGGCCAAATACCAGGAGAGCTCTGCATAGGGGCCTTTCCTGAGAAAGTAGGTAGTGGGTCACCGCAGGCTCCTGACAACTTCACAGAGTTGGCCAAGGAGACCAGATCTGAGATAGGACAGGCCATTTTGGGGGAACATAGTATGGCCCACCACTCAGAGGAAACTCCGGATAGTCACAGAGTTACATGGGGGAAGGAGGTGTCTTTGTGGGTGTGGGTGTGATTTTGTGTTTTTGACTCATGATCTGAGAATAGGTAGGAAAGACGGTTTGTTTGATTTGGAGTGGTCTTCTTCTAGTAAGTCGTTGGACAAGGCAAGTGTTTCTATGTCTGTGTATCCCACTGTGTCCGTGGTTGTAGACATTAGAAAATAGAATGCAACAATTGATATGTCCTGTATAGTAGAAAGATTCCCGGCATTCATCCTGCCCAATTTATGAATGGACTGCAGCTTGCCTTATCCATGGGCAACACCTGCTACCTTCCTAAGTTCCTGTTTCTTCCAGAATTCTCACCACTCTCCAGAATAGTCTCATGGTTTTGTGTCCAAAATATGTACCACCTCCAAGCTCTGTGACATTGCCATGTCCTGGATAGCTCAAGGGAATGGTGAGCATCTCAGAAAACACAGATATCAGTGTGACCAAGAAAGTCTCAGTTGAGAAACCATGCTTTCGGCCTTTTGCTTATCAATTATTCTGTTTCCCTGAATGTCAGGAAGGTCTTTGCCTCAGGCCACCCCTTTGTGAAGCCTGAAGAAAACAGTTTTCAAATGAAAATGAATGGGCACCACCTGTGGCTCTTTGCTTAATTGCTTTGGAAAGGGATGTGTCTAAATCAGCCTCTTGGCCCTGTGTGAGGTTGTGGCTTAGATTCTCAGCACCTGATGGATATAAAGAGAGATCCCATGTGTGCATCCAAAACCAAAATGGCCAAAAGAGCAATTATTGTGAATGAAGTCTCTCGCATTCATTTGTAAGGTTCCTGACCACCATCAAGTGAGAATACGGATCCTTTGGGTCAAATGAGTTATGCACAGCCCTGCAGAGGCTAGCCCATAGGTTTTTGGGTTTTCTCATGGCTCCAAATCATATAAAGAATCTATACCTGACAGTCAGTAGGCCTCAAATTGGAGATGCAGAGCAGTATTAACAGCTAGCCTATCTGATCACTCCTGGTTCACCGGATGGGTGTCCAGGCCACCTTGACTTTAGGCAAATGAGGGGCAAGGGAGCTTATTTTTGACACTGTCTTGGGCTGCACCCCTCATGAAAAACTCCAGTCAGAGGTTATGATAAGTGTCTATATGGAAGAAGATGAGGGCCATGTGGGAGTGTTTGGTTTTAATTGTGGTCATTTGTTTGGCGGTTGGAAGAGATAACTGGATCCACCTGGGCTTGAACTCTGGCATGATTCCTCTCAGAGACTGAGTTCTGGAATTTACCTCAAAGAAGTATTGCCATGAAATGTGTTGGGATTTTAGGAGGCCACGCATGAGAAGCGCCCTTGAAAACTGAGATCGAGTGCCAGGGTGTCTTTCCACAGTGCAGTGAGAATCTCAGCCAGGATATCACATGATTTTATTCTGAAAGACTTGGCAGCCATAGTTGAGAGTCTAAACACATATGGAACTCATATTGTAGACCTCAATGATCCTGGCTTCATGTGACCTTTTGGCCACTCTTTGGGAAGCCTTGCCTGTGTGATTTCTCCAGAGTTTTAATTTAAATGAGCTTCCACACCACATAATGGTTCCTGCATTAATTGAAACGTACAGTGACTCCAACTTCATCCTTCAAAAATGGCTAAATAAATACCATCAAATTTCTGAAATTCCCATGACCAGGTGGCACTGGAGAACCTTTGGATATCCTGTTGCTGATCATGAGTGAAATAATTCCCCACGCAATGACACTTCACCGGGAGAATTCCAATTTTATTGCTCAAAGCTGTGTGCTTATATAGAACTAAGGGGGAGATGGTACGGCTTAGATAAATGGCAGCAACCCGTTTATTGGCAAGTTCTTTCAGATATCAGCTCCAGAGCCCAGGAATTAGTTCTCATTGGGGCTAAGTTTCGCCACAAGTGAGATTTGAAATTGGTGCTGACGTGAGAGTTCACAAGGGTGGGAACTTTTTGCGCCACTGCAGAAATGAAGAAGGTAGGAAGAAGAAGTCCTTAGGCGCCATGTTGAGGTTTTTCTCTGGGGTATGGCTGCCATTTATTCTTTTCCCAACATTCCACCCTTTTTGTTTTCTTAGGAAGTGGGGCGTCATTTGTCAGATCCGGCTGCTTCCTGCTGTGTGGGGGTGGTGTGGGGCCTAGAAAGAGAACTGGAGGAATGCTCAGGGAGCAGGTTTGGGATTATCATGGCAGCCAGAAATAAAACCCAGTGGCTATAGACAGCTACTTTCGTAGGGGTGAAGTCAATGAATGTTCCCTGAAGCCAAAGTTGTCGATGGCATGGAACTAGTCCTGGATGGAAGAGATTGTTGGTATCAGCCACTGGTCCTGTAACAGAGACTCTAGGAAAAACTGGAAGAGTTGCCTGGACATGGCGTCACCAGCACCTGAAGAAGATCAGAGCAAATAAAAACAGAATGAAGATAAAAATTAAAGGAAATGTCATTTTTTGGCAGAAGTTCCATGTTGGGGGACTGACATAGAAGAGGCCAAGGGCCATGAGAAATCTTAGAAGGTGGTAAAGACTCATGAATCCAGGATGGCAGATTAAGAGGTTCTCAGAGCTCGTTGTCTCCCGCTGTCTGATACCCATTGCATTCCATCATGCCTGGTAGTGAGCTTCATCACTGAGTTACTGTTCTCTTGGAGATGTTGGGGGTTCATCAGTCATCAGAGGCTGGTAGTGCCTAAGCAAAAGCTGGTTGAAAGTTTGATTAGGAATTTTTTGCAGTTGGGTTTGAAGGCACTTCATTTTGCAGGGCAAGAGAGCACAAAAAAGGAGCATCCCAATAAGGGGCCCCAAGATATGTAGTAAGTACATGGCAAGATAGGATTGGAAGAACCCCATGATGGGATTGGAGGAGGTATGTTTGAGCAATTGGGTCGATAATTCCTGCAATTTAACAACATTTTTTTATTAGCCCAGATTCATTAACATAATAGCAAAATTCCTCTCTGAGGAATAGGCATGTAACCCCTTTTTCTGCAGTGAGAAGATCAATTGCCCTTTGGTTCTGTAAAGCCACTTGTGCCAATGATGTAACCTGCTGCTGCAAGGAACCCAGAGACTCAGCCATGGTATTGAGTGTTTCCTGCAGTTTTTGTTGAAGGTCATTGGATGCCCATAGAGCATGACCTATAGCTCCACCAGAGAGTCTGAGACTCGTCACTGAGGTTGTTAAAATGAGGCCTACCAGAACCGGCAAAAAGACTACCCTACGGGTGCGGGAAGGTAGGGCCAACTGTCAGAATTCGGTGGGAGTATACAAAGATAGCTGAGGAACTACAGTAACCAAGAAACAGGTGCCAGAGACATTGATCGTTGAGGTACTTAAAGACCCATTACACCAGGGGAAATGTTCAGGTTGCCTAAACACAGGGCTCTATGGGGTGTTGTAGCTCAAGGAACAAACGGGTAAAGGATTCATTATTGGCAGGTGGAAACAGATAAAAGGAAATAAAGTATTGGTGGAATAACTTTCCCACAGTGGGATACGTGTCACATGTAGGGGTTGTCCTTTTTAGAGAAATTGTAGGGTTTTGCTGGAATATTTTCTGCCGCTAATGGGACTGCTGCTAGAAGTGGACGACTAAGTGAAGCACAGAGAAAGCACTGAGAAGTAGGCAAAGAAAGACGGGTGGAGTTTAATAATCAAAACGTTTGGTGTAGCAAATTGAGCCATGTGGTAGGGGGACCTGAGGGGGTTGAAGGCTCTGAATCCTCTTTGGATGAGCTATGGATACGATCTCGAAGTTTTGATTCTGAGTCCTTAATGTGTTTGACTACCTGGATGGTTGCCTTAGGTGGCGTAATCAGGGTGCGGCCAATAGTCATCCACCCTGTGGGTCTGACTGAGATTGTCTGAGCATAGACAGCAAACTCAACATAGCCCCAACGTTTGGCCTTGGGGTCAGGTTTATCTAAAGTATACCATCCATTGTTATTGGATGAAGAGCCTTTATGCCACTTTATGTAACTAGAAGTCCACCCTTCAGGGTAACCGAGTGAGTGGTAAGAATAGCTACCACGTTCATCATGGAACCTGCATGACCAATAGGGGCACCCATTATATATCTCAGGCCACCAATGACAATAATCTTTTGTTTGATCAAAAAGGAAGCAAATGAAAGGCCAGTTCCAGCTACCAGGGACGAAGGTCCTTGAAGGTGACAATTTTAGGGAAATAGAGGTGCAGTTGTGGATGAAGCAAGTAGTTGCATCCACTCCGCGGACCTTCTGCATGCCATGTTCTGAGTATCATTCCCGAAGAGTGAATAAATGCATGGTAGGTGAGGAGGGTAAAGACCAGTCCTGACAGAGCACAGAAAATAAGCAGAGCACAAAAAACAAGCAGTTAGAGAAGACTAGGGTGTTGGGAGAGCTCATTGTGCCTTCTTTAAGAGGAATTGGGCTGCAAGGAAAACCGTGTGAGCAGCAACTTAAATGGGTGAGATGGGTGTGGAGAGCAGGAGTAAAGGGGAGGTTCAGGAGGTGATTCTTGGAGTTCCTCAGGGGTGGCCCTGTCTTCAGCATGTGGGGCCTCCTGGTGATGTGGCTTCAACCTAGACATGTGATTCCAGGGAGTGAGACGGTTGTCTGGTAAGGAGAGTTTGGCGGCGGTGGGGGTACAGAAAATGACAGGAGAGGGGCCTTCCCATTTTGCGGCAAGAGTCCCTTTCTCCTCAGGGGTGTTATAATAGACTAGACTAACAGGTGTTAAGGGAGGAGTGTTTGGAGAGGAGACTGGGTCCGGAAGAAGCCAGTCCTGATATTTCCAGAGTTCCGAGCGGAGATGGAGCAAGAGAGGCAAAGACAAATCTCGGGTGAGAGGTCCTTGTGAAATGACCAACCCAGGGGTTATAAGAGGTCTTCCATACATTATCTCAAAAGGAGACAGTAAAGATGGTTTCTTAGGGAGAGCTCTGATTCGAAGCAAAGCCAAGGGAAGGAGTTTGACCCAGTCTATGTTTAATTCAATTGTCAATTTGGTAAGGACTTTCTTTAGAGTACGATTTACCCTTTCCACTTTCCCTGAAGCCTGGGGGAAATATGGACAGTTGAAATGCCACTTGAAGGAGAGGGCTTGAGAGACCTTTTGTGTGATCCTAGAAGTAAACTCAGGGCCATTGTCATATTGTAGGAAAGTGGGCATACCAAACCTGGGGATGATGTCTGTCAGTAAGATTGAAGCTACAGTGGAAGCCTTTTTATTGGAAGTGGGAAATGCCTCAACCCAACCAGAGAAAGTGTCCACAAAGACAAGGAGGTATTTAGTGCGCCATACTGTGGGCATGTTGGTGAAGTCTACCTGCCAGTCAGCAGCGGGAATGTGTCCCCGGGCTTGGTGGAAAGGGAAAGGTTTGGGCCTTAAAGGAGTATGAGGGTTGGTCCGCTGACAGATCTGACAATTAGAGGCTATATTCTGTAGCATGGTTTGTCAGAGGGGGTGGGGAAAATAAACTCTGTAAAAAGAGGGTCAAAGACTGAGAATTGGAAAGGAATAGAGTATGAAGGAACTTGAAAAGATGCTTGTTCTTACTGAAAGACGTAGGGGCTTCAGATGAGCTGTCTAAAGTGGCCATTATATGTCCCCCATGGAGGCCATAATTGAAAGTGGTAGCAGCCATTCGTGCCACCTGGTCAGCTTTGGCATTGCCCTCAGTGATAAGAAAGCCGTCCTTCTGATGGGACCTACAATGGACAACTCCCAACTGGGTGGGTAAGTGGCCTCTATTAGATTGGTTATAAAAGCTGAATTAGTGATCGCATTACCTTTGGTGGTAAGTAGGCCTCGCTACTTTCAAATATCAGCATGGGATAATAAGATATGGAAGACATATTTTGAATCAGTTTAGAGGGTGAGGGATTTGCCTTGTGCTAGAAGGCAGGCACGAGTGGATGCTATAAGTTCAGCCTACTTGTCTGTAGTTCCTGAAGGCAAAACTTTGGCCTCTATAATCTCAGTGGCTGAAAATACAGCGTATCCAGAGTAATGAGTTCCGTTCTCCCTAAAGGAACTGCTCTCAGTAAACCAGATAAGGTCAGGCTTGCTGAGTGGTCTCTCAGAAATGGAAGAATGACAGGGGAGGAAATTATCTAAGGTTTCCAAGCAATTATGAGTTGGTATGTGAGACATGGGAGTCATTGGGAGCAGTGAGGCAGGGTTCAGTGCAGAGCAGGGGAGGAAAATAATATTAGGGTTTTCCAGAAAGGAAGTGAGGGGCGACAGAAATCTGGATGTAGGGAGAGTTTGAAGGCCCTTTTAAGCTAAAAGATCCTTCAAGTGATGTGGGGAGTGGATAGTTCAAGGGGCCCCAAAAGTCAGCTTAGAGGTTCTTTGTGTAAAATTTGTCCAGTAGCCAGAGCTCTTAAGCAAGGGGCCCACCCACGGATGGTAGGGTCTAGTTACTTGAACAAATATGACACAGGTGCAAATGTACGCCCATAGTTTTGACCTAAGACCCCAAGTGCTTGCCCCCCTTTTTCATGGACATATAGATGAAATGTTCTTGAAAGATCTGGAAGGTGAAGGGCAGGTGCCTTTAAGAGGAGTTGCTGAAGCCTGCGGAAGTGGTAGATGGGAAAGGAGGCAAGAGATTCACTAGGGGGTCCCTTTGCTAGGTCATATAGGGGTTTGGAGAGAAGAGAATAATTTGGGATCCAGGCCCTAAAATAACCTGCTAATCCTAGGAATGATAGTATTTTGGCTTTCGTATAGGGCACTGAAAGATCACAGAGGAGTTGCCTCCTATCCAGTGTTATTTCCTTTTTCCCGGGTGTAAGGCAAAAACCAAGATAGGTGACCGAAGACTGGGAAACCTGGGCCTTGTGGGGAGACTCCCTATATCCCTTGTCTTCTAGGAATTTATGAAGCTGAGCGGTGTGGGATTGAGAGTGTTCCCAGAAAGACTACATAGAAGAAGGTCATAGACATATTGAAGTAGAGTAGAGTCAGGACAGGTCAGGTGAAAGGATGTGAGGTCCTGGGCAAGAAATTGGCCAAAGAGATGGGGGCTATCCCTGAATTCCTGTGGGAGGACAGTCCAGGTAAGCTGATGAGAATGGTGGGTGTGAGAGTCAGTCCATGAAAAAGCAAAGATATCCTGAGATTCTGAGAACAAGGAAAAATCTTTTTACCTCCTACCCTGACAATAGGAGTTTTTGAGGGTGTGGTAGGACCCTAATACTCCCTCAAAATCGAAAAAGCGGCACCAGTATCCAAGAGGAAGTTAATGAAGCGTCCATCCACCAGGAAGGTGACCCTAGGCTCTTGATTCTTGATGGTAATAGTCTGGAGGGAAGGCCCAGGACTCCGTCAATCCTCCTCTGCCAAGCCCAGGTGAGGCTGGGGTTGCTGGGCAGCAGACCAACCTCCCTTCTGGGTTGTTGGGCAGTCTGCCCCCCAGTGTCCACTTTGATGGCATTTTGCGCAGGGGTTGTAGGGTGTCCTCGGCGAAGAACAATTCCTGGTCCAATGTCCCTCCTTACCTCATTTGAAGCAAGCTCCAGGGGGGGTCATATTGGGACAGCATGGTGATGGCCTTCTCTGAATGAGCTGGGCCAACATTTGGAATTTGGCATTTTCAGCCCTCTGCCTACGGAATTCACTTTCATCCTCTCTACCATGAAAAACCTTGAAAGTGACAGCAAGGATTTTGGTCTGAGGAGTAGCAGGGCCCTGTTCAAACTTTTTAAGCTTGGCTTTAATGTAAGGGTAGCTTTGGGCCAGAATATATGTCATTAAGACATGACGGCCATCAGGGGTTTCTGGGTCGAGGTTTGTGTACTGCTGAAGGGACTTGGTTAGTCTATCCAGGAATTCTGAAGGTGTTTCCTCCTTCCTTTGAATGACCTCCTGCATCTTTTGAAAGTTAACAGCCTTGCGGGTGGCCTTTTTCAGTCCCGCCAAGAGGCAGGATGTAAAAAGGTCACTAGACTGTAAGCCCATAGGGGATCCTGCTCTGGGACAGCATGAGGGCCTGTGGGTGGTTATGATTGGTCCTATGATTTTCATCAGCATGGGCTTGGGCTAGCTCCCAGAACCATTGCCTTTCCTTGGGGAGAAGTTTATTGGCCAAGAGCATGTAGATGTCATGATGAGTGAGGCTATATGCTTGCAGTACCCATTGAAACTCCCGAATGTAAGTGGTGGGGTCAGTGGTGAAAGAGCCTAACTTCCTCTCTAGCTGAGTAATGTCCGACATGGAGAAGGGCACGTGGACTCTGATGACACCCTTGGGACCAGCTACCTCACGAAGGGGTGTGATTGTCTTGGGGGTGGGAAGGAGTCCCTTAGACCTGGTAACAGGAGGACTGAAAGAGGCAGGCGGTGGACAGGAAGGAAAGGGAGGGGAATGGAATGTCTCTGTGGAAGAGGAGGAGGTGGAGCAGGCAGAAGAGTGGGGAAGGGAGGGGGATGAAATGGAAGGTTGAGGATCCGTGGAATCAGGCAGAGGAAGAGGAGGATTTTGCGGGAGAGAAGGGTCAGTTGGGGCTGGGGGATAAGGTGGGGGTTGATCTGCTGGGTCGAATGAGGAAGAATCTGCGAAGTCAGGAGTAGAACTAGGGGAAGAGAGGGGTTTGCAAGCAAGAAGGACCTGAGAGGGAGGGCAGGAGGAGCAGAGACAGGGTGCTGTGCGAGAAGGCTAAAACATTCAATACAGGGAATCTCACTCCACTTTTTCAGATGCTGGCAGTAATTAAAAAGGTCCAAGAGGAGGTTTGGATCTAAGCAGCCTTCTGGAGGCCAATGATTGCCATTATCCAGTGGATATGTAGGCCAATCTTGGGTACAGAATTTGATTAGAAGTTTGGGCTTGATGTCTGGTGTGAGTGAGAGTGTGGCCAGATTTTTTATTAAACTTTTGAGAGGTGAGGTTTCAGGTACAGATAAAGAGGTGCCCACAGTCACAGGGAGAGATGGAAGAGAGAGAGAGAGAGAGAGAGAGAGAGAGAGAGAGAGAGAGAGAGAGAGAATAAGTGTAAGCAAGAGAGACAAAGAGAAAACCCGGCCTGGAACGGACTCCGGGAAGTGCTCAGGGCGAATGGGGGTCAGGTGGGCATCCCCAAAATGACCAGCCGTCATGAGGAAATACAGAGGGCACTACCTGATCGTCACCAGTGAAGTGCGATCTGTGAGACCCAATGGGTTCGGAGCCACGGGCAACCTGACATCAGGAAAGTTTTCGAACGCAGCAGAAGAAGTAAGTAATGAAAACAGAACTCCGGCTCCAGCAGAATGCAGTTCCAGGATGGGAGTTCAGTTTTCCCCGAGCAGAGAGGCAGCTTCAGCCAGACACAGCAGGCCCGCAGGAAACAGCAACTCTAGCCGGCAGCAGCAGCAGCAGCAGAGGAGGAAAAACCACAGAGCCTCTCATGTAAACTCAGAAGCCTCACACCCCAAAGGGAAACGGATCACCAGAGGGTCCACTGCAACCAGTAAAGGTCTTAGTGGGAGGAATTCCCTCCCCCCTACCAGGTGTCTAGAGTGTGACAGACGATCATGGTCACAAAGCCAGCGGTAGCCCGAAGGGAGTTGGCGAGCCGGGGTCAGGGGAGGCTTACATACAACAAATCAGTGGTGAGTGCAGGAAGCCTGCGTCTGAAAAGAGCAGACCAGGGCAGAGTGCCACGGTGGAGCAGTGGACCGGGCTCTTGTTGGAAAGAGCTCACCCATATCCTCACACGGGGCACCAGAATGAAAGAACTCCCCACGCAAAGGCACTTCACCGGGAGAATTCCAATTTTATTGCAAAAAGCTGTGTGCTTATATAGAACTAAGGAGGAGATGGGAGGGCTTAGATAAATGGCAGGCAATCCGTTTATTGGCAAGTTCTTTCAGATATCAGCTCCGGAGCCCAGGAATTAGTTCTTATTGGGGCTAAGATTCCCGGCCAGCAAGATTTGAAATTGGCGCCAGCAGAAGAGTTCTCACGGGCGGGAACATTTCGCACCACTGCAGAAAAGAAGATGTAGGAAGAAGAAGTGCTTAGGCGCCATGTTGGGTTTTTTTTTTCTGGGGTATGGCTGCCGTTTATACTTTTCCCAACAATGAGTATACCAGACAGTGCCTTGATTGACTGGTTTTTATGAAAATGGTGTTTAACAGAGATGCCAGAAAGTTGGATCCTGCTGATTAGTGGGCCAAGAGCAATGGTGGGCATGTGTGTGATAAAACATCAGTGGTGGGACCATGTGGATCTGCCATTGGCTTCCAAATGGCTTGTGACTGACATGGTGAAGCCAGCAGACCCTTATATGTAAAGGCATCTTGTTACATGGAGAGGATTCAGGACATTGTTCAGAATCAGGTTGCTATGTTCAAGAGGGCAAGCTATGTGGAATAGAAGCCTGGTTCTTGTATTCTCCTACAGACCCTGACCCACCACATGTGACAGAAATCCCTCACGCACTGTGTCCCCGTTGAACTCCTTGTATTTCATGAAGCAAATACCAAACTTCCATTGCAGCACCAAGAAACACCACGAAAATAGAGGATGACCATATGGCTTCATAGTCCACACTAGAGACATTTAGCCCCAAGGGGCCACAGTTTACCTTCAAAGGGAGAATTCAGCACTGGTGTCTCATGTTCATTGGAAAATAAGAAACCGTGTCCTCCAGGTCACATAGATGCAGACCCAGGTTTATGGTTTCCCTAGAAAGGAAGCTAAAGCACTTGACAACAACATATATTTCAAGTGCCCAACCTCACAGGCAGTATCTCAAGAAGTCTCTAGGACAACAGACATCCATGTTTTTGAAGTGTTTACCCTGTCCCTTACTTTTGGAAACTCCTCTAACACTTCCAAGGTTGTGAACTCCTGATCGCATTCCATTCCAGATATGTATTCATGGATTTTCTAACTCTTCTCCTCTAAATGTGTCTTACATGGGGTGAAGGTGTTGTCAAGGTATTGTTCTGGATGAGAGTGGGAAGATTTTTGTGTAGCACATATTTACATACACATTGGATTCATTTTCCAATTTTCCATTTGAAATACTGAATCCCTGTCAGTAACCCATACCCTAATAGACTCTGACTACTAATCCTAATATGATGGAGACAAATAACCCAAACATAATATTAATACAAGCAGTTCAGAGGAGGCATGGTGTATAGTTGGTCTTGCCTTTTGCATGATATAGTGTAGGAGTTATAAATCTTGTCAATTGTATGTTGAAATAGTACTCCATGTGTTTTTAAAGTTAACACATATGTGAATTTCTGTCTCCTTTTTTCTGTAGCCAATTCAGCACATGTATTTTTATATGCACATAAAAAATCCTACCTGGTATCACACGTACATTTTTGTGAGGTGGCTAACTTAGCAGAAACAAAGTTTGAGAAGAGATCACCCCTCCTAAACGCTTTTGGAAGTGAAAATTCAAACTATGAGTGAGATTTTGAGTTGAACAACATTATACATAAATCCATGTTGAGTAAAATTAATATTTTTGGATCGGTGGATGATATATATTTCACGATGAATTTTGATTGGCATATATATTGCTACTTTCTAATGTTTCTCTGTGAGATATATATATATATATATATATATATATATATATATATATATATATATATATATATATATTCTCTAGATTTTTCCAAATATAAAATATATGTGTCCTATTATACACTCCCTAAATAATTCACTCATGCTCATGTATGTGGTTTTATAATCAAATTTTCATACGATTATTTTCAGAAATATTCATCCACCTGAAATACATATTTGTTTTCTAGTACTGAAAACTCACTTCACTGAATGGTGCAAACAAATCCTTATATTTCTACTGTAACTGACCCAATTTAACATCAATGCAAGTAGATTCCAAAGGGGCATGATGTGTATTTTGACGTTCATTTTTATTTAACACTGGTACATTACTATTTCTTCAGTTTTTGTACATCATAGTATATACATTTCATCCACAAGTTCACAAATTTAAAGACATTTGAAACACATTCAATCACTTCCTGCTTCAGTACACATGTATTCCTCCTTGCTTTTGACTGGTTATTTATTGAGACTTCTTTCCAAACACATTATTTTCGATTTCCATAATCAATTTTGAAGCAAAACTCACACACACTTTATGATAAACCACAACCCTAATATTACCATTAGATGTATAACTGGTTGGAATGAATGTATGTATGTCAATATAACATTTCCTGTGTATTTTCAGATATCAATTTATTCCAATTTCTAAAGTTGGAATCAGTTATATTATATATTCACACATGGTACACCTATCTGTGCCCCCAATACTAATTTATATCTCTTCTAAATATTGCTCCCAGAAATGGTGCAAGAAAGACTCATGTCACCTGATCTACATATATATTCTGTCAACAAAATGCAAAGTCACACTTACAATTGTACCAAAGCCTAAATGGAATGTGAGTATGGATTATGAAAATCACCCATGTCCAGGTTGCCTAATGCTCTCAAATGTCAATCCTATTGGTGACTATATATTTGTTTCTTCCAAAGATTATGTATTCAACCTCAAGCCTGTTGAAAATGTCTAATCCTATCAATCACTTCATCATTTGCCTGATTTCCTAATGTCTCTAATGATATCTGCTTTCCTACATATTTTCCCCAGTTCATCATTGTGACTGACTCTTCACATGTGCTGACATTTACATTTTCTGTCTACCTGAAACCCTATTGCTAAAGAACTTTTTGTCCAAATCCTATACTCACTCTTTTTTTCTAATCCTACCAACTATCTTCCTAATCCTACCAAGTATCCTTTTTTGACTGGATGTTCTCTTCGACATTCAATTATCCAAGGTACAAGGTCCTATGCCATTATGTATAGATTTATCTGAGACACATGTGCACAACATAATTCCGAGTGAAGTATCCCAATCAAGGATCCAATGCCCTTTTGGGCTTCAAATCTTACCTAGATTTGTGTTTTCATACATATATTTCACCTCTATATATACTTATAAATATTGCAGGTTCCCAATACCATTATTCATGCAGCAGAATGATTCCTAACCCAAATCAAACATGTTATTAACCCTAACCATACTTTGTTTCCTCAATCTAACTTTACAGAAAAGCAAGGACAGAGTTGGTCTTATATAGAAATGTAAGAGATCTTCCACCTGCTGAGAACCTCAAAGGTCCATGCAGAAGTGATCCCTGGGGGAGATATAGAAATCTATGAAGGACCTGAGAGAGCAAAAGTCATCTTTCATGACAAAAAAAAAAAAAAACAGGATGAAGGGGTGTGTCTGAAGCAGTCTATCTCTTCTTAATGTAGAGAAGATGAACCAAACCAGGCCTGTGTGGAGAGCTGTTCACGGGTGCCTATGTTTGATATACCATTCTTACTTGTGAAAGTGTCACAGGAAGTAGGGGCAGCCTCCATCTATTGGGACACTTGGAAGCAACTGTTAGGACAAAGAGGTTGCCAAGGCAGTGACCTCATTCAGTTCCTAAAGGAAGTGACCTATATCATTTTCTTGGTGATGGAACTCTCTGAACTTGGGATCCAGGATGCCAGGCACCCAGAGGCATTCCCAGTCACAGTTCCAGTGGCCACACATGTTTGGATTTACCAAGGACAGAATCGGTCTTTCTTGGTAACTACTGATGTGAGGATGGCCAAATTCCAGGAGAGCTCTGAAGAGGGGTCTTTCCTGAGAAAGCAGGTAGTGTCTCACTACTGAACTGAAACCCACAGTGCCTCCAACTTCATCCATGAAAAATGGCTAGATAAATACAATAAAATTTTTTAAATTCCCTTAACCAGGTGGCACTGGAGAACCTTTGGATGTCTTTTTCCTGGTCATGAGTGTACAAGAGAATGCCATGATTGACGGTATTTCATGAAAATGGTGTAGAACAAAGATGCCAGTAAGTTGGACCCTGATGAGTAGTGGGCCTTTTGCAGTGGTGGGCAGGTGTGTGATAATACAGCTGTGGTGTGGCCATGAGGATTTTCCATTGCCTTCAAAATGGCTTGTGACTGATATGGTGCAGCCAGCAGACCCTTCTTGTTATATGGAGAGGTTTCCGGGCAAAGTTCAGAGTCAGATTTCTATGGACAAAGGGGCAAGCTTTGTGAGATAGAAGCCTGGTTGTTGCATTCTCCTGCAGACCCTGACCCACCACAAGTGACAGAACTCCCTCTAATACTGGGTCCCAGTTGAACTCATTGTATTTCATGAAGCAAATACCAAACTCCCAGTGCAGCAGCAAGAAACACCACGAAAAGTGGAGGATGACCAAATGGCTTCACAGTTCACACGGGGAGACAGTTAGCACCAAGTGGCCACAGTTTACCTACAAATAGAATATTCAGCACTGCTGCCTCATGTTCATTAGAATACAAGAAACCATGTCCTCCAGGTCACGTAGATGCAGACGCAGCTTTTATGGTGTCACTAGAAAGGAAGCTAAATCTCCTTGCAACAATATATATTTCAAGTGCCCAAACTCAGAGGAAGTTTCTCAAGAAGTCTTTAGGCCGGCAGAGCTCCATGTTTTTGGAGTGTTTACCTGTTAGACCAGGACGCTAGAAAAGACCACTGACTCAAATTAAAATCAAATAAAATTAAGCTTATTATTTCCACCGGCCATGCTGCCTCTCCCTCCCAAAACGAAGGGAACAAGACAGCAACCCCAGCTTTCCTACAGCCCAGCTTTATAGCCCAGAAAGTTACACAAAAGGGGGGTTACAGATAACAGAACTCTGATAAACATCACACTAAAGGTAGTTTACAATTTTTTTGCTGTCCCTACATGAGAATTCATGAGGACCATTAGAGCCTCAGAGAGGGTTGTTGTCTTGCCAGAGAAGGCAAATATTTATGATGTGTCACTAAAGTTTCTGAGAGGGCTGCTATCTGGTCAGAGAGCCAGGCATGTGTGAGTTCAAGGCGCGGGTAGGCATTCCACGCAGGTTCAGAATTTGAAGTAATTAATGGTAAAGCCAAAATTATCTTTTCATGGCTTTGTGGCATGATGGCTCTCAATTTTAATAAAAGATCAGGTTGGGTCTACAATTCCCCCCTTTTCTCTGTGTCCCTTTCAAATCTTTGATAGATTATGGGAAGAGCACTGAGGAAATTTTAATCCCTCAGGTAAGAGTCTCCAAATTTTTAGAACTCACCCAAAACCGATCTCGCTGATTTTACCCTTCTTAATTACTTATATTGATAGTCTATTTATCTTTCTCTCCATTGTTGTAAGAAGAGTGGCATCACTAATTTTTTCTTCTTCTGTCCTGAGACAGGGTGACGTGAGTGGGCTCGGCGTGAGGGACATGAGTTGCCTATTAGAAGTCAGTTGAGAGACATGAGTTGCCTTTTAGAAGTCAGTTCGGTTTGAAGTCAGGTTGGGGAAGAACAGGTTGTAAAGTCATCTGTGAATGGGTTCTTCTATGAGTGAAACAAAAACCATGAGTACTGGATAAATGTTGCAGCAGCTACAACATGTCACTGTATAGAAATTCCCTCACCAGTCTTTAATATCCCCAGTTATCAGGAGTGTCAACTTAATATTTAACTTTAAGTGTTACAGTTGGCCCTCCCAATAAGACACAATTTAATAATTTAATGTCATCTGATCTTGTAAAATCCTTTTACTAGTATGACCTCTGCGTCTAATAGAGAAACCTTTAATTCTGTTACTCAGGGCTGGATAATCGTACTAGCAAACACCAAGCCTACCTTTGTAGGTTAGGAATATCTGTAGGTCTTAAACTGAAAACTTCTGCCTGTGGCAGCTCTTCTTAATAGTCTCTTTTTATAAGTATTAGGCATTCCTGTGTGAGAATCCTTCTTTGTAGCCTCCAGTCTTACTTGTTTTGGGAGGATAAGATAAAGTGCATACCTTAAAATTTTATTATTATTATTATTATTATTATTATTATTATTTAATATGCCCAGGAGTGGCTGTATTTTGGTCTTAACTGTCTTTGCTAAGTGTTTAAGATGAAGCAGTCAAACTGACTTTTGTTTCTATCTATTGTTAACAGTCAGCTGAGCTTTTGTGGGAATCAATTCTGGGGAAACTTGAGAGGAGATTCTCAGTTCTGCTAGTGCCATTTGCGCTAGGTGGGTCCAGGTCTTGCTTGACCATTTGGCTTCCCTCAGAAGCATCAGGGATGTCTCCTTTCTCTGATGACTCTCCTATTTGTAACAAATGCACTGATTGGCTTTCTGTTCTCCAGTGGTCTCATTAATCTCCCTGATCAGGAGGTTATGTGGCTCAGAGTTGCAAAGCTCTTTAGAGAAGTCCCCTGTTCCCTGGATTCAGACTGACTCAGAGGGCAAGAGCCAAATATTGGTTTTCTTGGCCCTTTTCATTTAACATTAATTTTAAATCCTAATCTTAAACATCCAGCAAATAAATTTTAACAGCCTTATATTAAGAGTACTGGGCTTTAATGTCTATAACATTATAATTACCTTTTTATTAATTGGGATCTGTATTATTCTGTCTGTATTGTAGTTGATGACTTATTATCTTGAATAAACCCATGTTGTGTTCTTAAAGCAACGCATTTGTAAAACACTAACAGGGAATCTTTAGATCACTTATAAGAAAATTTCAAACTAAAATTAACAAAAGTAAAAATACTTAGTTCGTGTAATATCTTCCCTGAATTTTTTGGCTGAGTTATACATTATATCCCCTGTTTGAGATCCTAGGAATATTGACAATAAAAAAAAACTTTTTAACATAACTTTAAAGAAATATTATCTGACCTACATGTTTCATAGTCATTCTCACATGTAGTAAGATGGGACACACAGCCTTATCTCAGGTAAGGCAGGGCTCTTTATAAATCTTAAGTATTTTAATTCTAAAGCTGATCTTTATTTTTAAATATCTTTTGACAAAGTTTACATAAATTGTTTGAGGTCACATGAACATTAGCTAACACCATATGATATCACATTTAAAACATGAATTAAAGAAATGCTGAAAGTTTTTAACCTTTACAAATATTAGGCTCTAATTAACTTAAAAATACATTTAAATTGTTCCCCAATGTAAAAAGTAACATAAAAATTTACATATCTTATTGATAACAGGTAAATAAATCCACAATATATTTTTTACCACACAACTTCAGAGCACCAGCTTGATATAATGCTCTTTTAAGGTTTCTACCTTACAGACTTGCATACCTGTAAGATATGAAAACATTAATAGCATAACAATTACATTTATGTTTCTACATTAATCAAGTTTGGCTTTTAAAGAAATGGCAGTACAGTGCTCTAAAATAACAGTTCTTATTTAATCAGTTGTTTAATTTTTATGGTTGCTTGCTCTAGAAAACATAAATCTTAATAAACTCAATGTTATGGGTAAACTTATGTTTTAAGAAATTTTTGCCTCATTAACACATGACTGATTTTTACAATCTTATACAGAGTTTACTAAAAAAAATACAGATCTTAGTAAATCAATCAGATATCTAACTAAAGTACTCATGAATGAGTAATCCCATATCAAATTTACTTTACTTATTTATCAAAAAGTTAGAGAAACGTATTGAACAGTGTAAACCATTTTTATGTTGAAGGAAAGGTACTAGAGCCAAGGCATATTAGACATTTTGTAGATGTTAATATTTTGTTAGATGTTTGAACACCTAGAAAACTTTGTAAGCTTAAATTTAAAGACATTTGTTTTTATCTCTTTATCCAATTTAAATTGAAACATTTAAATCACGTGAATTAAAGATCTTTGGATCCACTTTTTAAAATTTGTTTTTATGAGCGCTTTTTTTTATGAGCGCTCCTTATATATGTTAATTTATGTATCATATATATGATATACGGACATATGTATATATAGACATACAACACCACATAACAAAATTGTGCACACATAATAATAGTAAAGGCCTCGTAGCATTTCGCAGGTGAAATCTTTATTGCAATGTTTCAAGAAGTCCACAGTTGGTCAAAGATAGAACTGATCAGAAAAACATTAACCTAGCTCTGTATGCTCAAAATCATGAGGTCAAAAAACATAAAGTATCTCAGAAAAAAAATAAGAGTCCTAGAAAAAATGACTTGCCAGTAATTAGAAAATACCATACAATTTACCTTTTTTTCCCTTAGATCTCAAATCAGTCTCCTACAAAGCTTGCAGCCTTCTTTCATTTGCATTTCAACATAAGTCATGGCTGAGGTCTGGAAGGAGCAGGAAAAAAACTGCTATTCTGAACAGACATCTCAGGACTAAGGCATTTTAACCATAATTTTCAGGTTCGGATGTTGAAAATTATGATACAAGTTTAAGATACAATTCACAAAATTTTATATCTTTACATCTTGTTTGGTCAACAGACACCATACTATGATTTACTATCCATGTCCAAATTAATGCACTGGTACACACAGTGACATTTTCCCAGGCTACCCAATTCAAAATTGGTGAAAAAAAAAGACTGTATGATTGGGAAGTTTCTTGCCAACTTGGAAGTAGAGTTCTTCAGTTATCCATCCTAAGTATTTAAGTTCTCTGGCATGAATTAACTGAAATCATAAACTAAACAATTACCTAAACCCGACTTTTAACTGCAAGATTGTGCAATGCTTCAAAAACCCATTCAGATACCAGATTGTTAAAATAAAACATCATCATTTCGACACACATTCAGCTAAGATCATTCCCAAAAAACAATTTATAATATCAACACATTATTGCACATGCCTTAAAGGGCCAGAAACAAAGACACAATACAGACCGAACGGAGGTCCAGACTATGGCTGTCAGAGAGAACCCTTTAAACCAGAGCAGATAAGAGAAAAATCTCGTACACCAGTGGGACCATAGCTGTCCCCACAAGGGGACCAAATGTTTTCACAGAGGGGCAACCTGAAATGTAAAATAAAGTGTCTCCATGGTGATTTTACTGCATTTAGTGTCCCCTTTTTCTTTTTCTCTTTTTTTAACAAGACAGAGGTGGCATAATCCTTACAGTGCAGGGAAGGAAGGAGGTAATTCCCTGAATCAACAGGGCTTTGGCAGCTGCTGGGAGTCCCTCAGTTTCTCCTTTTACATACAGGATTAGCTCCTCTGATTCAGTTCCACACCAAGCATGCTCTATCTCCTAACATTTCAGTAGATAGGTCTCACAAAGTTCCGGGGTGGAGGGGGGGTACAAGATTTGTAACTTAAAGTTTGGTTCCTGACCTTGAAGCCAATTAATACCAATTTAATAATGAGGACTGGGTTTTGAGAAAAAGAAAAAAGGAGGTTTATTGCTTGGCTAACAAAGGAGAAACACAGGGGACTCTGCCAAAGTTGTGACTCTCTTTATCTGGAGGGACAAGGGGTTTTAAAGGAGTTTCACTTGTTAACCTGGGAGATACTCTGTTCTTAGGTCCCCAGCAGGCATTTCCCTCTGCAATGGGTGTGCTCCAGGCAGCCAGCTAGGCGCTTCTATCATCCTGCTTCTCAAAGGGGGATAAAGTTCATTGCAGTTCCTTAAAACACAGTCCATAGGGGTGTCAGGCTTACTCTCTTTATTTCTGATTTTCATGTCCAATATACTTAAGTTTTTACCACCAAAATCACACAAAAAAACGAACAAAAACAAACAAACAAAAAAACAAAAAATAGAACACAGAACACAAATAAACAGAAACCCGGTGGCTAAACACAGAAACAGGGGAACAGTGCAACATCTTGCTAAAGCTCTAGGGTAGGAGCGCGTGCGTGCTCATCGGCACCTCTCTACAGTTCCAGAGGAATTCCCTACAGAACAGAACAGAGGACAGAAAGATTCTCATTACTGTTCTGCCCAGAAGTATATGTGAGCCTCCCCGTGCCACATCTCTGTCATCAGAAGAGATCTCCCTTAACTGGATATCAGATGTTATAAAGGAGCCACTTACCTATGGAGGCCTCCTCCATCAGGTGCTTGCTAATAGTTTTAGTGCAGAGGTTCACTGTAGTGCTCCCTGGACTAAAGGCTCTTTTCCAAATATAAAGAAGATGGACCAAATCAGGACTTCGTGGAGAGTGGTTCCTTGGTGCCTATGGTTGATATACCATTCTAATTTGTGAAAGTGCCACCGAAAATAGGGTAAGCCTCCTTCTCATGGTACGCTTGAAAGCAACTGTTTGGATAAAGTGGTTGCCAAGGCAGAGACCTAATTCAGTTCCTGAAGGATGTGACCTCACCTCAATCCCTTGGTAATGGAACTCTCTGAACTTGGGATCCAGGAAGCCAGGCAAACAGAGTCAGTCTCAGTCCCAGTCCCAGTGTCTCACTTGCTTCAATTTAGCAAGGACAGAGTCAGTCTTTCTTGGTACCTACTGATGTGAGGATGGCCAAATGCCAGGAGTTCTCTGAAGAGGGGCCTTTCCTGAAAAAGCACGTAGTGGCTCACAGCTGGCTCCTGAACACTTCACAAAGTTGGACAAGGAGACCAGATCTGAGACAGGACACGCCATATTGGGGGAACATAGTATGGCCCAGCAGTCAGAGGATACTCTGGAGAGTGAGAGACCTACTTGGGGAAGGAGGTGCCTTTGTGGGTGTAGATGTGTGTTTGTGGTTTTGTCTCATGTTCTGAGAATAGGCAGGAAAGTCGGTTTGTTTGGTTTGGAGTGAACTGTTTCTAGTAAGTTGTTTCACAAGGCGAGTGTTTCTATGTCTGTGTATCCCACAGTGTCCGTGCTTGTAGACATTAGAAAAGAGAATGCATCAATGGATGTTTCCTGTCAAGTAGAAAGCTTCCCAGCATTCATCCTGCCCAATTTATGAATGCACTAGGGCTTGCCTTATCGATGGGCAACACCTGCTATTTTCCTAAGTTCCTGTTTTCTTCCTGAAATCTAGCCACTCTCCAGAATAGGTTCATGCATTTGCATCCAGGATATGTACCACCTCCAACCACTGTGACATGGACATGTACTGGATAGCTGAAGAGAATGGTAGGCAACTCAGAAAAGTCAGATATCAGTGTGACCCGGAAAGTCTCAGTAGAGAAACCCTGCAAAGGGCCTTTTGATTACCTATTGTTCTGTTGCCCTGAATGTCAGGAAGTTCTTTGCCTCAGGCCACGCTTTTGTGAAGCCTGAAGAAAACAGTTTTCAAATGGAAATGAATGGGCATCACCTGTGGCTCTTTGCTTAAGTGCGTTGTAAAGGGATGTGTCTGAATCAGCCTCTTGGCCCTGTGTGAGCCTGTGGCTTAGATTATCAGCACCTGATGGGTCTAAAGAAAGATCCCATGTGTGGATCCATAATCAAAATGGCCAAAAAAATCAGTCATTGTTGATGAAGTCTCTCGCATTCCTCTGTAAGGTTCCTGACCTCCATCAAGTGAGAAAAGGGATCCATTGGGTCAATTGAGTTCTTCAAAGCCCTGCAGATGCTAGCCCATAGGTTCTTGGGTTTTCTTATGAATCCAATTCAAATAAAGACTCTAAACCCCACAGACAGTAGGCCTCAAATTGAAGAACAGAGCTGTATTAATGGCAGGCATATTTGATCACTCCTGGTTCACAGGAAGGGTGTCCAGGCCACTCTGACTTTTGGCAAATGAGGGGAAAGGGAGATTATTTGGGACACTGTCTTGTGCTGCGCCTCTCATGGAATCCTCCTGCCAGAAGTTATGATGAGTGTCTATTTGGAAGAAGATGAGTGCCATTTGGGAGTGTTTTGGTTTTAATTGTGGGCATTTGTGTGGCGGTTGGTAGAGATAATTGGGTCCACCTTGTCTTGAATTTTGGTGTGATTCCCCTTAGAGACTGTGTTTTGGAACTGACCTCTGAGAAGGTACAAGGTCCTGTGTCATTGTATATCCATAATTCTAGGACATCTCTACGGAATGTAATTCAAAGCTAAGTATACCAATCAAGGACCAAATGAACTTCTGGGCTTCAAATCTTACCTAGATTTCTGTTTTCATACTTATATTGAAAGGTTAATAAAATAGGTACTTGTCACGTCCTGTTTTTCTGTATGCTTAATAAAACACTGTTGAAATCTTGAGAACTGTTTGCTCTTCTTGTTCCCAGAATGTGCTGCCCCCAACTGCCAAACTGCAGAATGTACTCCATCAACCATTTGCACGCAAACCGCCCACTCGCCCTTAACCATCAATAAACTTCCCTCCCTGCCCTCTCCAAGGAAAATATATAAGCACTTCTTAAGCTGTTCTCAGGGCTCTCTGCTCTATTCAACTGATCTCTGAGCCCTTGCATGCCGGACTCCCAATAAACCCTTTGAGGTTGCATTAGACAATCTCTTGGTGGTCTCTTCCACCGACGCTCACCCGACCTTTACTTCTGGTGGCCCCAGCGAGATCCGGCAGCTGCAGATGAAAGACCCCCAATGGGCTCCTCTGGGGGTAAATAAGGCCCCTCTTTCTGGTTTCAGAATTCAGGTTAGGGTTTGACAAAATGGCTATTGGTAAAGAGCGTGAGCTCTCTCCCACGGTGGCTGACACACATGTCACAGAGCCACAGGCCTTGTTCCTGTGGGATGGACTCGGGAAATCGAGGAACCATAGTCTCCTCGACTCAGTGATATTTTCTTTCAGATTTGGAATTGGCAGCCCATCAGGATTTGCCCGCTACTCAGTCCTGGTCTCAGTATTGGACGTCCATTGTCTGTCTTTATTGTCTTGTCTTGTCTGTGTCGTGTGTCTTTGCTTTCACTGTCTGTGTATATTTCATTATGAGACAGAGCACTTCAATGCCTCTGTCCCTGACCCTTAATCACTGGACCAAAGTCTGCTTAAGGGCTCAGATTCTTTCTTTTTCATTAAAACACCAGACCTGGCAGATTCTGTGTCTCAGAATAACCCACCTTTGTAGTCGGATGGCCCCTAGAAAGATGTTTCTACTTCGCACTAATTTGAAAAGTCTGAGATATTGTCTTTCAGCCGGGGCCACATAGCCATCCAGATCAATTGCCATATATCTTAACTTGTCAGGACCTCTGCAAATCTCCTCCTCCATGGGTGAAGCCTTTCCTTGTCCCTGCACCCACTCCTACTCCTTCCCCTACGATTCTATCTCTCAAACTCTCTGCTCCTCAACCTCAACCCTCTGTTCTCCCTGAGTCTCAAGACTCTACTCGTCCTTATCCTCTGCCCTTGTCCCCCAACCCCCAAAACCCTGTAAGTAATTCCCCTGCTGCTTACTCATCCTCTCCACCATTCAAGGAAGCCAGGATGGCCCAGCACCCTCCAGATGACTGTCCAATGGCACACACAGCCCCTCCTTCCCCAGAGGAAGCTGGCCCGGCTAAAAAAACTCAGAGAACTCGCCAACGTTTTCACACCTGCCTACTTGGGATGACTGCCAACAACTCCTAGGGACTCTCTTCACGACAGAGGAATGAGAGGAAAAACCTCCTGGAAGCTAGAAAAAAATATCCTCGGACTTGATGGGCGACCAACACAACTTCCCAACATAATCAAAGCCGGCTTCCCCTTAAACCAACCCAACTGAGACCCCAACACCTTTGAAGATAGGGAGCATATGTCCAATTATTGCCAGGCTCTAATAGCGGGTATCCAAGGGGCCGCTAGGTGACCAACTAATTTGGCCATGGTAAGAGAAATTATTAAAAGGCCTGATGAATCTACCTCTATGTTTCTAGAGAGAATTATGGAGGCATATAAGAGATATACTCCTTTCGATCCTCAGGCAGCAGATCAAAAGGCATCTGTCATGATGGCCTTAATTGGGGAAGCTGCCATGGATATTAAAAAAAAAAAAAAAAAGTTAAAAGAGAGATTTAGTCAGAGAAGCCAAAAAAATATACTATAAAAGAGAAACAGGGAAAAAGAAAGGGAGCAAAGGGAGGATGAGAGAAGCAAAAGAAAGACTAAGGCATTGACTTAGATCCTGGTCACAACAAGAAAGAGGCCAGAAATTAAGACATAAGGTGACAGGAAGGGATACCTGGGCCCATGCCAGAGGCCACCCCTGGCCTCAGATCAATGTGCCTACCGTAAAAAAAAGGACACTGGGCCAAAGAGTGCCCTATAAAGAGACAGACACGCCAGCCAGCCATTCTGACTCTGGAGGATGACTAAGAAAGTTGGGGCTCAGATTCATTCCCCTAGCTCAGGGTAACTTTTGAAGAGTAGGGGACCCCAGTAAACTTTGAAGTGAATACAGGAGCAGTATACTCAGCCCTTAGGGCCCCATTGGGCCGTCTATCAAATAAAAGGTCTGTAGTTCAAAGGGCTAATGGCAGTAAATATCGGGCTTAGACTACTAAGAGGACCATGGACCTGGGGAAAGGAAAAATCCATCACTCCTTCCTAGTAATCCCAGAATGCCTGCACCCATTGATGGGCAGAGATCTGCACACCAAGCTCTGGGCCAAAATAACTTTTAACCCTGAAAGCCCCCAAAAGAAATTTCTAAATCCTTCAGTAAAAACTCCTATAGTCACGGCTGTAACTATATTAGTAGAAGATAAACATCCACTCTTCACACCCCCCAAGACTGATCAAACAGGCAAGCTACCGCAGAAATGGATAAAAGATTACCCAGATGCCTGGGCAAAAACTGCTGTGTTAGGCCTGGCCGTGAAACAACCTCCAATAATAGTGGAGTTAAAAATCTCAGCCTCCCCAATCAATGTCAAATAATATCTTCTAAGCATAAAAAGCTAAAGATGGGATAAGGCCCTATATTCAGAAATATCTGGCCTTAGGGGTCCTAAGGCCCTGTCAATTGGCCTGGAACACTCCCCTGTTATTAGAAGAAAAAGCCAGGAACCGGGGACTATCAACCTATTAAAGACCAAAGAGAGATCAACAACAGAGTGCAGGACATTCACCCCACAGTACCTAATCTGTTCAAACTGCTTAGCACTCTGAACCCTGAGCAGAAATGGTATACTGTTCTGGACTTAAAACAAGCTTTCTTTTGCTTGCCTCTGCATAAAGATAGTCAGTTGCTGTTTGCTTTTGGGTGGGTAGACCCAGAAACCGGAAAGTATAGTCAACTAACTTGGACTAGACTCACAGAGGGGTTCAAAAACTCCCCCACTCTCTTTGATGAAGCCCTCCACAGAGATCTCAACAATTTCAGAACTACACACCCCGAAGTCACCCAGCTTCAATACGTGGATCACCTGCTACTGGCATCCAACACCAAGGAAAACTGACCTGGGACCCAAGTACTATTATCGGAGCTTGCTCAACTCGGGTATAGAGCTTCTGCCAAAATTGCCCAATTTGCCAGCAAGAAGTAATCTTCCATGACTATTTCCTCAGGGGCGGTAAACGATGGCTCACTGAGCCCAGAAAACAAACCGTTGAGCAGATACCAACCCCATCTTATGGCAGACAACTAAGAGAGTTTCTTGGGATTGCTGGGTTTTGCAGGTTATGGATAAATGGGTTCGCGTCCTTAGCTGCTCCTTTATACCCGCTGTTAAAGGGAGATGCCCAATTCCAATGGACCCCTGAGTAACAGGAAGTTTTAGATAACATCTAAGGACACTGACACTGAACGCCTCAACTTTACTGAGCTCAGCCTGCAATTACAGAAAGCCCTACACTAAGTTAAAAATGTACGTCAACTCACTCACCTTGGTTCAAAGAAACTGCAGGCACTCCTGTAGGATTAAGAACAGAGTTTTCCACTAACCAACTCACAGCGAAAGAAAAAAACTGAACCGGTAACAAAAGCCTGTTGGGTCAGTCAATTGTTTAATGCTTACCCTTCCAAGTTTCTTAGAGGAAAGCACCTATGAGGAACCAGACCAGGACAATTCTGGGAAGTGGACATTACTGAAATTAAGCCAGCAAGGTATGGACTTAAATATCTCCTATTCTTTGTAGATACATTTTCAGGATGGATTGAAGCCTTACACAGACACACACACACACACACACAGAAAAAAAAAAAAAAAAACAACGGCCCAAATGGTTCTCAAGAAGATCCTGGAAGATATTTTTCCAAGATATGGTCTGTTTAAGGTAATAGGGTCTGATAATGGACTTGTGTTCATGGCCCAGGTAAGTCACGTGTGGATTAATTGTAAGTTACATTATGCTTATATACCCCAGAGCTCAGGAGAGGTAGAAAAAATAAATAGAACCACTAAAGAGACCTTAACAAAATTAAGCTTAGAGACTGGCATAAAAGATTGGACTATGCTCCTGCCTTATGCACTGTTTCATGCGAGAAATACTCCCTCAGTTTCTTTGTGTAACCTCACCCCCTATGAAATTCTCTATGATGCCCATCATCCAGTAAGGGACCTAATCCCCAACTCTAAGGCCTAACAATCCCTTCCACACCCCTTGCTTGACAGACTTAAAGCCATTGAAAGAACTCAGTGATAACTGTGGAAACAGCTGGCCACTGCCTACCAACCTGGGGACGAGGGGATTCCACATCAATATCAAGTAAGAGACTTCGTCAACATAAGACAACATCAGGTGTCATTCCTAGAACCCCGCTGGAAAGGAACATACCAGGTGCTACTTATAACACCTACAGTGGTAAAAGTAGACAGAATCACTTTTTGGATCCATGCCTCTCATCTAAAGCCTTCGCTGTGTCCAGACTCTGGTTGGAAACTGGAAAAGACTGGTAACAATTTCAAATTTCGTATTCGCTATGTGGACAAGACTGTAGACTCTCCCCTTGGCCACCAGTACTCCTAACCCTCATCAGCCTGTTCAGCAGTGAAGGCTGATCTCAAATCCTACTAGACAAGAAGTATGGTATATCTCGCATACAGCCCCCTTAGGGACCTGGTGGCTATCTCTCCACCCAGACATTTTTCAGCTTGGTATACGTCTTTCCTATTGAGATAACCCTGATGAAGAGGATCCCACTAAAGTTTCATTAAATCCCTTCCGTTCCATAGATAATTGAAACAAACATTATGGATGCACAGAAACGCGAGCCAGATTCAGGTTGGCTAGCCTAGATTACGATGTATGCCCGGCGGACTATCAAAGCCACAAACAGCCATGGCTGTGTGGGGGAAAAGCCAACTTCTTGTGTAACTCATGGGGATGTGAGCATACAGGGGCTGCCTGGTGGAACCCAAACTCCTCATCACATTCAGTACACAGCATTGGCCCTATTACCAATTAGACAACCAAAAGCTATGGCCCCCAGAGGGTTCTCTAGATCCTCAAATTCTGCGTGACATTTTTACTTCGGCAAGTGCTCAAAAGGGGAAAATTCCCCTATGCGGAATCCTTTTTCCTCCTTCACTCACATCCTGTACTATGCTTCTCCAATAGTTCCTCACCCTCAGTCTTCTGCTCTAGAGTCTCTGCTGTGACTCCCACCTCAGCAACGTGATTTCTCACCTCCAATTACTAGATCAAAAACCCAAACCTCTGCCAGTTCTCAGACCATTGCCCCCTTGCTGAGGTAGCAGGTACCGAGGTACCCCTCCACTCACTCACTCCTCTCTTTTTCTGTCTGTGCCTGCACTAGGTCCCACCAAGTCCTCTAAGAAGCTAAACCAAAGCTCAAACCAGCTGAGAAGAGCCCTCAGACCCCTATCCAAGATGTAATAAAAATGGACTTTAAAGTTGCTTTGTCATCACTGAAAACAGGTTTCTAAAAATTTAAAGTCCCTCAGGGGTTTTTGGAATACTCACTCCCATCTTCACCTCTGCTCTACCTGTTCTACTGCTCAAGTTTTGTTCTAGGAAAATCCCAAACCCCTTTTCCATTATTCTTTTACATCTCATCTTCCTCATTCTCAGATCCACGGAGCTGCTCTCAGCCTCGCCTTCCCAGTCTTCCCGCTCTGTACCAGGTCCATAGATATGTCGTAAATAACCTTCTCCAGAAGTCTTCACCGAGGCTTACATTAGGTCTTTCAGCAAAAGAGTCCCTCTGAAAGAGTTCAATGTAGATAAACTTCCACTTTTCGTGTTGCCCTGTTCTACTTGGCCACTGGCTGGAAAAATCACCACCCCTAAGCTTGACACCGCCTTACTAGGTTTTCACAAAATATGTGAACAAAGCCTCTGGCCTTGAGCTGGGGCTTCACAGAGATGACAACATTTCTAAGATAAAAAAGTTACCCACTGGGCTTCATGGTGACAGCTGGCAGGGAGAAAAAAAAGAGACAAAAAAGCTCTCCCTTTCCAAGGTGTCCTTGAAAAGTTAACTTGCCCAGAACAGAGGAACAAAAACAGAAACAAAAACTGATTTTTGTGAATTTCTACAGACTGTGAACTTCTGATACACTTCCCTTACATGTTGGGTACAAATTCTAAAACTACCAAAACTTGGGGTTCAGGGGATTAATTGATTACAACAGAAGCAATGCCCTCTAAATCCGGATGCAACCAAATAAGGCTGTTTTCCTGTGTGTGGTGCTATCTTAGGTCCCTTTCCTTGTCCATCCCTACAATAGTATAATTCTATACACTTTAACATTATTTATGTTTTCATAAAATGGTCAATATATGTGATTAATTATGTAATGATGCAGATGTTTTCCAGAGTTCTCTATCATGACGTAGGTTCATTTAAAGATGAAATAGGGGGGCATACAACCTGGTTCCAGCGGGAACCTGTATCCCTCACTTTAGCCATCCTATTAGAAATAATAGTTGCTTAAGGGGTGGGCTAGTCCATGAGACACAACAAAGACACAATTAGAAGCAGAAATAGGCCAAAACTTAAAGACATTAAAAACCGACATCACAGCTTTACAGGAATTTTAACCTCTCTCTTTCTGAAGTTGTTTTACAAAGCAGGCGAGTGTTGGACCTCCTCTTCATGAGAGAAAGGTGCCTTTTTGCTTGCATTGAGGGAAGAATGTTGTTTTTGTGCCGACAATACTGGAGTTGTAAAAGAATCTATGAATAAATTAAGAAAACGACTTGAAGAGCGTCAAAGAGAGACAGAGGCCCCAAAAGGGAGGTTTGAGTCTTGGTTCACATAGTGACCTGATTAACTGCGCTTTTATCTGCCATGGCCGGTCCATTAAAATTCCTCATATTATTGCTAACTGTAGGACCCTGTTTGCTCAACCGTGTAGTTTTCTTTCTAAACCAAATCGAACCTGTTATTAATCCTAACCATACACTGTTCTCTCAATCTAATTTTACAGAAGAGCAGGGACAGAATTGGTATTAAAATACAGGAAAATAGAGGATCTTCCACCTGCTGAAAACCTCAAAGGTCCACGTAGAAATGATCCCTGGAGAAGATGTAGGCAAGTATGAAGGACCTGAGAGAGCAAAAGTCTTCCATGGCAAACAACCTGCTCAGGATGAAGGGATGTGTCTGAATCAGCCACTCTCTTCTTAATGTAGAGAAGATGGACCAAAGCAGGCATGTGTTGAGAGCTGCTCCTGCATGCCTATGGTTGACATACCTCTCTGACCTGTGAAAGTGTCACAGGAAGTAGGAGCAGCCTCCCTCTCATGGGAACCTTGGAAGCAACTGTTAGGACAAAGTTGTTGCCAAGGCAGTGACCTCATTCAGTTCCAAAAGGAAGTGACTTCACCTAACTTCCTTGGTGATGGAACTCTCTGAACTTGGAATCCAGGAAGCCAGGCACCCAGAGCCAGTCCCAGTCCCAGTCCCAGTGGTCAAACTTATTTTGATTTACCAAGGACAGACTCAGTCTTTCTTGGGACCTACTGATGTAAGGATGGCCAAATGCAAGGAAAGCTATGAAGAGGGGCCTTTCCTGAGAAAGCACGCAGTGGCTCACCGCTGGCTCCTGACAACTTCACAGAGTTGGCCAAAAAGACCAGATTTGAGACAGAACAGGCTATTTCCAGGGAACATAATAAGGCCCACCAGACAGAGGACACTCCGGATAGTCACAGACCTACTTGGGGGAAGGAGGTGCCTTTGTGGTGTGGGTGTGGGTTTGTGGTTTTGTCTCATGTTCTGAGAATAGGTATGAAAGGCGGTTTGTTTTGTTTGGAGTGAACTGTTTCTAGTAAGTCGTTTGACAAGGCGAGAATTTCTATGTCTGTGTATCCCACTGTGTCCGTGGTTGTAGACATTAGAAAACAGAATGCATCAATTAATATGTCCTGTCTAGTAGAAAGCTTCACAGCATTCATCCTGCCCTATTTATGAATGGACTGCAGCTTGCCTTATTGATGTGCAACACCTGCTATCTTCCTTAGTTTCTGTTTTATTCCTGAATTCTGGCCACTCTCCAGAATAGGTTCACAGTTTTCTGTTTAAGATATGTACAACCTCGAAGCTCTGTGACATGACCATGTACTGTATAGCTGAAGGGAATGGTGAGCATCTCAGAAAACTCAGATATCAGTGTGACCAGGAAAGTCTTAGTGGAGAAACCCTGCTTGGGGCCTTTTGTTTACCTACTCTTCTGTTGCCCTGAATGTCAGGAAGGTCTTTTCCGCAGGCCACCACTTTGTGAAGCCTGAAGAAAACAGTTTTCAAATGGAAATGAATGGGCATTACCTGTGGCTCTTTGCTTATTTGCTTTGGAAAGGATGTGTCTGAATCAGCTTATTTACCCTGTGTGAGGCTGTGGCTTAGATTCTCTGGTCCTGATGGATCTAAAGAAAGATCCCATGTGTACATCCAAAACCAAAATGGCCAAAAGAGCAGTCCTTGTGGATGAAGTCTCTCGCCTTCCTCTGTAACTTTCCTGACCTCCATCAAGTCAGATTAGGGATCCTTTGGGTCAAATGAGTTCTTCAAAGCCTTGCAGAGTCTAGCCCATAGTTGCTTGGGTTTTCTCAAGACTCCAATTCACATAAAGAATCCAAACCCCACAGTCATTTGGCCTCAATTTGAAGAAGCGGAGCAGTATTAACGGGAGGCCTATTTAATCTCTTCTGGTTCACAAGAAGGGTGTCCAGGCCACCCTGAATTTAGGCAAATTAGGTGCAAAAGAGCTTATTTTGGACACGGTCTTGGGCTATGCCCCTCATGGAAAACTCCAGCCATAGTGGAGCGCCACGTTGGAGTGTTTTGGTTTAAATTGTGGTCATTTGGGTGGCGGTTGGAAGAGATGACTTGGTCCACATGTTCTTGAACTCTGGTGTGATTCCCTTAGAGTCTGAGTTCTTCAACTGACCTCAGAGAAGTATTGCCATGAATACTGTTGAGATTTTTGGAAGCCAGGCATGAGCATCGCCCTTGGAAACTGAGTTCTAGGCCCAGGGTGACTTTCCACACAGCACTGAGCCTTTCAGCCAGGATACCACAAATTTTATTCTGAAAGACTTGGCACCCATAGTTGAGAGTCAAAACTCATATGGACCTCACATTGTAGACCTAAATGGGCATAGCATCATATGATCTTTTGGCCACTCTTTGGGAAGCTTTACCTGTGAGTGTTCTCCAGAGATATCATTGAAATGAGCTTCCTAACCATTTAATGGTTCCTGAAAAAATTGAAACTCACAGTGCCTCCAACTTCATCCTTAAAAAATGGCTAGATAAATACCATGAAATTTTTGAATTTCCCATCACCAGGTGGCACTGGAAAACCTTTTGATGTCCTGTTGCTGATCATGAATATACCAGACAGTGCCTTGATTGACTGGGTTTCATGTAAATGGTGTAGAACAGAGATGCCAGTAAGTTGGACTTTGTTGAGTAGTAGGTTAGAGCAGTGGTGGGCAGGTATGTGATAAAACATCTGTGGTGGGGCCATGTGGATCTTCCATTGGCTTCCAAATGGCTTGTGACTGACATGGTGCAGCCAGCAGAACCTTCCATGTAAAGGCAAGTTGTTATATGGAGAGGTTTCAGGACATTGTTCAGAATCAGGTTGCTATGGTCAAGGGGGCAAGATATGTGGGATAGGATCCTGGTTCTTGTATCCTCCTGCAAAACCTGACCCACCATACATGACAGAACTTCCTCTTGCATTGTGACCCAGTTGAACTCCTTGTATTTTGTGAAGCAAATACCAAACTCTCAGTGCAGCAGGAAGAAACACCACGAAAATGGAAGATGACCATATGCCTTCACAGTGCACACCGGCACACATTTAGCCCCCAGTGGCCACAGTTTATCTAAAAAGAGAATTCAGCACTGCTGCCTCATGTACATTGGGAAATAAGAAACCATGTCTTCCAGGTCTCATAGATGCAGACCAAGCTTTTATGGTCTCCCTAGAAAAGAAGCTAAAGCTCTTGACAACAACATATTTTTCAAGTGCCCAACCTCACAGGCAGTTTCTCAAGAAGTCTCTAGGCCAGCAGACCTCCATGTTTGTGGAGTTTTTACCCTGTCCCATACTTTTGGAAACTACTCTACCACTTCCAAAGTTGTGAGCTCCTGAGCATATTGCATTCCACAAATTTATTCACAGATTTTCTAAATCTTCTCCTCTAATTGTGTCTTACTTGGGGTGAAGGGATTGTCAAGGCATTGTTCTGGTTGAGAGTGGGAATAATTTTGTGTAGCACATATTTACATACACATTGGATTCATTGTTCAATTTTCCATTCGAAATACTGAATCCTTAACACTAACCCATACCCTACTAGACTCTGACTATTAATTCTAATATGATGGAGAAAAATAACCGAAACAGAATAGAAATACTAGCACTTCAGAAGAGGCATGGTGTATAGTTGGTCTTGCCTTTTGCATGATATAGGGTAGGAGTTATAAATCTTGTCAATTTTTTGTTGAAATAGTTCTGCATGTGTTTTTAAAGTTAACACATCTGTGAATTCCTGTCTCCATTTTTCTGTAGCCTATTCAGCACATGTATTTTTATACGCACATATAGAATCCTACCTGGTATCACACGTATATTCTTGAGAGGTGGCTAACTTGGCAGATACAAAGTGTGAGAAGAGATCACTCCTCATTAATACTTTTGGAACTGAAAATTCAGACTATGAGTGAGCTTCTTAGTTCAAGAACATTATACATAAATCCATGTTCAGTAAAATTAATATTTTTGGATCAGTGGATGATATATATTTCACAATGAATTTTAATTGGCATATATATTGCTACTTTTTAATGTCTCTGTGTGTTGTGTGTGTGTGTGTGTGTGTGTGTGTGTGTATATATATGTATATATATATATATATATATATATATATATATATATATATATACTCTCTAGATTTTTCAAAATATAAAATATATGTGTCCTATTATACACTCCCTAAATTCATTCTTGTTCATGTATGTGGTTTTATATTAAACTTTTCATAAGATTATTTTAAAAATATTCATCCACCTGAAATACATATTTGTTTTCTAGTACTAAAAAGTTACTTCAGTGAATGGTGCAAACAAATCCTTATATTTTTACAGTAGCTGACCCACTTTAACATCAATGCAAGTAGATTCCTATGGGACATGATGTGTATTTTGACGTTCATTTTTATTAAACACTGGTACATTACTATTTCTGCAGTTTTTGTACATCATAGAATATACATTGCATCCACAAGTTCACAAATTTAAAGAAATTTGTAACACATTCAATCACTTCCTGCTTCAGAACATATGTATTCCTCCTTGTTTTTGACTGGTCATTTCATGAGACTTCTTTCCAAACACATTATTTTCGATTTCCATAATCAATTTTGAAGCAAAATTCACACACTCTTTATGATAAACCACAACCGTAATATTACCATTAGATGTATTACTGGTTGGAATGAATGTATATATATCAATATATGATTCCTGTGTATTTTCAGATATCAATTCAATCCATTATTTAAAGTTGGAACAAGTTATATTATTTATTCGCAGTATTGTCTATTCATGCATTATCTCTATATTCATACATACATGGTACACCTATATGTACCTCCAATACTAATTTATACCCCTTCAAAATATTGCTCCAAGAAATGGTGCAAGAAAGACTCATGTCACCTGATCTACATATACGTTTTATCACAGTAATATTCTGGCCACAAAATGCAAAGTCACACTTACGATTTTACCAAAGCCTAAATGGAATGTGAGTATGGGTTATGAAAATCACCCATGTCCACGTTGCCTAATGCTCTCAAATGTCAATCCTATTGGTGACTACATATTTGTTACTTCCTAAGATTATATATTCAATCTCAAGCCTGTTGAAAGTGTCTATTGCTATCACTCACTTTATACTTTGCCTGATTTCCTAATGTCGCTATTGATATCTGCTTTCCTACATATTTTCCCCAATTCATCACTGTGACTGACTCTTCACATGTGCTGACATTTACATTTTCTGTCTACTTGAAAACCTATTGCTAAAGAACTATTTGTCCAAATGCTATACTCACACTTTTTTCTAATCCTACCAACTATCTTCCTAATCCTACAGACTCTCCCTCTTTGAATGGTTGTTCTCCTCAACATTCAATCATCCAAGGTATCAGGTCCTATGCCATTGTGTATAGATTTATCTGAGACATCTGTGCAGAACATAATTAAATGCTAAGTATCCCAATCAAGGACCTAATGCCCTTCTGGGCTTCAAATGTTACCGAGATTTCTGTTTTCATTCATATATTTCACCTATATAATCTTATATATATCGCAGGTTCCCAATACCATTATTCATCCAGCAGAATGATCCTAACCCAAATCAAACATGTTATTAACCGTAACCATACACTGTTCCCTCAATCTAACTTTACAGAATAGCAGGGACAGAGTTGGTCTTACAATACAGGAATGTAGGAGATCTTCAACCTGCAGAGAACCTCAAAGGTCCATGCAGAAATGATCCCTAAAGAAGATGTAGGCAGCTATGAAGAATCTGAGAGTGCGAAAGTCATCTTTCATGACAAAAAAAAAAAAAAAAAACAGGTCAGGATGAAGGGATGTGTCTGAAGCAGTCTCTCTCTTCTTAATGTAGAGAAGATAGAACAAACCAGGCTTGTGTGGAGAGCTGTTCCCGGGTGCCTGTGGTTGATATTCCATTCTAGCTTGTGAAAGTGTCATAGGAAGTAGGGGCAGGATCCATCTCAGGGACCCTTGGAAGCAACTGTTAAGACAAAGTGGTTGCCAAGGCAGTGACCTCATTCAGTTCTAGACGAAGTGAACTATGTCACTTTCTTGTTGATGGAACACTCTGAACTTGGGATCCAGGAAGCCAGGCACCCTGAGGCAGTCCCAGTCCAAGTACCAGTGGTCTCAAATGTTTGGATTTAAGAAGGACAGAGTCAGTCTTTCTTGGCAACTAAATTGAAGATGGACAAATGCCAGGAAAGCTCTGAAGAGGGGCTTTACCTGAGAAAACAGGCATTGGCTCACCGCTGGCTCCTGATAACATCACAGTTTTGGCCAAGGAGACCAGATCTGACATAGCACAGCCTGTTTCGGGGGAACATAGTATGGCCCACCAGTCAGAGGACGATCTGGATAGTCACAGACCTATTTGGGGAAAGAAGGTGCCTCTGTGGGTGTGTGTGTGTGTGTGTGTGTGTTTTTGATTTTGTCTCATGTTTTGAGAATATGTAGGAAAGTCGGTTTGTTTGGTTTGGAGTGGACTGTTTCTAGTAAGTCCTTTGAGAAGGCGAGTGTTTCTATGTCTGGATATCCCACTGTGTCCGTGGTTGTAGACAAGAGAAAAGAGAATGCATCAATAGATGTGTCCTGTCTAGTAGAAATCTTCGCAGAATTCATCCTGTCCAATTTATGAATGGACTGCAGGTTACCTTATGGATGGGCAACACCTACTATCTTCCTACATTCGTGATTTCTTCCTGAATTCTGGCCACTCTCCCATAGGCTCATGGTTTTGTGTTCAAGATATGTATCTCCTCCACAATCTGGGACATGGCCATGTACTGGATAGCTGAAGAGAATGGTGAATATCTCAGAAAACTCAGATATCAGTGTGACCAGGAAAGTCTCAGTGGAGAAAATCTGCTTTGGGATTTTGCTTACCTATTGTTCTGTTGCCCTGAATGTAAGGAAGGTCTTTGCCTAAGGCCCCACATTTCCAATGCCTGAAAAAAACATTTTTCAAATGGAAATAAATGGGCATCACCTGTGGCTCCTGGCTTAATTGCTTTGCAAAGGGATATGTCTGAATCAGCCTCTTAGTGCAGTTTGAGATTATCACTTAGATTCTCAGCACCTGATGGATCTAAAGAAAGATCCCATGTGTGTATCCAAATCCAAAATGGCCAAAAGAGAAGTCATTGTGATGAAGTCTCTTGTCTTCCTCTGTAAGGTTCCTGATCTCCATCAAGTGATAACAGGGATCTTTGGGTCAAGTGAGTTCTTCAAGCCCTGCAGAGGCTAGCCCATAGGTGCTTGGGTTTTCTTATGACTGCAAATCACTTAAAGAAACTATACCCGACAGTCAGTATGCCTCAAATTGGAAAAGCGGAACAGTATTAATGGCATGCCTCTTTGATCAGTCCTGGTTCACAGGAACGTTGTCCAGGAAACACTGACTTTAGACAAATGAAGGGCAAGGGAGCTTATTTTGACATTGTCTTGGGCTGTGTGCCTCATTAAAACTTCCAGCCAAGGTTATGATGAGTGACTATATGGAAGAAAATGAGGGCCATGTGGGAGTGTTTTGGTTTTAATTCTGGTCATTGGTGTGGCGGTTGGAAGAGATGACTGGGTCAACTGGGCTTGAACTCTGGTGTGTTTCCACGTACAGACTGAGTTTTGAAACTGATCTCAGAGAAGTATTGCCATGAATTGTGTTGGGATTTTAGGAGGCCACGCATGAGAGTCGCCCTTGGAACCTGAGATCTAGGACCAGGGTGGCTTTCCACAAAGAACTGGGAATCTCAGCCTGGATATCACATGATTTTATTCTGAAAGACTTGGCAGCCATAGTTGAGAGTCAAAAGACATAGGACCTCACATTGTAGACCTCAATGGTCCTGGCTTCAAGTGACCTTTGTCAACTCTTTGAAAAGCCTTGCCTGTGAGAGTTCTCTAGAATTTTCTTTGAAATGAACTTTCTCAACATTTAATGGTTCCTGAATAATTGAAATCCACAGTGCATCCAACGTCATCCTTGAAAAATGGCTAGATAAATAACACGAAATTTTTGAAATTTCCATGACCAGGTGGAACTGCAGAAACTTTCGATGTCCTGTTGCTTACCATGAGTGTACCAGACAGTGCCTTGATTGACAGGGTTTCATGAAATTTGTTTAGAACAGAGAAGCCAGTATTTTGGAGCCTGCTGAGTAGTGGGCCTAGAGCAGTGGTGGACAGGTGTGTGATAAAACATCATGGTGGGGCCATTTGGATCTGCCATTGGCTTCCAAATGGCTTGTAACTGACAGAGTGCAGACATCAGACCCTTATATGTAAAAGCATCTTGTTATATGGCGTAGTTTCAGGGCAATGTTCAGAATCAGGTTGCTATGGACAAGCGGGCAATCTTTGAGAGATAGAAGCCTGGTTGGTGAATTTTCTTGCAGACCCTGACCCACCACACGTGACAGAACTACCTCAAGCACTGTTTCCCAGTTGAACTCCTTGTATTTCATGAAGCATGATCCAAACTCCAAGTGCAGCAGCAAGAAACACCACGAAAAGTGGAGGATGACCAAATGGTTTCACAGTCCACATGGGGAGACAATAAGCCCCCAGTGCCCACAGTTTACCTACAAAAAGAGAATTCAGCACTGCTGCCTCGTGTTCATTGGAAAATAAGAAATGTTGTCCTCCAGGTCTCATAGATGCAGACCCAGCTTTGAGGGTCTCACTACAAAGGAAGCTTAACTCCTGACAACAACCTATATTTCAGTGCCCAATTTCACTGGCAGTTTCTCAAGAAGTTTTAGGCAAGCAGAGCTTCATGTTTGTGGAGTGTGTACCCTGTCCTTACTTTTGGAAACTCCTATTCCACCTCCAAGTTTGTGCACTCCTGAGCATTTTCTATTCCAGAAATGTAATCACAGATTTTGTAACTCTTCTACTCTAATTGTGTCTCCCTTGGGGCGAAAGTAATGACAAGGCATTGTTCTGGATGAGAGTCAGAAGATTAATTTTTCTATTTTCCATTTGAAATTCTGAATCCCTGACACTAACCCATATTCTACTAGACTCTGACTACTAATCCAAATATGATGGAAGAAAATAACCCAAACAGTACATAAATACTTGCAGTTCAGAGTTGGACTTGCCTTTTGCATGATAAAGGGTAGGTGTTATAAATCTATTCAATATTTAATTGAAATAGTTCTCCATGCGTTTTTAAAGTTAACAAATATGTGAATTACTGTCTCCCATTCTCTGGAGCTTATTCAGCACATGTATTTTTATATGCACCAATAGAATCCTACAAGGTATCACACGTACATCCTTGTGAGGTATATGACTTAGCAGATACAAAGTGTGAGAAGTGATCACTCCTCCTAAACGCTGTTGGAACTGAAAATTCAACCTATGGGTGAGCTTCCCAGTGGAACAACATTATACATAAACCCATGTTCACTAAAATGAATGTTTTTGCATCTTTATGATATATATTTCATGATGAATTTCGATTGGCATATATATTGCTACTTTTTAATGTCTGTGTTTGTGTGTGTGTGTGTGTGTGTGTGTGTGTGTGTATATATATATATATATATATATATATACTCTCCATATTTTTAAAAATATGAAATATATGTGTCTTATATACACTCCCTAAATTCATTCATGTTCATGTATGTGGATTAATAATCAACATTTCACAAGATTATTCTTAGAAATATTCATCCACCCGAAATACATATTAGTTTCCTAGTACTGAAAACTAACTTCAGTAAAAGGTGCATACAAATCCTAATATGTCTACTTTAACTGACCCAGGTTAACATCAATGCATGTAGGTTCCTATGGGACATGATGTGTATTTTGACATTAATTTTTATTCCACACTGGTACATTACTATTTCTTCAGTTTATGCACATCTCAGTATATATATTTTATTCACTAGTTAGCAAATTTATAGGCATTTGTTTCACTTTCAATCACTTCCTGCTCCAGAACACATGTATTCCTCTATGTTTCTTGACTGGTCTATTCATGAGACTTTTTTCCAAATATATTATTTTCGATTTCCATAATCAATTTTGAACCAAAACTCACACACCCTTCATGATAAACCATAACCCTAAGATTATCGTTAGATATATAACTGGTTGGAATGAATGATTGCATATCAATATAAAATTTCTTATACATTTTCAGATATTTATTCAATCCAGTATTTAAAGTGGATCCAGTTATATTATTTATTCACAGTATGGTCTATTCATGCATTATGTCTATATTCATTGAAACAGGGTACACCTATTTGTACCCCCATACTAATTTGTAAGTCTTCAAAATATTGCTCGCAGAATTGGTGGAAGAAATACTCTTTTCACCTGATCTACATACACATTTTATTACAGAAATATTCTGGACACAAAAAGCAAAGGTCACACTTACAATTGTACCAAAGCGTAAATGGAAAGTGAGCATGGATTACTAAAAACATCCATGTCCAGGTTGCCTAATGCTCTCAAATATCAATTCTATTTTTGACTACATATTTGTTTCTTCTTAAGATTATATATTCAACTTCAAACCTGTTGAAAATGTCTAACCCTATCACACAATTTATACTTTGCTTGATTTCCTAATGTCTCTATTGATATCTGCTTTCCTATATTTTTCCCCAGTTCATCATTGTGACTGACTCTTCACATGTGCTTACATTTACATACACTCTCTACCCGAAATCTTATTGCGAAAGAACTTTTGGTCCAAATCCTATACTCACTCTTCTTTCTAAACCTACCAACTACCTTCCTAATCCTACCGACTATCAGTTTTTGACTGGATGTTCTCTTCAACATTCAATATCCAAGGTACAAGGTACGATGCCAGTGTATATTGATTTATCTGAGACATCTGTGCTGCACATTACTCAAAGCTAAGTATCCCACTCAAGTCCCCAATGCCCTTCTGGGCTTCAAATCTTACCTAGATTTCTGCTTTCATACTTATGTTTCACATATATACTCTTGTAAATATTGCATTTTGCCAATACCATTATTCATCCCGCAGAATGATTTGTAACCCAAATTGAACATGTTATTAACCCTAACCATACACTGTTCCCTCAGTATAACTTACTTAAGAGCAGGGACAGTGTGGGTCTTACAATATAGGAATGTAGATGATCTTCCACCTGCTGAGAACATCAAAGATCCATGGAGAAATGATCCTTTCAGAAGATATAGGCAGCTATGTAGGACCTGAGAGAGCAATAGTCATCTTCCATGGCAAACAACCTGGTCAGGATTAATTGATAGTCTGAATCAGCCTCTCTCTTCTTAATGAAGAGAAGATGGACTGAACCAGGCCTCTGTGGAGAGCTGTTCCCTGGTGCCTATGGTTGATATACCATTCTAACTTCTGAATGTGTCACAGGATGTTGGGGCAGCCTCCATCTCATGGGAACCCTGGATGCAACTGTTAGCACAAAGTGGTTACCAAGGTAGTGACCATATTCAGTTTCTGAAAGAAGTGACCTCACTTCACTTCCTTGGTGATGGAATTCTCTGAACCTGGGATCCAGTAAGGAAGGCACCCAGAGCCAGTCCCACTCCCAGTTCCAGTGGGCTAACTTGTTTGCTTTTCCCAAAGACATAGTCAGTCTTTCTTGGTACCTACTGATGTGAGGATGGCCAAATGCCAGCAGAGCTCTGATGAGGGGTCTTTCCTGAGAAAGCAGGTAGTGGCTCACCTTTGGCTCCTGACAACTTCACAGAGTTGGACAAGGAGACCAGATCTGAAACAGGACAGGCCATTTTGGGGGAACATAATATGGCCCACCAGTCAGAAGACACTGCGGATAGTCACAGACCTATTTGGGGGAAGGAAGTGCCTTTGCCGTTGTAGGTGTGAGTTTGTGTTTTTTTCTCATGTTCTGAGAATAGGTAGGAAAGGTGGTTTGTTTGGTTTGGAGTGGACTGTTTCTAGTAAGTCGTTTGACATGGTGAGTGTTTCTAGGTCTCTGTATCCCACTGTATCCGTGGTTGTAGACATTAGAAAAGAGAATGCATCAATGGATGTGTTGTCTCTAGTTGAAAGCTTCCCCGCATTCATACTGCCCAATTAATGAATGGACTGCAGCTTGCCTTATGGATGGGCAACATCTACTATCTTCTAAAGTTCCTGTTTTCTTCGTGAATTCTGGCCACTCTCCAGAATAGGCTCATGGTTTTGTTTCCCAAATATGTAACACCACAAGATTCTGTGACATGGCCATGTACTGGATTGCTGAAGGGAATGGAGGCATCTAAGAAAACTCAGATTTCAGTGTGACCAGTAAAGTCTCAGTGGAGAAACCCTTCTTTGGGCCATTTGCTTACTTCTATTTCTATTACCCTGAATGTCAGGAAGGTCTTTGCCTCAGGCCACCCCTTTGTGTAGCCTGAAGAAAACTGTTTTCATATGGAAATGTATGGACATCACCTGTGGCTCTTTGCTTAATTTATTTGGAATGAGATGTGTCTGAATCAGCCTCTTGTCCTTGTATGAGGTTGTGGCTTTGATTCTCAGCACCTGATGGATCTAAAGAAAGATCCCATGTGCTTCCAAAACTAAAATGGCCAAAAGAGCAGTCATTGTTGATGAATATTTTTGCCTTCTTGTTTTAGGTTCCTGACCTCCATAAAGTGAGAATAGGGATCCTTGGGTCAAATGAGTTCTTGAAATCCCTGCAGAGGCTAGCCCATATTTGCTTGGGTTTTCTCATGACTCCAAATCACATAAAGAATCTATACCCTACAGCCAGTAGGCCTCAAATTGGAGAAGTGGAACACTTTAACAGCAGGAATATTTGATCATTCCTGGTTCACAGGAAGAGTGTCCAGGCCATCATGATTTTAGGCAAATGAGGGGCAGGTGAGCTTATTTGGGCTCATAGAAACCTCCAGCTGGAGGTTATGATGAGTGTCTACATGGAAGAAGATGATGGCCCTGTGGGAGTGTTTTGATTTTAATTGTGGTCATTTTTTGGCGGATGGAAGGGATGACTGGGTCCACCTGGGCTTGAACTCTGGTGTGATTCCCCTTAGAGACTGAGTTCTGAAAATGACCTCAGAGAAGTATTGCCATGAATTGTGTTGGGATTTTAGGAGGCCACACATGAGACTCACTCTTGGAAACTGAGATCTAGGCCCAGGGTGGTTTCCACAGAGGCCTGAGAATCTCAGCCAGGATATCACATGATTTTATTCTGAAATACTTAGCACCCATATTTGAGAGTCAAAACACACATGGACCTCACATTGTAGATGTCGGTTGGCCTGGCTTTAGGAGACCTTTTGGCAACTGTTTGAGAAGCATTGACTGTGAGAGTTCTCCAGAGCTTTCATTGTAATGAACTTTCTCAACACTTAATGGTTCCTGAATGAATTGAAACCCACAGTGCCTCTAACTTCACCCTTGAAAAATTGCTAGATAAATACCATGAAATTTTTGAAATTCCCATGACCAGGTGGCACTGCAGAAACTTTTGATGTCCTGTTGCTGATTTTGTGTATACCAGACAGTGTCTTGTTTTTGACTGGGTTTCATGAAAATGGTGTAGAACAAGAGAAGCCAGTAATTTGGAGCCTGCTGAGTAGGGGGCCTAGAGCAGTGGTGGGCAGGTGTGTGATAAAACATCATGGTGGGGCCATGTGAATCTGCCATTGGCTTCCAAATTTTTTGTGACTGATATAGTGCAGACATCAGACCCTTATATGTAAAGGCATTTTGTTAAATGGAGAGTTTTCAGGGCAATATTCAGAATCAGGTTGCTATGGTTATTGGGGCAAGCTATGTGGGATACAAGCCTGGTTGGTGCATTCTCCTGCAGACCCTGACCCACCACACGTGACAGAACTCCCTCCAGCACTGTATCTCAAATGAACTTTTTATGTTTTGTGAAGCAAATACCAAATTCCCAGTGCAGCAGCAAGAAATACCACGAAAAGTGGAGGATGACCAAATGTCTTCACAGTCCCCACTGGGAGACACTTAGCTTCCAATGGACACAGTTTAGCTACAAAGAGAGAATTGAGCACTGCTGCCTCATGTTCATTGGAATATAAGAAACCATGTCTTTCGGTTACATAGATGCAGACCCAGCTATGATGGTCTCACTACAAAGGAAGCTAAAGCTCATGACAACAACATATATTTCAAGTGCCCAACCTCAGAAGCCATTTCCCAAGAATTCTTAGGCCAGCAGAGCTCCTTTTTGTGGAGTGTTTACCCTGTCCTTTACTTTTGGAAACTCCTCTACCACCTCCAAGGTTGTGAACTCCCGAGCATATTCCATTCCATATATGTATTCATAGATTTTCACACTTTTCTACTCTAATTGTGTTTTACTTGGGGCGTAGGTAATGTCAAGGCATTGTTCTGGATGTGAGTGGGAAGATTTTTGTGTAGCACATATTTACATACACATTGGATTCATTTTTCAATTTTCCATTTGAAATACTGAATCCCTGACACTAACCCATACCCTACTAGTCTCTGACTAATAATCCTAATATGATGGTGAAAAATAAGCCAAAAAGAGAAGAAACACAAGCAGTTCAGAGGACGCATTGTGTATAGTTGGAATTGCCTTTTGCATTATATAATGTAGGAGTTATAAGTCTAGTCAATTTTTTTGTTGAAATAGTTCTAAATGTGTTTTTAAAATTAGCAAATATGTGAATCCCTGTCTCCCTTTCTCTGTAGCCTATTCAGCACATGTATTTTTATATGCACATATAGAATTCTACCTGATATCACTCGTATACACTTGTGAGGTGGCTGAATTGGCAGATGCAAATTGAGAGAAGAGTTCACTCCTCCTAAACGCTGTTTTAACTGAAAATTCAACCTATGGGTGAGCTTCCTAGTTGAAAAACATTATACATGAATCCATGTTCAGTAAAATGAACATTTTTCGATCTGTGGATTATATACATTTCATGATGAATTTCTATTGGCATATATGTTGCTACTTTTTTTTTCTTTTATTGGTTGCTCAAAACATTACAAAGCTCTTGAATATCATATTTCATACATTAGATTCAAGTGGGTTATGAACTCCCATTTTTACTCCAAATACAGATTGCAGAATCACATTAGTTACACATCCATATTTTTACATAATGCCCTATTAGTTACTGTTGTATTCTGCTACCTTTCCTATACTCTACTATCCCCACTCCCCTCTCTTCCCATCTTCTCTCTCTACCATACCTACTGTAATTCATTTCTCTCCTTGTTTATTTTCCCACAACCTCTTATATGTAATTTTGTGTAACAATAAGTGTCTCTCTCCATTACCATGCAATTTCCCTCTTCTCTCCCTTTCCCTCCCACGTCATGTTTCTGCTTAATGTTAATCTTTTCTTCATGCTCTTCCTCCCTGCTCTGTTCTTAGTTGCTCTCATTATATCAAAGAAGACATTTGGTAAATGTTTTTAGGGATTGGCTAGATTCACTAAGCATAATCTGCTCAGTGCCATGCATTTCCCTGCAAATTCCATGATTTTGTCATTTTTTAGTGCTGCGTAATTCTCGATAGTATATAAAAGTCACATTTTTTTATCCATTCATCTATTGAAGGGCATCTGGGTTGGTTCCACAGTGTAGCAATTGTGACTTGTGCTGCTATGAAAATCCATGTGGCAGTATCCCTGTAGTACGCTCTTTTAAGGTCTTCAGGGAATAGTCCGAGAAGGGCAATAGCTTGGTCAAATTGTGCTTCCATTCCCAGCTTTCCCAGGAATCTCCATACTGCTTTCCAAATTGGCCGCACCAGTTTCAGTCCCACCAGCAATGTACAAGAGTACCCTTTTCCCCACATCCTCGCCAGCACTTGTTGTTGTTTGACTTCATAATGGCTGCCAATCTCACTGGATTGAGATGGTATTTTAGGGTGGTTTTTATTTGCATTTCTCTTACTGCTAGAAATGGAGAGCATTTTTTTCATGTACTTGTTAATTGATTCTATGTCCTCCTCTGAGAAGTTTCTTTTCAGGTCCTTGGCCCATTGGGTTATTGGTTATCTTATTGTCTAATTTTCTAAGTTCTTTGTATACTTTGTATACTCTGGATATTAGGGCTCCATGTGAAGGGTGAGGACTAAAATTTGTTCCCATGATGTAAGCTGCATATTTACCTCTCTTATTGTTTCTCTTTCTGAGAAAAAATAATTCAGTTTAAGTAAGTTCCATTTGTTGATTCTTATTATTAACTCTTGTTCTATGGGTGTCCTATTAAGGAATTTGGAGCCTGACCACACAATATGTAGATCGGAGCCAACTTTGTATTCTATCAGACGCAGAGACTCTGATTTGAATCTAGCTCCTTGATCCACATTGAGTTAACTTTGGTGCATGGCGAGAGGAGGGGATTCAGTTTCATTTTGTTGCATATGGATTTCCAGTTTACCCAACACCATTTGATGAAGATGCTATCCTTCCTCCATTGCAGACCATTAGCTCCTTTATCAAATATAAGATAGTTGTAGCTTTTTGGATTAGTTTCTGTGTCCTCCATTCTGTACCATTGGTCCACCCGCCTGTTTTGGTACCAGTACCATGCTGTTTTTATTATGATTGCTCTGTAATATAGTTTGAAATCTGGTATCGCTATACTGCCTGATTCACACTTCCTGCTTAGAATTGCTTTTGCTATTCTGGGTCTTTTATTTTTCCATTTGAATTTTATGATTGCTTTATCTATTTCTACAAAAAGTTAATATTGGATTTTGATTGGCATTGCATTAAACCTATAGAGAACTTTTGGTAATATCACCATTTTGATGATGTTAGTTCTGCCTATCCATGAACACGGTATATTTTTCCATCTTCTAAGATCTTATTCTATTTCTCTTTTTAGGGTTCTGTAGTTTGCATTATATAAATCTTTCACCTCTTTTGTTAGGTTTATTCCCAAGTATTTAATTATTTGAGGAAATTGGGAATGCAGTGTTTTGACTCATTTTTGTTTCAGAAGTTTTGTCGCTGATATACAGAAATTCCTTTCATTTATTCATGTTGATTTTGTATCCTGCCACATTGCTGCATTCATTTATGAGTTCTAGTAGTTTTTTCTGTAGACCCTTTTGGGTCTTCTATGTATAGAATCATGTCATCTACAAATAGTGATAATTTAAGTTCTCCTTTTCCTATTTTTATGCCTTTAATGTCTTTCATCTCTCTAATTGCTCTGGCCAGTTTTTGGAGAACTATATTGAATAGAAGTGGTAATAGAGGACATCCCTGTCTTGTTCCAGATTTTAGAGGGAATGCCTTCAATTTTTGTCCATTCAGAATGATGCTAGCCTGAGGATTAACATAGATAGCTTTTACAATGTCGAGGTAAGTTCCTGTTATCCCTAGTTTTTAAAATGTTTTGAACATAAAGAAATGCTCTACTTTGTTGAATGGTTTTTCTGCGTCTATCGAGATGATCATATGGTTCTTATCTTTAAGACTATTGATGTTGTGAATAACATTTATTGATTTCCATATATTGAACCCTCCTTGCATCCCAGGGATGAATCCAAGTTGATCATGGTGCACGATTTTTTTGATGTGCCTTTTTATCCAATTCGCCAGAATTTTAATGAGGATTTTTGCATCTAGGTTCATCAGAGATATTGGTCTGTAGTTTTCTTTCTTTGAGGTGTCTTTGTCTGGTTTCAGAATCAGGGTGATGTTGGCCTCATAGAATGAATTCGGCAGAGCTCCCAGTTTTTCTATTTCCTGAATAACTTGAGAAGTATTGGTATTAATTCTTCTTTAAAGGTTTTGTAAAACTCTGCTGTATACCCATCCGGTCCTGGGCTTTTCTTGGTTGGTAGTCTTTTGATTGCTTCTTCTACTTCATCCATTGATATTGGTCTGTTTAAATTGTGTGTTTCCTCCTGACTCAGTCTGGGCAAATCATATGACTTAAGAAATTTATCGATGTCTTCACTATTTTCTATTTGATTGGAATACAGGTTTTCAAAATAATTTCTAATTTTCTTCTGTATTTATGTAGCATCTATTGTAATATTGCCTTTTTCATCCCGTATGTTAGTAATTTGATTTCTCTCTCTTCTTCTCTTCGTTAGCATGGCTAAGGGTCTGTCTATCTTATTTATCTTTTTGAAGAACCACCTTTTAGTTTTGTTAATTTTTTCAATAGTTTCTTTTGTTTCAATTTCGCTATGATTTTAATTATTTCTTGCCTTCTGCTACATTTGCTGTTGTTTTGCTCTTCCTTTTCTAAGGCTTTGAGATGAAGTGTGAGCTCATTTATTTGTTTTTCTTTTCTATTTTGAGGAATGACCTCTAGGCGATGAATTTACCCCTTAAAACTTCTTTTCATTGTACCCCATAGAATCTGATATGTTGTGTCTCTATTTTCATTTATCTCTAAGAATTTTTTGATTTCCTCCTTTATGTCTTCTGTAACCCATTGATCATTCAGTAACATATTCTTCATTTTGGATGTGATGTATGATTTTTTCTTCCTTCTTTTATCATTGGTTTCCAGTTTCATTCCATTATGATCACAAAAAATTCATGGTATTATCTCCACCCCTTTATATTTACTGAGGGTTGCCCTATGGCATAACATATGGTCTATTTTTGAGAAGGATAAATGTGCTGCTGAGAAAAAAGTATATCCACTTGATGATGGTTGATATATTCTATATATGTCAGTTAAGTCTAGGGTATTGATTGCGATATTGAGTTCTATAGTTTCTTTTTTCAACTTTTGTTTGGAGGATCTGTCCAATGGTGAGAGAGGTGAGTTGAAGTCACCCATAATTATTGTATTGTGGTCTATTTGATTCTTGAACTTGAGGAGAATTTGTTTTATGAACATCACAGCACCATTATTTGCTGCGTGAATATTGATAATTGTTATGTCTTGTCGGTGAATGGTTCATTTTAGCAGTATATAATGTCCTTCTTTATCCCTTTTGATTAAATTAGTCTTGAGGTCGATTTTATTCGATAGGAGGATGGCCACCCCTACTTGCTTACGAGGACCGTGTGCATGGTATAAATTTTCCCAATCTTTCACCTTCAGCCTGTGTATGTCTTTTCCATTCAGATGTGTCCCCTGGAGGCAATATATTGTTGGATTTTTTTTTTATTTCAAGTTACAAGGCTATGTCACTTTATTCGAGAGTTTAAGCCATTTACTTTTAGAGTTACTATTGATATATGGTTTGTACTGCCACCCATGTTTGCTTATATCTTTTTTTTAAATTAGTTTGTTTTTCCATGATTAGCTTTTCCCCCGCCCTCTGTCATTACTGAGGCACTTCTCACTCATGGTTTTCGTTGTTGATTTTCATTTCTTCCTCGTGTAGTGTTTTGCTCAAGATGCTTTGCAATGCTGGTTATCTGGCTGCAAATTCTTTTAGGTTTTGTTTATCATGAAATATTTTTATCTCGTTGTCTTACCTTAAGCTTAATTTTGCTGGATACATAATTCTTGGTTGGCATCCATTGTCTTTCAGTGTTTGAAGTACGTTGTTCCAGGATCTTCTCACTTCCAGCATCTATGATGAAAAATCCATTGTTAACCTTTTTGGTTTACCCCTGATTGTAATGATTGTAATCTGCCTCATTTCTCTGGTAGCTTTTAATATTTTCTCTTTGTTCTGTATATTGGATATCTTCATAACAATGTGTCTTGGCATTGGTCTACTGTGATTTTGTGTGCTCGATGTCCTGTAAGCATCTACAATTTGTTTATCCGTTTCCATTTTTATTTCTGGAAAGTTTTCTGTAATTATTTTATTCAGCAGGTTTCTCATTCCCTTGGTTTGAATCTCTGTACCTTCCTCTATCCATATGACTCATTGTTTTTTTTTTTTTATGTTATCCCATATCTCTTGAATGTTTTCTCATAATTTTTTACAGCATTTCTTTGTTGGCTAGACTTTTTTCAAGATGATATATTTTGTCTTCATTCTGTCTTCTACTTGCTCTACACTGTTAGTGATACTCTCAATTGAATTTTTAATTTGGTTTATCATTTCCTTGATTTCTAGAATTATTGTTTGATTTTTCTAATAATCTCTATCTCCTGATAAAGATGCTTAATTTCTTATTTTATCTGTTTATGTAATTTATTTTCAATGCGTTCTATCACTGTTTGTTTTTGCTGTCTCGTATCCTCTTTAAGGTTCCATTCCATCTGTCTAAGGTATTCCTTGAGTTCTTTATATGACCATTTTTCTGATGACGCTAGGTGCTCTTGAATATTTAGGCTGTCCTTCATTGTTCGTACTCCTTTTCTTCCTTGCTTTTTTATGCTTCTCGTGTTACTTCTCGTTCTGTTTGACTACTGAGTTACTGCTTACTCTTATAAATTTGATGCTTGGGAGGAAAGATATTAGAAGCCAAGGGAGAAGTCACTAAAGAGAATGAGAGTAGGCAGGTAGAATTCAAGTAAGGGGGAATAAAAAAATTGAAATGAAATGAAAAGACAAAAAAAATAGAAAATAAAGAAAGAAAATTTTAAGTAATAATGATGATTAAAAAATTGAAAATTAAAATTTAAAATAATAATATTAATAATAATAATAATAAAATAAAATAAATTAAAAAAATAAAAACATTTTAAAAAGTTAAAGAACAACAACAACAAAAATGAAAATGAAAGAAAAAGAAAAAAATACAAATAAAAAAATAGTAATAATACATGCAGTCTTAGAGTTCAATTAACTTCTCTTCCAGTAGGTGGAGCTGTGCGCACTGGGCCAAGCTTCTCCTCTCAATAAGTGGGAACCAATCACTGTGCAGCAGCTCTTCCTCCCAGACTGGGCGGGTCTCCAACCCTGAGTGCCTAGGGCCTTCTCTTGTGCTTCCTCAAGCCAGGCCCCACTCACCTGTGACGCTCACCACAATACTGGTTACAAGCCAGGCCTCTGCTCCTGGTAGCCCTGTTTCCATGAACGCCTGGGCACACTCTCCTTGATTGCCTCCCTCAGACCCTAAGTTTGTAGAGCTTGGGGATGAGAAACCCCAGCGAATTTGCTTGCCCTTCGGGAGCCATGGCCCCGGTAGGTGGTGTAAGAGACCTCAATTGTCAGCACTGGTGGGAGCGGTAGCCGGCAATTACACGCCTCGAGTCCCGAGCCAATCCTGATTCCCTAGGTCTGGGTATCGCTCTCCTTGGAGAGCTGGGAGGGACCATTACGGCAGAGGTGGGAAGGGCCCTTGAGGTTTCCCTGCAGTGTTGAGAGAGATGGCAATGGGCTAACACACTTGTCGCACTGGTTTCAATGAAGTTATCTCCTCCGACTGTGACGTCAGTTCGCTGCCATGGTGGTATCCCATTAAAATGGTGACCGTTCGTTCCCTTTGCTGGGTGACCAATGCAACAGGTGGGTCCTGACTATCTCTCCCAAGCCCCATTTCAATCCTGTGGCCACTGCCTATGAAGGCTCAGTTGGCTTTTAACTCTGTCAATTCCGAAAGCCCGACCAATTATTTCAGCGGGAATGTTAGTGCTGAGTCACAAAAACCAGATGAATCTAAGCTTGAATGCAGCCAATCCGGGCTTTGTGTGTGTTCTGAGGGGCCCAGACTGTTCGCCCCAGATTCACAACAGGTCAATATTGCCTAGTGATTCTGAGCAAACAGCATTTGGACAGTTTACGACTCCCTATGCCCGCGTAGCTGAAGAGATCAGAGACTTGAATTCTCCATGCCTGCCTTCATAATGGATCTCCTGTATTGCTACATTTTAATATCTGTACATTTGCGTGTGTGTGTGTGTATATATATATATATATATATATATATATATATATACTCTTTAGATTTTTCAAAATATGAAATATATGTGTCTTATTATGCACTCCCTAAATACATTCATATTCATATCTGTGGATTTATAATCAACTTTCAACAAGATTATTTTCAGAAATAATCATCCACCTGAAATACATATTGTTTCCTAGTACTGAAAACTAAATTCAGTGAAAGGTGCATACAAACCCTAATATTTCTACAGTTACTTACCCAGTTTAAAATGAATGCAAGTAGATTCCTAGGGGACATGATGTGTATTTTGACTTTCATTTTTATTCAACACTTGTACGTTACTATGTCTTCAGTTCATGCACATGATGGGATATATATTTCAGTCACAAATTAGAAAATTTATAGGCATTTGTTTCACGATCAATCACTTCCTGATTCAGAACACATGTATTTCTCCATGTTTCTTGACTGGTCTTTTCATGAGACTTCTTTCCAAACATATTATTTTTGTTTAACATCATCACGTGTAAAGCAAAACTCAAACACCATTCATCATAAACCATAATCCTAATATTACCATTAGATATATAACTGCTTGGAATGAATGATTGTATATCAATATAAGATTTCTTATATATTTTCACATATCAATTCAATCCATTATTTAAAGTGGAATCAGTTACGTTATTTATTCATAGTATGGTCTATTCATGCATTATCTCTATATTAATAGACACAGGGTACACCTCTTTGTACCCCTAATACTAATGTATACGTCTTCAAAATATTGCTCCCAGAAATGGTGAAAGAAATACTCATGCCACCTGATCTACATATACATTTTATCACAGTAATATTCTGAACAAAAAAAAAAAAAAACCATAAAAATGTCACACTTATGATTGTACCAAAGCCTAAAAGGAAAGTGAACGTGGATAACTAATAACATCCATGTCCAGGTTGCCTAATGCTCTCAAATGTCATTCCCATTCGTGACGAGATATTTGTTTTTTCCTATGATTATGTATTCAAACTCAAGCCTGTTGAAAATGTCTAATCCTATCACTCACTTTATACTTTGCCTGATTTCGTAATGTCTCTATTGACACCTGCGTTCCTACATATTTTCCCCAGTTCATCATTGTGACTGACTCTTCACATGTGCTGACATTTCCATTCACTCTCTAAACGATACCCTATTGCTAAAGAAGCTTTTTATTCCAAATCATATACTCACTCTTCTTCCTAAACCTACTGACTATCTTCCTAATCCTACTGACTATCCCTTTTTGACTGGATGTTCTCTTCTACATTCAATCATCCAAGGTACAAGGTCCTATGCCACTGTATTTCGATTTAACTGAGACAACTGTACAGAACATAATTCAACACTAAGTATCCAAATAAAGGGCCCAATGCCCTTCTGGGCTTCAAATCTTTCTTAGATTCCCGTTTTCATACATATATTTCACGTATATATTCTTATAAATATCGCAGGTTCCCAATCTCATTATTCTTCCTGCAGAATGATTCCTAACCCAAATCGAAAATATTATTAACCATAACCATACACTCACTTTGCAGGAGAGCAATAACAGTGTGGGTATTAAACTACAGGAATCTAGGGGATCTTCACCTGCTGAGAAACTCAAATGTTCATGCAGAAATGATCCCTGGTGAAGATGAAGGTAGCTATGAAGTACCTCAGAAAGAAAAAGTCATCTTCCATGGCAATCATCCTGGTCAGGATGGAGGGTTGTGTCTGAATCAGTCTCTCTCTTCTTAATGTATAGAACATGGACCAAACCAGTCCTGTGTGGAAGCTGTTCCCGGATGCTTATGGTTGATATAACATTCTAACTAGAGAAAGTGTCCCATGAAAATCAGGACAGCCTCCACCTCATGATACTTTTGGAAGCAACTGTTAGGACAAAGTGGTTGCCAAGGCAGTGACATCATTCATATCCTGAAGGAAGTGATCTCACCTCACTTCCTTGGTGATGGAACTCTCTGAACTTGAAATCCAGGAAGCCAGGCACCAAGAGACAGTCCCTGTCCTAGTCCCAGTGGTCTGACATGTTTGGATTTACCAAGGACAGAGTCAGTCTTTCTTGGTACCTACAGATGTGAGGATGGCCAAATGCCAGGAAACCTCTGAAGAGGGGCTTTTCCTGAGAAAGCAGGTAGTGTCTCACCGCTGGCTCTTGAGAACTTCACAGAGTTGGCCAAGCAGACATGATCTGAGACAGAAGAGGTCATTTCCGGGGAACATAGTATGGCCCACCAGTCAGAGGACACTCCGGGGAGTCACAGACCTACTAGGGGGAAGGAGGTGCCTTTGTGGGTGTGGGTGTGAGTTTGTGGTTTTGTCTCATGTTCTGAGAATAGGTAGGAAAGGCGGTTTGTTTGGTATGGAGTGGAATATTTCTATTAAGTCCTTTGACAAGGCGAGTGTTTCTATGTGTGTGTATCCCACTGAGTCCATTTTTGTAGACATTAGAAAAGACAATGCATCAATGGATGTGTCCTGTCTAGTAGAAAGCTTCCCAGCATTCATCCTGCCCAATTCATGAGTGGACTCTGGCTTGCCTTATGGATTTGCAACACCTACAAGCTTCCTAATTTCCTGTTTTCTTTCTCAATTCTGGCCACTCTCCAGAATAGTATCGTGGTTTTGTGTCCAAGATTTGTACCTCCAAGATCTGTGACATGCCTATGTACTGGATAGCTGAAAGAAATGGCTAGCATCTCAGAAATCTCAAATATCTGTTGACCAGGAAAGTCTCAGTGGAGAAACCCCTCTTTGTTCCTTTTGCTTACCTATTGTTCTGTTGAATGTCAGGAAGATTTTTGCCTCAAGCCACCACTTTGTGAACCCTGAAGAAAACAGTTTTCAAATGGAAATGAATGGGAATCACCTGTGACTCTTTGCTTAATTGCTTAGGATTGGGATATGTCTGAATCAGCCTGTTGGCCCTGTGTGAGGCTGTGGCTTAGATTCTCAGCACCTGATGGATCTAAAGATAGATCCCATGCGTGCATCCAAAACCAAAATGGCAAAAAGATCAGATATTGTTGATGAACTCTCTTGCCTTCCTCTGGTAGGTTCCTGATATCCATCAAGTGAGAATAGGGATCCTTTGGGTCAAATGAGTTCTTCAAAGCCCTGCAGAGGCTAGGCCATAGGTGTTTGATTTTCATGACTCCAATTCACTTAAAGAATCTAAACCCCAAAGCTAGAAGGCCTCAAGTTGGAGAAGCCAAGCAATATTAAAGGCAGGCCTATTTGATCACTACTGGTTCACAGGAAGAGAGTCCAGGCCACCCTGACTTTAGGCAAATGAGGGGCAGGGAGCTTATTTTGGACACTGTCATGGGCTGGGTCCCTTATGGAAAACTCCAGCCAGAGAATATGATGAATGTCTATATGGAAGAAGATGAGGGCCATGTGAGAGTGTTTGGTTTTAATTGTGGATATTTGTCTGGCGGTTGGAAGAGATCTCTGGGTCCACCTAGGCTTGCACGTTGGTGTGATTCCCCTTAGAGACTGAGTTCTTTTACTGATCTCAGAGAATTATTGCCAGGAATTGTGTTGGAATTTTAGATGGCCATGCATGAGAGTTGACCTTGGAAAGTGACATCTAGGCCCAAGTTGACTTTCCACAGAGCACAGGGAATCTCAGCCAGGATATAACATGATATTATTCTTAAAGACTTGGCAGCCATATTTGAGAGTCGAAACACACATGGACCATACATTGTAGACCTCAACGGGCCTGGCTTAATCTGACTTTTCGCCACTTTTGGAAGCCTTGCCTGTAAGAATTCTCCAGAGTTTTCATTGAAATGAGCTTCCTCACCATTTAATGGTTTCTGAGTGAATTAAAATTCCCAGTGCCTCCAACTTCATCCTTGAAAATTGGCTATATCAATACCATGAAATTTTTGAAATTCCCATGACCGGGTAGCACTGGAGAATATTTGGATGTCCTGTTGCTTATCATGAGTATACAAGACAGTGCCTTGATTGACTGGGTTTTATGAAAGTGGTGTTTAACAGAGATGCCAGTAAGTTGGATCCTGCTGAGTAGTTGTACTAGAGTAGTGGTTGGCAGGTGTGTAATAAAACATCTGTGGTGGGGGCATTTGGATCTGCCATTGGCTTCCAAATGGATTGTGACTGACATTTTGCAGCCAGTAGACCCTTATATGTAAAAGCATATTGTTATATGGAGAGGTTTTAGGACAATGTTCAGAATCAGATTGCTATGGTCAATGGGGCAAGCTATGTGGGATAGAAGCCTGGTTGGTGCATTCTCCTGACGAACCTGACCCACCACACTTGACAGAACTTACTTCAGCACTGTGTCCCATTTGAAATCCTTGTATTTCATGAAGCAAATACCAATCTCCCAGTGCAGCAGCAAGAAATACCACGAATAGTGGAGGATGACCAAATGGAATTACAGTCCACAAGGGGAGACACTTAGACCCCAGTGGCCACAGGTTACCTACAAATAGAAAATTCAGCACTGCTGCCTCATGTTCATTGGAAAATAAGAATCCATGTCATCCAGATCACATAGATGAAGACTCAGCTATGATGGTCTCACAACAAATGAAGCTAATGCTCCTGACAACAGCATATATTTCATTGCCCAACCTCAGAGGCAGTTTCTCCAGATGTTAGGCTGGCAGAACTTCATGTTTGTGGAGTTTTTACCCTGTCCCTTACTTTTGGAAACTCCTCTACCACCTGCAAATTTGTGAACTCCTGAGCATTTTTCATTACACATATGTATTCACAGATTTTCTAACTCTTCTCCTCTAATTGTGTCTTATGTGGGGTGAAGGTAATGTCAAGGCATTGTGCTGAATGAGGGTGGGAAGATTTTTGTGTAGCACATATTTGCATACACATTTGATACATTTTCCAATTTTCCATTCGAAATACTGAATCCCTGACACTAACACATACCCTACTAGACTTTGACTTTTAATCCTAATATGGTGGAGAAAAATAACCCAAACAGAATAGAAATACAAGAGGTTCACAGGAGGCATGGTGTATAGTTGGACTTGCCTTTCGTATGATAAATGGTAGGTGTTATAAATCTAGCGAATTTTAATTGAAATAGTTCTCCATGTGTTTTAAAAATTAACAAACATATGAATAACTGTCTCCCTTTCTCTGTAGCCTATTCATCACATGTATTTTTATATGCACATATAGAATTCTACCTGGTATCACTCGTACATTTTGTGAGGTCGCTGGCTTGGCAGATGCAAATTGTGAGAAGAGATCACTCCTACTAAATGCTGTTGGAACTGAAAATTCAACATATGAGTGGGCTTCTTATTTGAACAACATAAATCCATGTTCATTAAAATGAATATTTTTGGATCTGTGGATGATATATTACTTCGTGGTGAATTTCGATTGGCATACATAATGCTACTTTTTAATGTCTGTGTGTGTATGTGTATATATATATATATATATATATATATATATATATATTCACTCTCCAGATTTTTCAAAATATGAAGTATATTTTTTCTTATTATACACTCCCTAAATTCACTCATATTCATGTATTTGGATTAATAATCAAGTTTTCACAAGAATATTCTCAGAATTATTCATCCACCAGAAATACATATTTGTTTCTTAGTACTGAAAACTAACTTTGGGGGATCATATGATGGTGGTGAAGGGAGTGCATCACCCCCATGTACCGAGTCACTGTGCGGGAGAATGACGAGTTATAATGGCTAAAACCTATCTTGTTAGAAATTTCCAGCAAAATTGGGGTGCTCCAAAACCTAGTGGAAATATTTCCATCTCACGAGGATCAGCTACGCGGGCTCAAACACGAGTGATTTGTCCGCATAGAGGGTCATGCTGCTTATTCAGGAAATCGGTCTGCGGCTAGAGTCTGCGGCGTGCACTGGGAAACGAAGAGATAGCGATGCAAATATACAGCCGTGTGGATTCTGTGGGCTCCTGACAGGTATGCAATCACTGTGCTAAGTGCTGAATTCTGGGTTTGAGACGGGAAAGGATGCGGTCCAATTCGGTTCTCCACACCGGTCAGACCACAGAGGAAGCCAGCGGCCACCATCTTGGAGAGCTGATGTCACCATCCCTGTTTTCGACTGATCGAAGCTCATTCAGCTATAGAACAGGTAATTTCAGGATGCCATTCACCTTTGTGTCGCAGACAAATTACTCAGGCTCAATGCCAAAGAACCTGCAGAAACTCCGTCTTGGAGCCTGCTCCTATTAGAACATACACCAAGCCCAGAGCGGCCGAATTCCGCCTCTCGGAACTGATCTTCCCGAGGGCTAAAGAACCCGTGGAAACTGCTTCTCGTTCCGGGTCTTGCTGAATACTGTGGAGGTAAATATCAACCGAGCCTTCATAGGCAGTGGCAACAGGATTGAGACGCGGCTTGTGAGGGCCGGTCAGGACTCACCCATTGCTTTGGTCACCCAGAAAAGGGAACGAAATGCTGCCTTTCACATGGGATACCAACATGACAAATTTCTGATGTCATCAGAAAGCAGCAGAGGAGATAACTTCATTGATACCAGCAGTGACAGAAACAGTTGGTCTCCTGGTGAAGAAAGTGAGTCACAAACACCCGGGTCTCTCTCACTTTGTCATCAAGCCAGAGGGGCAGAGCAGAGCAGCTGCCCGCACCTGGAACAGACCCAGTGACACACCTGCATGGTAGTCACGTCAACCCAATTGGAGTAGAGGCAGAACAGAGCCGCTGCCCGGGCCCAGAACAGGCCCAGCGACCCACAGGTGTGGTAGTCACATCACCCCAATTGGAGTAGTTGCAGAGCAGAGCCTTCTCCCGTGCCTAGTACAATCCAAGTGGGTCACCAGCATGGTAGTCACATTACCCCAATAGGAGTAGGGGCAGAGCAGAGCCTTCGCCCATGCCCAGAACAGGCCCAGCAACCTGCAGGCATGGTAGTCACGACACACCAATTGGAGTAGGGGCAGAGCAGAGCCACCACCCGCGCCCGCAAGGTAGCAGACCTGCACCTGACCAGAAGAAGAGGCCCAGCGGCCTGCTGGCGCGGCAGACACTTTACCCCATTTGGAGTAGGGGCAGAACAGATCTGTAGCCCGTGCTCACAAGGTATCCTGACCTGCGACCAACCGGCAGACCAGGCCCAGTGGCCCACCGGCGTGGTAGTCACGTCACCCCAATTGGGGTAGGGGTAGAGCAGAGCCGCCGCCCACGCAAGCAAGGTAGGCAGACCTGCGACCGATCGGCAGAACACCGCAGGGGTCCATGGGCGTGGTAGACACGTCACACCAATTGGAGGAGGGGCAGAGGAGAGCAGCCTCCTGCGCCTGCATGGTAAGCAGACCTACGACCGATCAGAATAACAGGCCTAGCGGCCCATCAGCGTGGTAGATATATCACCCCAATTGGTGGAACAGCACATCCACCCCTGCCCCTGCAATGAAGACTTTTCAAATATACAAGAGCAATATAAATATATAGTGGGAAAATTTCAAAATCACAACAGTTTCACCAAGAAGAAAGAAACGCGAGCAGTATGAAAAGAAAAGGAAAAAAGAACCACAAGCAATGCAGGTCAACACAACTTTAGAAGAGGTAATAGCTGCAGCAGATGGAATGTCAGATAAAGAACTCAGGATATACATTCTTCAGATGATCTGAAGTCTCAAGGAAGACATTAGACAGCAAAATCAGACAATGAAAGATCACTTCAACAATGAATTACATAAACAAAACCAAGAAGCAAATGATCAACTATACAGGGAGATAGAGGTTGTAAAAAATAACAAACAGAAATCCTAGAAATGCTGGAAGCAATAAACCATCTTAAAAACTCAATTGAGAATACTACCATCAGAGTAGAACACTTAGAAGATAGAACATCAGACAATGAAGACAAAGTATTTCAACTCAAAAAGAACATAGACAGCTCAGCCAAACTGTTAAAAAACCATGAAGAGAACATCCAAGAAATATGGGATAAAATAAAGAGACCAAACTTAAGAGTCATTGGGATACAGGAAGGTATAGAGGTCCAAACCAAAGGAATGAGCAATCTATTCAATGAAATAATATGAGAAAACTTCCCAGACTTGAAGAATGAGACAGACTCCCAAGTTCTAAAAGCATACAGGACGCCGAATGTGAAAAATCATAAGAGATCCACACCTAGACACATTATAATGAAGATGCCCAACATACAGAATAAGGAGAGAATTTTAAAATCTACAAGAGAAAGGAAGCAGATTACATTTAGGGGTAAACCAATCAGGATAACAGCTGATCTTTCAACAAAGACTCTGAAAGCTAGAAGATCCTGGAATGACATTTTTCAATCACAGAAAGAAAATGGGTTCCAACCATGTACTGTGTATCCAGCAAAATTAAGCTTCAGGATGGAAGATGAAATTAAAACTTTCCACGATAAACAAAAGTTAAAAGAATTTGTAGCTAGAAAACCATCTCTTCAAAACATCCTTGGCAAAATATTACAGGAAGACTAATTGGAAAATAATGAAAACCAACAGTGGGAGGTAGGACATTAAAGGGGGAAATAATCAAAGAGGAAAACAATCCATGTTTAATAACATAAATAAACAAATATGGCTGGAAGAACAACCCTTATCTCAATAATAACTGTAAATGTTAATGGCTTAAACTCACCAATTAACAGACACAGGCCAGTAGAATGGATCACGAAACAAGACCCAATAATATGCTGCCTACCGGAGACGCATTTGATAAGAACAAGACATACATACACTGAAGGTGAAAGTTTGGAAAAAATCATATCACTCATATGGACTTCGGAAAAAAGCAGGAGTGTCCATACTCATATCAAATAAAATAGATTTCAAGCCAAAGTTAATCAAAAGGGATAAAGAGGGACACTACATACTGTTCAAGAGAACCATACACCAGCAAGACATAACAATCATAAATATGTATGCCCCAAACAATGGTGCAGCTATGTTCATCAAACAAACTTTTCTCAAGTTCAAGAGTCTAATAGACCACCATACAATAATCATGGGAGACTTCAATACAGCTCTCTCACCACTGGACAGGTCTTCCAAACAAAAGTTGAAATAGGAAACTATAGAACTCAATAACACAATTAATAACCTAGACTTAATTGACATATATAGAATATACCACCCAACATCAAGCAGTTACATTTTTCCTCAGCAGCACATGGATCCTTCTCAAAAATAGAACATATATTATGTCACAGGGCAACTCTTAGACAAATTAAAGGAGTAGAGATAATACCATGCATCTTATCTTATCATAATGGAATGAAACTAAAAATCAATGATAAAAGAAGGAAGGAAAAATCATGCATCATTTGGAGAATGAACAATAGGTTACTTAATGATCAATGGATTATAGAAGACATCAAGGAGGAAAATAAAAAATTCTTAGAGAAAAATGAAAACACAGACACAATATATCGGAATCTATGGGACACATTGAAAGCAGTTCTAAGAGGAAAATTCATTGCTTGGAGTTCATTCCTTAGAAAAAGAAAAAAACAACAAATAAATGATCTCATACTTCATCTCAAAATCTTAGAAAAACAAGAGCAAACAACAGGAAAAGAAGTAGAAGGAAAGAAATAATTAAAATCAGAGCAGAAATCAATGAAATCGAAACAAAAGAAACAATTGAAAAAATTGACAAAACTAAAAGTTGGTTCATTGAAAAAATAAATAAAATGGACAGACCCCTAGCCATGCTAATGAAGAGGAGAGAGAACTGAAATTACTATCATATGGGATGAAAAAGGCAATATCACAACAGATATTTCAGAAATACAGAAGATAATCAGAAATTACTTTGAATCCTTATACTCCAAAATAATAGAAGATAGTGAAGGCATCGAAATATTTCTTAAGTCATATGATCTGACCAGAGTGAGTTAGGAGGATATAGACAACCTAAACATACCAATATCAATTGAGGAAATAAAAGAAACCATCCAAAGACTACCAACTAAGAAAATCCCAGGACCGTATGGGAATACAGCAGACTTTTACAAAACCTTTAAATATGAACTAATACCAATACTTTTCAAGCTATTTCAGAAAATTGAAAAAGAGGGAGATCTTCCAAATTCATTCTACGAGGCCAATATCACTCTGATTCCTTCACCAGATAGACACTTCAAAGAAAGAAGACTAAAGACCGATATCTCTAATGAACCTAAATGCAAAAATCTTAAATTAAATTCTGGCGAATCAGATACAAAAACATATCAAAAAAATGTGGACCATGATCAAGTAGGATTCATCCCTGGGATGCAAGGAGGGTTCAATATACGAAAATCAATAAGTGTTATTCACCACATCAATAGACTTAAAAATAAAAACCATATTATCATCTAGATAGATGCAGAAAAAGCATTCGACAAAGTACAGCATCCCTTTATGTTCAAAACTCTCGAAAAACTAGGAATAACAGGAACATTCCTCAATATTGTAAAAACAATGTATGCTAAACCGCAGGCTAGCATCATTCTTAATGGAGAAAAATTGAAGACATTCCCTCCAAAATCTGGAACAAGACAGGGATGCCCGCTCTCACCACTTCTGTTCAATATAGTTCTCAAAAGACTGGCCAGAGCAATTAGACAGATGAAAGAAATTAAAGGCATATAAATAGGAAAAGAATAACTTAAATTATCACTATTGCAGATGACATGATTCTATACCTAGCAGACCCAAAAGGGTCTACAAAGAAATTAATAGAGCTAATAAATGAATTCAGCAAAGTGGCAGGATATAAAATCAACACGCATAAATCAAATGCATTCCTGTATATCAGCGACAAATCCTCTGAAATGGAAATGAGGACAACCACTCCATTCACAATATCCTAAAAAAAAAAAATGGGAATCAACCTAACAAAAGAGGTGAAAGTCTTATACAATGAAAACTACAGAACCCTAAAGAGAGAAATAGAAGAAGATCTTAGAAGATGTAAAAATATACCCTGTTCATGGATAGGCAGAACTAACATCATCAAAATGGCGATATTACCAAAAGTTCTCTATAGGGTTAATCCAATGCCAATCAAAATCCCAAAGGCATTTCTTGTAGAAATAGAGAAAGCAATCATGAAATTCATATGAAAAAATAAAAGACCCAGAATTGCAAAACAATGCTAAGCAGGAAGTGTGAATCAGGTGGTATAGCGATACCAGACTTCAAACTATACTACAGAGCAATAGTAACAAAAATAGCATGGTACTGGTACCGAAAAAGGCAGGTGGACCAATGGTACAGAATAGAGGACACAGAAACCAATCCACAAAACTACAACTATCTTATATTTGATAAAGGGGCTAAAAGCATGCAATGGAGGAAGGATAGCATCTTCAACAAATGGTGTTGGGAAAACTGAAAATCCATATGTAACAAAATGAAACTGAATCCCTTTCTCTCGCCATGCACAAAAGTTAACTCAAAATGGATCAAGGAGCTTGATATCAAATCAGAAACACACTGTCTGATAGAAGAAAAATTTGGTTACGATGTACATACTGTGGGGTCGGGATACAGATTCCTCAATAGGACACCCATAGTACAAGAGTTAATAACTAGAATCAACAAATGGGACTTACTCAACTAAAAAAGTTTTTTTCTCAGCAAAAGAAACAATAAGAGAGGTAAATATGGAGCCTACATCCTGGGAAGAAATCTTTACTACTCACACTTCAGATAGAGCCCTAATATCCAGAGTATACAAAGAACTCAAAAAATTAGACAATAAGATAACAAATAACCCAATCAACAAATGGTCCAAGGACCTCAACAGACACTTCTCAGATGAGGACATACAATCAATCAACAAGTACATGAAAAAATGCTCACCATCTCCAGCAGTCAGAGAAATGCAAATCAAAACCACCCTAAGATACCATCTCACTCCAGTAAGATTGGCAGCCATTATAAAGTCAAACAACAAGAAGTGCTGGCAAGGATATGGGAAAAGAGGTACACTTGTACATTGCTGGTGGGACTGCAAATTGGTGCAGCCAATTGGGAAAGCAGTATGGAGATTTCTTGGAAAGCTGGGAATGGAAGCACCATTTGACCCAGCTATTCCCCTTCTTGGTCTATTCACTAAAGACCTAAAAAGAGCATGCTACAGGGACACTGCTACATCGATGTTCATAGCAGCACAATTCACAACAGCAAGACTGTGGAACCAACTTAGATGCCCTTCAATAGAATAATGGATAAAAAAATGTGGCATTAATACACAATGTATTATTACTCTGCATTGAAAAATGAAAAAATCATAGAATTTGCAGGAAAATGGATGGCATTAGACTGGATTATGCTAAGTGAAGCTACACAATTCCTGTAAAACAAATGCCAAATGTCATCTTTGACATAAGGAGAGTAACTAAGAACAGATAGGGACAAAGAGCATGACAAGATGATTAACATTAAACAGGGATGAGACGTGGAAGGGAGGGAGAAGGGAAATTGCATGGAATTGGAAGGAGACCCTCTGGGTTATACAAAATTACATACAAGAGGAATTGAGGGGAAAGGGAAAAATAATACAAGGGGGAGAAATTTATTACAGTAGAGGGAGTAGAGAGAGAAGTGGGGAGGGGCAGGGAGGCTAGGGGGGATAGTAGAGGATAGGAAAGTCAGCAGAATACAACAGACACTAGTATGGCAATATGTGAATCAATGGATGTGTAACTGATGTGATTCTGCAATCTGTATACAGGGTAAAAATGGGAGTTCATAACCCACTTGAATCAAAGTGTGAAATATGATATATCAAGAACTATGTAATGTTTTGAACAACCATAAATAAAAATTAAAAAAAAAACTATCTTTGGTGCATAATGCACACAATTCTAATATTTCTACAGTAACTGACCCAGTTTAACATCAATGCAAGTAGATTCCTATTGGACATGATGTGTATTTTGACATTCACTTTTATTCAACACTGATACATTACCATTTCATCAGTTTATGCACATAACAGGATATATATTTCATTCACAATTTAGAAAATTTATAGGCATTTGTTTCACTTTCAATCACTTCCTGCTTCAGAACACATGGATTCCTCCATATTTCTTGACTGGTCTTTTCATGAGACTTTTTTCCAAACATATTATTTTCGATTTCCATAATCACTTTTGAAACAAAACTCACACACACTTCATGATAAACAATAACCCTAAGATTACCATTAGATATATAACTGGTTGGAGTGAATGATTGTATGTCAATATATGATTTCCTATATATTTTCAGATATCAATTCAATCCATTATTTAAAGTGGAACCAGTTATAATATTTATTCACAGTATGGTCTATTCATGCATTATCTCTATATTCATAGACACATTGTACACCACTTTGTACCCCCAATACTAATTTATATGTCTTCAAATATTGCTCCCAGTAATCGTGGAAGAAATACTCATGTCATATGATCTACATATACATTTGATCACAATATTTTTCTGGGCACAAAATGCAAAAATCACACTTATGATTGTACCAAATACTAAATGGAAAGTGAACATGGATTACTAAAACGATAAGTGTCCTGGTTGCCTAATGCTTTCAAATGTCATTCCTATTGGTGACGACATATTTGTTTCTTCCTAAGATTATGTATTCAATCTCAACCCTATTGAAAATGTCTAATCCTATCACTCACTGTATAATTGCCTCATTTCGTAAGGTCTGTATTGATATTTTCCTTTCTACATATTTTCCCCAGTTAATCATTGTGACTGACTCTTCACATGTGCTGAAATTTACATTCACTCTATAACCAAAACACTATTGCTACAGAACTTTTGTTCCATGTCCTATACTCACTCTATTTCCTAAACCTACTGACTACCTTCCTAATCCCACCGACTATCTCAATTTGAGTGGATGTTCTCTTCTAAAATCAATCTTCCAAGGTGTAAGGTCCTATGCCATTGATTATCAATTTATCTGAGACATCTGTGCAGAACGTAATTATAAGCTAAGTATCCCAATCAAGGGCCTAATGCCCTTCTGGGCTTCAAATCTTACCTAGATTTCTGTTTCCATACTTATATTTCACCTCTATAATCTTATAAATATCGCAGGTTCCCAATACTATTAATCATCCTTCGCAATGATTCGTAACCCAAATCAAACATGTTATTAACCCTAACCATACACTCTTCCCTCAGTCTAACTTTGCAGAAGAGCAGGGACAGAGTTCGTCTTACAATACAGGAATGTAGGGTATCTTCCTCCTGCTGAGAACCTCAAATGTCCATGCAGATTTGATCCCTGGAGAAGATGTAGGCAGCTATGAAGGACCTGAGAGAGCAAATGTCATCTTCCATCGCAAACAACCTTTCCAGGATGAAGAGTTGTGTCTGAATAAGCCTCTCTCTTGTTAATGTACAGAAGATAGACCAAACCAGGCATGTGTGGAGAGCTGTTCCTGGGTGCCTATGGTTGATATACCATTCTAACTTGTAAAAGTGTCACAGGAAGTAAGGGCAGCCTCCATCTCATAGGGTAAAGTGGTTGCCAAGGCAATGACCTCAAAGAATTCCTGAAGGAAGTAATCTCACCTCACTTCCTTGGTTATGGAACTCTCTGAACTTGGAATCCGGGAAGCCAGGCACCCAGAGCCAGTCTCAGTCCCAGTACCAGTGGTCTTATTTTTTGGATTTACCAAGGACAGAGTCAGTATTTCTTGGTACCTACTGAGGTGATGATGAACAAATGTCAGGAAAGCTCTGAAGAGGGGCCTTTCCTGAGACAGCAGGTAGTGGCTCACCGCTGGCTAGTGACAACTTCACAGATTTGGCCAACGAGACCATATCTGACACAGGACAGGCGATTTCATCAGAACATAGTTTGGCCCACCAGTCAGAAGACACTCCCAATAGTCACAGACCTACTTGGGGAAGGAGCTTCCTTTGTGTGTGTGGGTGTGGGTTTGAGATTTTGTCTCATGTTCTGAGAATAGGTAGGAAAGGCGGTTTGTTTGGTTTGGAGTGAACTGTTTCTGGTAAGTCGTTTGACAAGGCCAGTGTTTCTTTGTCTGTGTATCCCACTGTGTCCGTGGTTTTAGATATTAGAAAAGAGAATGAACCATTGGATGTGTCCTGTCTAGACTCAACTTGCCCAATTTATGAATGGACTGCGGCTTGACTTATGGGTGGACAACTCCAACAATCTTCCTAAGTTCCTGTTTTCTTCCTGAATTCTGGCCACTCTCCAGAATAGGCTCATGGTTTTTTGTCCAAAATATGTACCACCTCCAAGCTCTGTGACATGGCCATGTACTGGATAGCTGAAAGAAATGGGAGCATCTCAGAAAACTCAGATATTAGTTTGACCAGGAAATTCTAAGTGAAGAAACCCTGCTTTGGGCCTTTTGCTTACCAATTGTTCTGTTGCCCTGAATGTCAGGAAGGTCTTTGCCTCAGGCCACACCATTGTAGAGCCTAAAGAAACAGTTTTCAAATGGAAATGAAAGGGCATCACCTGTGGCTCTTTGCTTAATTGCTTTGGAAAGGGATGTGTCTGAATCAGCCTTTTGGCACTGTGTGAGACTGTGGCTTAGATTCTCAGCACCTGATGGATCTAAAGAAGGATCCCATGTGTGCATCCAAAACCAAAATGGACAAAAGAGCAGTCAGTGTGGATGAAGTCTCTCGCATTCCTCTGTAACGTTCCTGTCATCCATCATGTGAGAATAGTGATAATTTGGTTCAAATGTGTTCCTCAAAACCCTGCAGAGGCTAGCCCATAAGTGCTTGGTTTTTCTCAAGACTCCAATTCACATAAAGAATCTAAAACACACAGTCAGTAGGCCTCAAATTGGAGAAGGAGTGCCATATTAATGGCAGACCTATTTGATCACTCTTGGTTCACTCGAAGGATGTCCTGGCCACACTTATTTTAGGCAAATGAGGGGCAAGGGAGGTTATATTGGACACTGTCTTGGGCTGCACCCCTCATGGAAACCTCCAGCCAGAGATTATGATGATTGTGTAAATCGAAGAAGATGAGTGCCATGTGGAAGTGTTTTGGATTTAATTGTGGATATTTGTGTGACACTTGGAAGACATAACAAGGTCTACCTGGGCTTGAACTCTCGTGTGATTCCCCTTATAGACTGAGTTCAGGAACTGATCTCAGAGAAGTATTGCCATGTATTGTGTGGTGATTTAAGAGGCGATGTATGAGAGTCACCCTTGGAAACTGAGATCTAGCCCCAGAGTGGCTTTCCACAGAGCACTGGGAATTTCAGCCAAGATAACACATGATTTCATTCGAAAGACTTGGCAGCCATAGTTGAGAGTGAAAACACACATGGACCTCATATTGTAGACCTTAATGGGCCTGGCTTAATGTGACCTTTTGGCCATTCTTTGGGAAGCCTTGCCTGTGAGGGTTCTCCAGAGCTTTCATTGAAATAATCTTGCTCACCATTTACTGGTTCCTGAATAAATTGAAACCCACAGTGCCTCCAACTTCATCCTTGAAAAATGTCTAAATAAATACCATGAAATTTTTGAAATTCCCATGACCAGGTGGCACTGGAGAATCTTTGGATGTCCTGTTGCTGATCATGGATGTACCAGACAGTGCCTTGCTTGACTGGGTTTTATGAAAATTGTGTAGAACAGAGGTGCCAGAAAGTTGCAGCTTGCTGAGAAGTGGGCCTAGAGCTGTGGTGGGCAGGAGTGTGATAAAACATCTGTGTTGGAGCAATGTGGATCTTCCATTGATTTCCAAATGGCTTGTGGATTACATGAAGCAGCCAGCAGACCCTTGTAATTAAAGGCATCTTGTTATATGGAGAGGATTCAGGGCAATGTTCAGAATCAGGTTGCTATGGACAAGGATGCAATGTGGCAAGCTTTGAGGGATAGAAGCGTGGTTGGTGCGTTCTTCTGCAGACTCTGAACCACCGCACATGGCAGAACTCCCTCCAGCACTGTGTCTCAGTTGAACTCCTTGAATTTCATGAAGCAAATACCAAACTCCCAGTTCAGCAGCAAAAACCCCACAAAAAGTGGAGGAGGACCAAATGGCTTCACAGTCCAACGGGGAGACACTTAGCCCCCAGAGGCCACAGTTTACCTAAAAAGAAGAAAATCAACACTGCTACCTCATGTTCATTGGAAAATAAGATACCATGTCCTCCACGTCACATAGAGGCAGACCCAGTTTGATGGTCTCACTACAAAGGAAGCCAATTCTCCTGACAACAACATATTTTTCACGTTCCCAAACTCAGAGGCAGTTGCTCTAAAAGTTTTTAGGCCAGCAGAGCTCCATGTTTGTGGAGTGTTTACCCTGTCCCTTACTTTTGGAAACTCCTCTACAACCTCCAAGGTTGTGAACTCCTGAGCATTTTCCATTCCAGATATGTATTCACTGATTTTCTATCTATTCTCCTCTAACTGTGTCTTACTTGGGGTGAAGGTAATTTCAAGGCATTGTTCTGGATGAGAGTGGGAGGATATTTGTGCAGCATATATTTGCATACAAATTGGATTCAATTTCCAATTTTCCTTTTGAAATACTGAATCCCTGACACTAACCCATACATACTAGACTCAGACAACTCATCCTAATATGATAGAGAAAAATAACACAAACCTATAGAAATACAAGCAGTTCATTGGAGGCATGTTGTATAGTTGGACTTGCATTTTGCATTATACAAGGTAGGAGTTATAAATCTAGTCAATGTTTAATAGAAAAAGATCTCCATGTGTTTTTAAACTTAACAAATTTGTGAATTCTTGTTTCCCTTTTCTGTAGCCTATTCACACATGTATATTTATATGCATATATAGAATCCTACCAGGTATCACACGTACATCTTTGTGAGGTGGCTGACTTGGCAGATACAAATTGTGAGAAGAGATCACTCCTCCTAAATGCTGTTGGAACTGAAAATTCAACCTATAGGGAGCGTCCTAGTAGAACAACATTATACGTAAACTCAAGTTCAGTAAAATAAATATTTTTGCATCTGTGGATGATATATATTTACTGATGAATTTCGATTGGCATTTATATTGCTACTTTTTAATATCTGTGAGTGTTTTGTGTGTGTGTGTGTGTGTGTGTGTGTGTACACTCTCCAGATTTTTCAAAATATGAAATATATGTGTCTAATATACACTCTCTAAATTCATTTATGTTCATGTATGTGGATTTTTAATCAACATTTCACAAGATTATTCTCAGAAATATTCATCCACCTGAAATACATATTTGTTTCCTAGTACTGAAAACTAACTTCAGGGAATGATGCATACAAATCCTAATTATTCTACAGTAACTGACCCAGTCTAACATCAATGCAAGTAGATTCCAATGGGACATGATATGTAATTCTTTATTCATTTGTATTCGACACTTTTACATTATTATTTCTTCAGTTTTTGCACATCATAGGAAATACATTTCATCCACAACTTCACAAATTTGTAGGCATTTGTTTCAAATTTAATCACTTTTTGCTTCAGAACACATGTATTGTCAGGGTTTCTTTACTGGTATTTTCATGAGTCTTCTTTCCAAACACATTATTTCCATAGTCACTTTTGAAGCAAAACTCACACACTCTTCATGATAAACCAAAACACGAATATTACAATTAGATGTATAACTGCTTGGAATGAATGATTGTATATCAATATACGATTTCCTGTGATTTTTCAGATATTAGATCAATTCATTTTTTAAAGTTGAAAAAAGTTATATTATTCATTCACATTACGGTCTATTCATTCTTTATCTCTATATTCATAGACACAGGGTACACCTCTTTGTACCCCCGATTCTAATTTTACATCTTCAATATATTGCTTGCAGAAATGGTGGAAGACATACTCATGTCACCTGATGTACATATACAATTTATCAAAGTAATATTCTGGACAAAAAAAATGTAAAGGTCACATTTATGATTGTACCAAAGCCTAAATGTAAAGTGTACATGAATTACTAAAAACATCCATGTCCAGGTTGCCTAATGCTGTCAATTGTCAATCCTATTTGTGACTACATATTTGTTTCTTCCTAATTTATATATTCAAACTCAACCCTGTTGGAAATGTCTAATCCTATCACTCACTTTATACTTTGCCTGATTTCATAATGTTTCTATTGATATCTGCTTTTCAACAAATTTTCCCAAGTTGATCCTAGTGACTGACACTTCATATGTGCTGACATTTACATTCACTCTATAATCGAAACCCTATTGCTAAAGAACTTTTGGTCCAAATCCTACACTCACTCTTCTTTCTAAACCTACCGACTATCTTCCTAATCCTACCGACTATCCCTTTTTGACTGGATGTTCTCTTCTACATTCAATAAAATGTCCTATGCCATTGTATATCGAATTATCTGAGACAATTTTGCAGAGCATAATTCAAATCTAAGTATCCCAATCAAGGGCCCAATATCCTTCTGGGCTTCAAATCATAACTAGATTTCTGTTTTCATACTTATATTTCACCTCTATATTCTTGTAAATATCGCAGGTTCCCAATAGCATTATTCATCGCACAGAATGATTCGTAACCCAAATCAAACCTGTTATTAACCCTAAACATACTCTGTTCCCTCAATCTCATTTTACAGAAGAGCAGGGACAGAGTGGTTTTTACAATACAGGAAACTTGGGGACTTTCCACCTGCTGAGAACTTCAAAGGTCCATGCAGAAATGATACCTGGAGAAGTTGTAGGCTGGTATGAAGGACCTGAGAGAGCAAAAGTCATCTTCCATGGCAAACAACCTGGTCAGGATGAAGGGATATGTATGAATCAGCCTCTCTCTTCTTATTGTAGAGAAGATGGACCAAACCAGGCCTGTGTGGAGAGCTGTTCCTGGGTGCCAATGGTTGATATACCATACTACCTTGTGAAAGTGTCACAGGAAGTAGGGGAAGGCTCCATCTCATCTGACCTTTGGAAGCAAGTGTTAGGACAAAGTCGTTGCCAAGGCAGTGACCTCATTCAGTTCCAAAGAAAGTGACATACCTCATTTCCTTGGTGATGGAACTGTCTGAACTTGGTATCCAAAAAGCCAGGCACCAAGAGGCAGTCCCAGTCCCAGTCCCAGTGGGCTCACTTGTTTGGATTTACCAAGGACAGAGTCAGTTTTCTTGGTACCTAATGATGTGAGGATGGCCACATGCCAGGAAAGCTCTGAAGATGGACCTTTCCTGAGAGAGCAGATAGTGGTTCACCACTGGCTCCTGAAAACTGCACAGAGTTGGCCAAGGAAACCAAATCTGAGAGAAGGCAGACCATTTCAGGGGAACATAGTATGGCCCACCAGTCAGAGGACACTCTGGATAGTCACAGACCTACTTGGGTGAAGGAGGTGCCTTTGTGGGAGTGGGTGTGGGTTTATTGTTTTGTCTCATGTTCTGAGAATAGATGGGAAAGGCGGTTTGGTTTGGAGTGGACAGTTTCTAGTAAGTTGTTTCACAAGGTGAGTGTTTCTATGTCTGTGTATCCCACTGTGTCCATTGTTGTAGACATTGGAAAAGAGAATGCATTAATGGATGTGTCCTGTCAAGTGTAAATCTTCCCATATTTCAACCTGCCCAATATATGAATGGAGTGCAGCTTGTCTTGTCGATGTGCAACACCTGCTATCTTTCTAAGTTGCTGTTTTCTTCCTGAATTCTGGCCACTCTCTAGAATAGGCTCATGGATTTGTGTTCAAAATATGTACCACCTCCAACTCTGTGACATGGCCATGTACTGGATAGCTGAAGAGAATTGCGAGCATCTCAGAAAACTCAGATATCAGTGTGACCAGGAAAGTCTCAGTGGAGAAACCCTGCTTTGGGCCTTTTGCTTACTTATTGTTGTTTTTCACTGAATGTCAGGAAGTTCTTTGCCTCAATCCACCCCTTTGTGAAGCCTGAAGTAAACAGTTTTCAAATGGAAATGAATGGCATCACCTGTGGCTCTTTGCTTATTTGCTTTGGGAAGGGATGTGTCTGAATTAGTCTCTTGGCCATGTGTGTGGCTTTGAGTTAGATTCTCAGCACCTGATGCATCTAAAGAATGATCCCATGTGTGCATCCAAAACCATAATGGCAAAAAAATCATTCATTATGGATGAAGTCTCTTGCCTTCTTCTGTTAGGTTCCTGAACTCCATCAAGTGAGAATAGGGATTCTTTGGGTCAAATGAGTTCTTCAATTCCCTGCAGAGGTGCTTGGGTTTTCGAGTAACTCCAAATCACATAAGAAATTGATACCTGAATTCAGTAGGCCTCAAATTGGAGAAACACAGAAGTATTAACGGCAGGCTTATTTGATCACTCCTGGTTCACAGAAACGGGGTCCAGGCCACCCTGACTTTAGGCAAATGAGGAAAAAGCGAGCTGATTTTGGACACTGTCTTGGCTTTTCTCATGACTCCAATTCACATAAAGAATCTAGACCCCACAGTCAGAGAGCCTCAAATTGGATAAGCGGAGCAGTATTAAGGGCAGGCCTATTTGATCACTCCAGGTTCACAGGAAGGGTGCCCAGGCCACGCTGAAGTTAGGCAAAAGAGGTGCAAGAAGCTTATTTTGGACATTTTCTTGGGCTGCACAACTCATGGAAAACTCCAGGAAGAGGTTATGATTAGTGTCTATATGGAAGAAGAATAGGTCCATGAGGGAGTATTCTGGTTTTAATTGTTTTCATTTGAGTAGCGGTTGGAAGAGTTGTCTGGGTCCACCTGGACTTGAACTCTGGTGTGATTCTCCTTATAGACTGAGTTCTGGAACTGACCTGAGAGAAGTATTGCCATGAATTGTGTTGGGATTTTAGGAGGCCAGGCATGAAGTTGCCATTGGAACCTGAGATCTAGGCACAGGTTGTCTTTCCACAGAACACTGAGAATCTCAGCCAGGTTATTACATGATTTTATTCTGAAAGACTTGGCATGCATTATAGAGATTCAAAACCCAGATGGACCTCGCTTTATAGACCTCAATTGGCCTCGCTTCATGTGACTTTTTGGCCACTCATTGGGTAGCCTTGCATGTGAGAGTACTCCAGAGCTTTGCCTGAAATTATTTTCCTAACCCTTTAAGGGTTCCTGAATGAATTGAAACCCACAGTGCCTCCAACTTCATCCATGAAAAATTGCTAGATAATTACCATGAAATTTTTAAAATTCCCATGACCAGATGTCACTGGAGAACCTTTGATGTCCTGTTGATGATCATGAATATACCAGACAGGGCCTTGATTGACTGGGTTTCATGAAAATGGTGTAGAACAGAGATGCTAGTAAGTAGGAGCCTGGTGAGTAGTGGGCCTAGAGAAGTGTTATGCAAGTGAGTGATAAAACATCTGTGGTGGGGCCATGTGGATCTTCCATTGGCTTCCAAATGGCTTGAGACTGACATGTTGCAGCCATCAGATCCATATACGTAAAGGCATATTTTTATGTGGAGAGATTTTAGGGCAATGTTCAGAATCATGTTGCTATTGTCAAGGGGGCAAGCTACGTGGGATAGAACCCTGGTTGGTGCATTCTCCTGGAGACCATGCCCACCACAGCTGACAGAACTCCCTTCAGCACTGTCTCCCATTTGAACTCATTGTATTTCATGAAGCAAATACCAAACTCCCAGTGCAGCAGCAAAAAACACGACGATAATTGGAGGATGACCAAGTTGTGTCACAGTCCACACGGGGAGACACTTAGCCCTCAGTGGCCACAGTTTACCTACAAAGAGAGAATTCAGCACTGCTGCCTCATTTTTATTGGAAAATAAATAACCATGTCCTCCAGGTCACATAGAAGCAGATCGAGCTTTGATTGTCTCACTACAAATAAAGCTAAAGCTAATGAAAACAATATATATTTTAAGTGCCCAACCTCAAAGGCAGGTTCTCAAAAAGTCTTTAGCCCAGCAGAGCTCCATGTTTGTGGAGTGTTTACCCTGTCCCTTACTTTTGGAAACTCCTCTACCACCTCCAAAGATGTGAAATCTGGAGCATTTTCCATTCCTGATAGGTATTCACAGATTTTCTAACTCTTCTCCTCTAATTGTGTCTTACTTGGGGCGAAGGTAATGTCAAGGCATTGTTCTGGAGGAGAGTGGGAAGAATTTTCTGTAGCATATATTTGCATACACATTGGATTCAGTTTTCTATTTTCCATTCAAAATACTGAATCCCTGACTCTAACCCATACCCGACCAGACTCTGACTACTAATTTTAATATGATGGAGAAAACTAACCCAAACAGAATAGAAATACAAGCAGTTCAGAGTAGGCCTGGTGTATTGTTGGACTTGCCTTTTGCATGATACAGAGTTGGAGTTATGAATCTAGTCGATTTGTTGTTGAAATAGTTGTCCATGTATTTTTAAGGTTAACAAATATGTGAATTCCTGTCTCCCTTTCTCTGTATTCTTATATGCACATATAGATTCCTACCTGGTACCACACGTACATTCTTGTGAGGTGGCTGACTTGGCAGATACAAATTGTTAGAAGAGATCACTCCTACTAAACTTGTTGGAATTGGATATTCAACCTATGGGTGAGCTTGCTAGTTGAACAGCATTATACATAAATCCATGTTCAGTAAAATTAATATTTTTAGATCTCTGGATGATGTATATTTTATAATGAATTTTGATTGACATATATATTGCTACTTTTTTGTCTGTGTGTGTGTTTTGTATATATATATATATATATATATATATATATATATATATATATACACTCTCCAGATTTTTCAAAATATGAAATATATGTGTCTTATATACACTCCCTAAATTCATTCATGTTCATGTATGTGGATTTATAATCAACTATTCACAAGATTATTCTGAGAAATATTCATCCACCTGAAATTTGCCTAATGATCTCAAATGTCAATCCTATTTGTGACTACATATTTGTTTCTTCCTAAGATTATATATGTAAACTCAACCCTGTTCAAAATATCTAATCCTATCACTCACTTTATACTTTGCCTGTTTTCATAATGTCTCTATTGATATCTGCTTTCCTACATATTTTCCCCAGTTCATCATTGTGACTGACTCTTCACCTGTGCTGACATTTACATTCACTCTCTAATCGAAACCCTATTGCTAAAGAACTTTTTTTCCAATTCCTATACTCACCCTTCTTCCTAAAAGTACTGACTATCTTCCTAATGCTATAGACTATCCTTTTTTGACTGGATGTTCTCTTCTACATTCAATCATCCAAGTAAATGTGGGGCGAGCTTCAGAGGAGGAGACAACCAACAGACTATCTCATGCAACATCAAAGGGTTTTTTGGGTGTCCAGCATGCTGGGGCTCAGAGATCACTTGAATCGAGCAGATAGCCCTGAGAATAGCTTAAGTAGAGCTTATATACTTTCCCTGGAGAGGGCAGGGAGGGAATTTTATTGATGGGTCAGGGCGAGTGGGTGGTTTGCGTGCAACTGGGTGAGGGAGTACATTCTGCAGTTGCGCAGTTGGGGACAGAACATTCTGGGAACAAGATTTGGAAGCATTTCTCAAATTTCAACAGTGTTTTGTTAAGCAAACAGAAAAACAAGAAGTGACAAGTACCTATTTTATTAACCTTTAATTCCCCACTTCTTCTTCTGGCTACTTTTAATCATAAAAATGATCATTGGAGGGTGTCACATTCTATGTCTGCTAGTGGGGTATTACCATAAGTTTAACTCGTCCAATTTGAGCCTGGAGAAAAGAAATTACACGGTTGAGCAAACAGGGTTTTATAGTTAGCAATAATATGAGGATTATTATTGGACCTGCCAGGTTGATAAAAACGTAGTTAACCAGGAGGAGTGTGTGAACCAAGACTCAAGCCACCCTTTTTGGGCCTCTCTCTCTTGTTGATGCTCTTCAAGGTGTCTTTTAAATTTACTCATAGATTTTATTACAACTCCAGTATGGTCAGCATAAAAACAACATTCTTCCCTCAATGCATCACAAAGGCCCCCTTCTCTAATAAAGAGGAGGTCCAACCCTCAACTGTTCTGTAAAACAACTTCAGAGAGAGAGGTTAAAGATTCATGAAAAGCTCTGATGGGGGTTTCTAATATCTTAGTTTTGCTCTATTGCTGCTTCTAATTGGGTCATTTGTTGTGTCCCATGGACAATGGCAGTGGCTCCTGTGCCCACCTGTGCAGCAACTCCTATTCATAATAGGATGGCTAAAGTGAGCGATACATGTTCCCAGTGGAACCGGTTGTATGCCCCCCCCATTTGATCTTCAAACGAACCTGCATCATGATAGAGCACTCTGGGAAACATCTGCACCATTTCAAAATTAATCCCATCTGTTGACCATTTCATGAAAACATAAACAATGTTTAAGTATATAGAATTATGCTGTTGTAGGGACAGACAAGGCAAGGCAACTAAGATAGCACTGAAGACAGGGAAACAGTCCTATTTTGTTGCAACCGGATTCAGAGGGCATTGCTTCTGTTGTAAACAATTAATCTCCTGAAACTCAAGTTTAGGTAGTTTCAGAATTTTGTACCCAGCATATAAGGATGGGGCTCAGAAGTTTACAGTCTGCAGAAGTTCAAAAAAGCAGTATTTGTTTCTGATTTTTCCTCTGTTCTGGGCAAGTTAAATTTTCAAGGACACATGGGAGGGGGAGAGCTTTTTATTCCCTTTCTTATTTTCCCCCTGCCAGCTGTTACAACGGAGCCCATTTGGTAATTTCTTTATCTTAGAAATGTAGCCATTTCTGTGAAGCGCCAGCTGAAGGCCAGAGGCCTTGTTCACATATTTTGTGAAAAACAAGTTAGGGGTTGTCTAGCTTAGAAGTACTGAGTTTTTTAGCCAGTGGCCAAGTAGAACAGGGCAATACAAAAAGATAAAGTTTATCTACATTGAACTCTTTATAGAAACTCTATGCTGAAATTTCTAAATTCAGACATGGTGAAGACTTCTGGAGAAGGACATTTAAGACTTTTCTGTGGGCCTGGTACAGAGGGGGAATACGGGGAAGGTGGGGCTGAGAGAAGCTCTGAGGATCTGAGAATGAGGAAAAAGAGAGATGTAAAAGAATAATTGGAAAGGGGTTTTTGAATTTCCTAGCAACAAAACTTCATCAGTAGAACAGGTAGAGCAGAGCAGAAAAGGGGAGTGAGTATCCCAAAATTCTGTGAGGGACTTTAAATTTTAGTAACCTGTTTTCAGTGATGACAAAGCAACTTTAATGGCCATTTATATTACATCTTGGATAAGGGTCTGAGAGCTCTCCTCAGCTCGTTTGAGCTTTGGGTTAGCTGGAAAGAGGACCTGGTGGGACCCGGTGAGGGCACTGACAGGAGAAGAGAGGAATGAGTCGGTGGAGGGGTACCTCAGTACCTGCTACCTCACTAGTGGGCAATTGTCTGAGAACTGGTGGAGGTTTGGGTTTCTGATCTAGTAATTGGAGGGGAGAAATCAGGTTGCTGAGGTGGGAGTGACAGCAGAGAGTCTGGAGCAGAAGGCTGAGGATAAAAATCTATTGGAGAAGCATAGTTCAGGATGTGAGTGAAGGAGGGAAAAGGCTTCCACATAGGGGAATCTCCTTTCACCCTTTTGAGCACTTGCAGAAGTTAAAAAGGTCACGCAAAATTTGAGGATCTAGAGACCCCTCTGGGGGCCATCCTTTTTCTGTTTTCTACTTGGTAATATGGCCAATGCTGTGTACTGAATTTGATGAAGTATTGGGGTTCCATCAGGCAGCCCCTGTATGATCACATCTCCATGAAATACAGAAGAAGTCGGCTTTTCCCCCACACAGCCGTTACTGTTTGTGGCTTTGATAGTTTGCTGGGCAAACATAGTAATCTAGGCTAGCCAACCGCATCTGGCTCGCGTGTCCCTACATCCATAATGTTTGTTTCCATTATCTATGGTACGGAAGGGATTTAATGGTATTTTAGTGGGATTTTCTTCATCAGGGATATCCCAATAAAAAAGGCCTATGGCCAGCTGACAAATGTCTGGGTGGAGAGATGGCCACCAGGTCCCTAAGGGGGCTGTATGCGAGATAGATTATACTCTTTTCCAGTAGGATTTGTGATCAGCCATTGCTGCTTAACAGGCTGATGAGGGTTAGGACTACTTGTGGCCAAGGGGAGAGTATATAACCTTATCCACATGGCGAATACACAATTTGAAACTGTTACCAGTCTTTTCCAGTTTCCAGAAAGATTCTGGACAAGGAGCAGGCTTGAGATGAGAGGCATGGATCCAGGAAGTGATTCTGTATACCTTTACCACTGTAGGTGTTATAAGTAGCACCTGGTATGGTCCTTTTCAGCAGGGTTCCAGGGATGACACCTGATGTCATCTTACATACATGAAGTCTCTTATTTGATATGGATGTGGAATCCCCTGGTACACAGTTTGGTAGGCAGTGGCCAGCTATTTTCACAGGTATCACTGAGTTCTTTCAAGAGCTTTAAGTCTGTCAACCAAGAGGGTGTGAAATGGATCCTTAGGTCTTACAGTTGGGCTTAGGACCCTTACTGGACGAGGGCCACCATAGAGAATTTCTCAGGGGGTAAGGCTACTCAATGAAACAGAAGGATTTTTTCTTGCATGAAACATTGCATAAGTCAGGAGCATAGTCCAATCTTTTATGCTGGTCTCTAAGCTTAATTTCGTTAAGGTCTCTTTAGTTGTTCTATTCATTCTTTCTACTTGTCCTGAACTCTGGGGTCTATAAGCACAATATAACTTCCAATTAATCCCCAGGTTCCTGGCTAACCCCTGACTTACCTGGGCCATGAACATCGGTCCATTATCAGATCCTATTACCTGCTTAGCTTCCTCCAATGGTAGAGAGGCTTAGTCAGAAGCAGGGGAATCACTTAGAGTGTGTTGTGTGTTAGGGGACGAGGGCAGTGGATAAGGAGGGGAAGAAGAGTCCAGTAGAGTCAAATCTTGTGACTCAGGGAGAACAGAGGGTGGAGGAGGTGGAAGAGGTGAGGGTTTGAGAGATCATGGGGGAAGGAGTATGAGCAGAGGCATGGGCAAGGAAAGGCTTCACCCATGGAGGAGGAGATTTGCAGAGGTCGGCAAAGTTAAGATATATGGCTGTTGATCAGGATGGCTATGTGGCCCTGGCTGAAAGACAATATCTCTGACTTTTTAAATTAGTGGGAAGTAGAAAGATATTTCTAGGGGCCATACGACTCCAAAATGGGCCATTCTGAGGCACAGAGAGTCTGCCAGGTCTAGCGTTTTACTAAAAAAAGAAAGATACTGAGCCCTTAAGCGGACTTTGGTTCAGTGATCAAGGGTCAGGGACAGAGGCATTGAAGTGCTCTGTCCCATAATGAAAGGTACACAAACAGTAAAAGCAAAGTCACATGACACAGATAAGACAAGACCATGAAGACAGGCAATGGACGTCCAACACTGAGACCAGGAATGCGTAGCCGGCAAAACCCGATAGGATGGCAATACCTAATCTAAAACAAAATATCACTGAGTCGATGAAGCAATTGTTCCTTGATTCTCCAAGTCCTCTGCGGGGTCCCCCAGGGAGGTGCCCTATGTCTCTGTGACACTTCTCTCAGCCACCGTCGGAGAGACCCCAGGCTCTTCATCGCCAGCAATTTTGCCAAGCCCTAACATGACACCTGAAACCAGAAAGAGGCGCCTTACTTGCTCCGAGAGGAGCCCGTTGGGGGTGTCTCATCCGCCACTGCCAGAACTCGGTGGAACCTCAATATGTAAAGGTCAGGCGAGTGTCGGAGGAAGAGACTACCAAGAGACTGTCTCATGCAACAGCAAAGGGTTTTTTTGGGTCCAGCTTGCTGGGGCTCACAGCTAACTTAAATAGATCAGAGAGCTCTGAGAACAGCTTATGCAGAGCTTACATACATTTCTTGGAGAGGGAAGGGAGGGAAGTTTACTGATGTGTAAGGGTGAGTGGGCGGTTCGCGTGACACCGAGTGAGGCAGTACATTCTGCAGTTTGGCAGTTGGGAACAGTACATTCTAGAACAAGATTAGCAAACATTTCTCAAGATTTCAACAGTGTTTTGTTAAGCATACAGAAAAACAGGAAATTACAAGTACCTATTTTATTAACCTTTCACTACTGACTATCCCTTTTTGACTGGATGTTCCTTCTACATTAATTCATGCAAGGTACAAGGACCTATGCCATTGTATATCGATTTATCTGAGACATCTCTGCAGAACGTAATTCAATGCTGCGTATCCCAATCAAGGGCCCAATGCCCTTCTGGCCTTCAAATCATACTTAGATTTCTTTTTTCATACATATATTACACCTATATGTTCTTATACACATATCAAGTTCCCAATACCATTATTCATCCAGCACAATGATTTCTAACCCAAATCAAACATGTTTTTAACCATAATCATACACTGTTCCCTCAATCTAACTTTATAGAAGAGCAGGGAAAGAGTTGATTTTACAGTAAAGAAATGTAGGGATACTTCCACCTGCTGAGAACCTCAAAGGCCCATGCAGAAATGATCCCTGGAGAAGATGTAGGCAGCTATGAAGGACCTGAGAGAGCAAAAGTCATCTTCCATGGCAAACAACCCGGTCAGGATAAAAGGTTGTGTCTGAATCAGATTCTCTTCTTAATGTAGAGAACATGGACCAAAACAGGCCTGTGTGGAGATCTATTCCTGCGTGCCTATGGTTGATATACCATTCTAACTTGTGAAAGTGTCACAGGAAGTAGGGGCAGCCTCAATCTCATGGGACCCTTGGAAGCAACAGTTAAGACAAAGTGGTTGCCAAGACAGGGACCTCATTCAGTTCAGGAAGGAAATGACTACACCTCACTTCCTTGGTGATGGAACTTTCTGAACTTTGGATCCAGGAAGCCAGGCACACAGAGCCAGTCCCAGTCCCCATCCCTGTGGTCTCACTTATTTGAATTTACCAAGGACAGTCAGTCTTTCTTGGTACCTTCAGACGTGAGAAGAACAAATGCCAGGAAAGCTCGGAAGCGTTGCTTTTCTTGAGAAAGCAGTTAGTGGCTCACCGTTGGCTCCTGAGAAGTTCACAGAGTTTGCCAAGGAGACCAGATCTGAGACAGGACAGGCTATTTTGGGGGAACATATTATGGCCTACAAGTCAGAGGACACTCCGGATAGTCAAAGACCTACTTGGGGGAAGAAGGTGCCTTTGTGGGTGTGGTTGTGGGTTTGTGGTTTTGTCTCATTTTCTGAGAATAGGTAGGAAAGTCAGTTTGTTTCGTTGGAAGTGGACTGTTTCTAGTAAGTCGTTTAACATGGCGAGTGTTTCTCTGTGTATCTCACTGTGTCCGTGGTTGTAGACATTAGAAAAGAGAATTCATGAATGGATGTGTCTTGTCTAGTAGAAAGCTTCTCAGCATTCATATTGCCCCATTTATGAATGGACTGTAGCTTGCTTATTGATGTGCAACACCTGCTATCTTCCTAAGTTCCTGTTTTCTTACTGAATTCCGGCCAATCTCAAGAATAGGCCTATGGTTTTTTGTCCAAGATATTTACCACCTCAAAGCTCTGTGACATAACAATGTACTGGATAGCTGTAGGGAATGGGGAGCATCTCAGAAAACTCAGATATCAGTGTGACCAGGAAAGTCTCAGTGGAGAAACCCTGATTTGGGCCTTTTGCTTACCAATTGTTCTGTTGCCCTGAATGTCAGGAAGGTCTTTGCCTCTGGACACCCCTTTTTGAAGCCTGAAGAAAACAGTTTTCAAATGGAAATGATTGGGCATACCTGTGGCTCTTTTCTTAAGTGCTTTCAAAAGGGATGTGTCTGAATCAGCCCCCTGGCCCTGTGTGTGGCTGTGACTTAGATTCTCAGCACCTGATGGATCTAAAGAAAGTTTCCATGTTTGCATCCAAATGAAAAATGGCCAAAAGAGCAGTCATTGGGATGAAGTCTCTTGACTTCCTCTGTAAGGTTCCTGAACTCCATCAAGTGAAAATAGGGATCCTTTGGGTCAAATGAGTTCTTCAAAACCTGCAGAGGCTAGCCCATAGGTGTTTGGTTTTATCATGACTAAAATTCACATAAAGAATCTAAACCCCACAGTCAGTAGGCCTCAAATTGGAGAATTGGAGCGGTATTAATGGCAGGCCTATTTGATCACTCCTGGTTCACAGGATGGGTGTCCAGGCCACCTTGACTTTAGGCAAATGAGGGTCAAAGGAGCTTATTTTGGACACTGTCTTGGTCTGCGCCCCTCATTTAAACATCCAGCCAAATTATGATGAGTGTCAATATGGAAGAAGATGAGGGCCATATGGGAGTGTTCTTGTTTTAATTGTGGTAATTTGTGTGGTAGTTGGAAGAGATGACTGGGATCACCTGGGCTTGAACTCTGGTGTGATTCCCCTTAAAGAATGAGTTCTGGATCTGACCTCAGAGAAGTATTGCCGTGAATTCTCTTGGGATTTTACTAGGCCACGCGTGAGAATCGCCTTTGGAAACTGAGATCTAGGCCCAGGATGGCTTTCCACGGAGCTCGGGGATTCTGAGCCAGGATATCACATGATTTACTTCTTGAAGACTTGGCAGCCCTAGTTGAGAGTCCAAACACATATGGACCTCACATTGTAGACCACGATGTGTCTGGATTCATGTGACCTTTTTGCCACTCTTTTGGAAGGCTTTTCTGTGAGTGTTCTCCAGAGCTTTCATTGAAATGAGCTTCCTCACCATTTAATGGTTCCTGAATTAATTGAAACCCACAGTGCCTCTAACTTCATTTTTGAAATATGACTAGATTAATACCATGAAATTTCTGAAATTCCCATGACCAGATGGCACTGGATAAACTTTGGATTTCCTGTTGCTGATCATGAGTGTACCAAACAGTGCCTTGATTGACTGGGTTTCGTGAAAATGGTGTAGAACAGAGATGCCAGTAATTTGGAGCCTGCTGAGTAGTGGGCGTAGAGAAGTGGACTGTAGGTGTGTAAATAAATATTTTTGGTAGGACCACCTGGATCTTCCATTGGCTTTGAAAGACTTGCGACTGACATGGTGCAGGCAGCAGACCTTTATATGTAAAGGCATCTTGTCATATGGAGAGGTTTCAGGGCAATGTTCAGAATCAGGTTGCTATAGTCAAGGGGAAAGCTATGTAGGATAGAAGCCTGGTTCATACGTTCTCTTCGCGACCCTGACCAACCACACATGACAGAACTCCTCCAGCATTTTTATCCCAGTTGAACTCCTTGTATTTCGTGAAGCAAGTACCAAACTCCCAGTGCAGCAGTAAGAAACACCCTGGAAAGTGGAGGATCACCAAATGGCTTCACAGTCCACATGGGAGACACTTCAGCCCAGTGGCCTCAGTTTACCTACAAAGAGAGAATTCAGCACCGCTGCCTCATGATCATTGGAAAATAAGAAACCATGTTCTCCAGGTAACATAGATGCAGACCCAGATTTCATGGTGTCACTACAAACGAAGCTAAATCTCCTGACAATTACATATATTTCTTGTTCCCAACCTCAGAGGAAGTTTCTCAAGAAGTCTTTAGGCCAGCACAGCTCCATGTTTCTGGATTGTTTACCCTCTCCCTTACTTTTGAAAACTGTTCTACCACCTCCAGTGTTGTGAACTCCTGAGCATTTTCCATTCCACATAAATTCACAGATTTTCTAACTCCTCTCCTCTAATTGTGTCTTTCTTTTAGCGATGGTTATGTCAAGGCATTGTTCTGGATGAGAGAGGGAAGATTTATGTGTATCACATTTTTGCATACACATTAGATTAATTTTCCTTTTTTCCATTTGAAATACTGAATCCCTGACAATAACCCATACCCTACTAGACTCTGACTACTAATCCTAATATCATGGAGAGAAAGAAACCTAACCGAATAGAAATACAGGCCTTTTATAGGAAGCATGGTGTATACTTCTATTTGCCTTCTGCATTATCAAGAGTATGTGTTTTAAATCTAGTCAACTTTTCATTGTAATATTTCTCCATGATTTTTTAAAATTATCACATATATAAATTCCTGTCTCCCTTTCTCTGTATCCTATTCAGCACATGTATTTTTTTATGCATATATATAATATCCTACCTGGTATCACACGGACATTATTTTGAGCTCCCTGATTTTGGAATATAAAATTGTGAGAACAGATGACTCTCCCTAAATAATGATGGAACGGAAAATTCAACCTATGGGTGAGCTTCCTAGTGAAAAACATTATACATAAATCCATGTTCAGTAAAATGAATATTTTTGGATATGTGGATGAATTATATTTCATGATGAATTTCGATTGGCATATATATTGCTAAATATTAATGTGTGTGTGTGTGTGTATGTTTGCATGTGTGTGCGTGTGTGTGTGTGTGTGTGTGTGTGTTTGTGTATTTTTTTTAAATCTGGAAAAAATATATATGTGTGTGTATATATATATATATATATATATTTTTTTTTTTTTCCAGATTTAAAAAAAAATATGAAAAATATGTGTCTTATTATACACTCCCTAAATTCATTTATATTCATGTATGTGGGTTCAAAATCCAATCTTTACAAGATTATTTTCAGCAATATTTATATTCCTGTAATACATATTTTTTTCCTACTACTGAAAACTAAGTTCAGTAGGTGGTGCATACAAATCCTAATATTTCTACAGTACCTGACCCAGTTTAACATCAATGCAAGTAGATTGCTTTGGGACATGATGTGTATTTTGAAGTTCATTTTTATTCAACACTGGTATATTACTATTTTATCTGTTTATGGACATCATAGGATATATTTTTTTATCCACAACTTCACAAAATTATAGGCATTTGGTTCACATTCATTTACTTACTACTTAAGAACACATGTATTCCTCCATGTTTCTTTACTGGTCTTTTCACTAGACTTCTTTCTAAACACATTATTTTGATTCCATAATCATTTTTGAAGCAATACTCACCCTTCACGATAAACCGTAACCCTAATATTACCATTACATATATAACTGGTTGGAATGATTGTATATATATCAATATAAGATTTCCAATATATTTTCAGATGCAAACTCAATCCATTATTTAAAGTTTGAACTAGTTATATACTTTATCACAATATGGTCTATTCATGCAACATCTCAATAATCATCAACACAAGGTACACCTATCTGTATCACCAGTACTAATTTATAAGTTTCCAGAATATTACTCCCCATAATGGTGGAAGAAATTCTCATGTCACCTTATCTACATATACAATTTATCACGGTAGTATTCTGGACACAAAATGCAAAGGTCACACATATGATTGTACCAAAGCCTAAATGGAAAGTGACCATGGATTACTAAAAACATCCATGTCCAGGGTGCCTAATGCTCTCAAATGTCAATCCTATTGATTACTACATATTTGTTTCTTCCTAAGATTATATATTCAACCTCAAGCCTGTTGAAAATGTCTAATCCTATCACTCACTTTATACTTTGCCTGATTTCCTAATCTTTCTATTGATATCTGCTTTCCTACATATTTTTCGCAGTTCATCATTGTGACTGTCTCTTCACATGTGCTGACATTTACATTCACTCTCTAACTTAAACCCTATTGCTAAAGAACTTTTGGTCCAACTCCTAGAGTCACTCTTCTTCCTAAACCTACTGACTATCTTCCTAATTCTACAGACTATCCCTTTTTCACTGGATGTTCTCTTCTACATTCAATCATCCGAGGTACACGGTCCTATGCCATTGTATATCGATTTATCTGAGACCTCGGTGCAGAACATAATTCAAGCTAAGTATACCAATCAAGGGTTCTGTTGCCCTGAATGTCAGGAAGGTCTTTGCCTCAGGCCACCCCTTTGTGAAGCCTGAAAAAAAATTTTCAAATGGAAATAAATGGACATCACCTGTGGCTCTTTGCTTAATTGCTTTGGAAAGGGATTTGTCTGAATCTGCCTCTTGGCCCTGTGTGAGGCTGTGGCTTAGATTCTCAGCACCTAATGGATCTAAAGAAAGATCCCATGTGTGCATTCAAAACCAAAATGGCAAAAAGAGCAGTCATTGTGGATGAAGATTCTTGCCTTTCTCTGTTAGGTTCCTGACCCCCTTCAAGTGAGAATAGGGATCCTCTTTGTCAAATGAATTCTTCAATGCTCTGCAGATATGCTTGGGTTTTCTCATGACTCCAAATCACATAAAAAATCTATACCTGACATCCAGTAAGCCTCAAATTATAGAAACAGAGCGGAATTAATGGCAGGCCTTTTTGATCACTCCTGGTTCACAGGAAGGGTGTCCAGGCCACCCTGACTTTAGGGAAATTAGAGGCAAAGGAGCTTATTCTGGAAACTGTCTTTGGTTGTGACCCTCATGAAAACTTCCATCCAGAACTTTTGATGAGGGTCTTTATGGACGAAGATGAGGGCCATGTGGGAGTTTTTTTGTTCTAATTGTGGTCATTTGTGTGGGGGTTGGAAGAGATGACTTGGTCCACCTGGGCTTGAACTCTGGTGTGATTTCCCTTAGAGCCTGAGTTCTGGAACGTACCTCATAGAAGTATTGAAATGAATTGTGTTGGTTTTTAGGAGGCCACGCATGAATGTCACCCTTTGAAACTGAGATCTAGGCCCAAGGTGGCTTTCCACAGAGCAATGGGAATCTCAGCCAGGAAATCACATGATTTTATTCTGAAAGACTTTGCAGCCATTGTTGGCCCTCGGAAGCAAGAAGGAGTGGCCATACTCATATCGATTAAAATCAACTTAAACCTAAGTTAATCAAAAGTAATAAAGAAGGACACTATATACTGTTAAGAGGCACCATTAACCAACAAGACATAACAATTATCAATTTGTATGCATCAAACAATGGTGGTGCAAAGTCATAAAACAAACTCTCCTCAACTTCAAGAGTCATATAGGCTATAACACAATAATTACGGGTGACTTCAGCACACAACTCTCGCCATTGGACAGATCCTCTAGAGAAAATCTGAATTAAGAAACTATAGAACTTAATAGCACAATCAATAACCTAGACTTAACCAACATATATAGAATATATCAAACATCATAAAGTGGATACATGTTCTTCTCAGCAGCACATTGGTCCTACTCAAATATAGACCATATATTATGCTATATGGAAACTCTTAGTAAATATAAAACTATGGAGATAATACCATGCACCATATCTGATCATAATGAAATGAAACTTGAAATTAATGATTGAAGAAGGAAGGAAAAATTCTACATCACATGGAAAATGAACAATATGTTACTGAATGATCAGTGGGTTACAGAAGACATAAAGAAGAAGATAAAAAATTTCTTAGAGACAAATGACAATACAGACAAAACATACCGGATTCTATGGAAAACAATGAAAGCAGTTTTAAGAGGGAAATTCATTTCTTGGAATTCTTTCCTCAAAAAAAAAAAAAAAGAAAAAAACAACAAATAAATGATCTCACACTACATCTCAAAAACCTAGAAAAAAAAAGCAAAACAGCAAATGTAGTAGAAGACAAGAAATAATTAAAATTAGAGGAGAAATCAACAAAATTGAAACAAAAAAATTGAAAAAATAAAAGTTGGTTCTTTGAAAATAAATTAAATCGACAGGGCCTTAGCCATGCTAATGAAGAGAAGTAGAGAGAGAACTCAAATTACTAACATATGGGATAAAAAAGGCAACATCACAACAGACACTACAGAAATTCAGATGATAATTAGAAAGTATTTTGAAACCCCATATTCCAATAAAACAGAAGATAATGAAGATATTGATAAATTTCTTATGTCATATGATCTGCCAAGTTTGAGTCCGGAAGACTCACACAATTTAAATAGACCAATAACAAAGGAAGAAATAGAAGAAACCTTCAAAAGACTACCAACCAAAAAAAGCCCTGGACCAGATGGTTATACAGCAGAGTTCTACAAAACGTTCAAAGATGAATTAATACCAATACTTTTCAAGCTATTTCAAAAAATAGAAAAAGAAGGAGTTCTTCCAAATTCATTCTATGAGGCCAACATCACCCTGATCCCAAAACCAGACAAAGACACTTCAAAGAAAGAAAACTACAGACCAATATCTCTAATAAACTTGGATGCAAAAATTCTAAATAAAATCCTGGCAAATAAAAAACAAAAGCATATAAAAAAATTGTGCTTCATGATCAAGAGGGATTCATCCCAGGGATGCAAGGCTGGTTCAATATACGGAAATCAATAAATGTAATCCATCACATCAATAGACTTAAAGAGAAGAACCATATGATCATCTCGATAGATGCAAAAAAAAAAAGCATTCTACAAAGCACAGCATCCCTTTTTGTTTAAAACTCTATAAAAACTAGGAATAACAGGAACTTACCTCAACATGGTAATAGCTATATATGCTAAACCTCAGGCTAGCATCATCCTAAATGGAGAAAAACTGAAGGCATTCCCTCTAAAATTTGCAACAAGACATGGATGCCCTCTATCACCACTTCTATTTAATTTAGTTCTTGAAATACTATCCAGAGCAATGATACAGACAAAGGAAATTAAAGGCATAAAAATAGGAAAAGAAGAACTTAAATTATCGCTATTTGTGGATGACATGATAATATATTTAACAGACCCAAAAGGGTCTACAAAGAAACTGCTAGAGTTAATAAATGAATTCAGCAAATTGGCAGGATATAAAATCAACAAGCATAAATCAAAGGCATTCCTGTATATCAGCAACAAAACTTCTGAAATGGAAATGAGGAAAACCACTCCATTTACAGTATACTCAAAGAAAATAAAAAACTTGGGAATCAACCTAACCAAAGAGGTGAAAGATTTATACAATGAAAACTACAGAACCCTAAAGAGAGAGATAGAAGAAGACGTTAGAGGATGGAAAAATATGCCCTGTACATGGATAGGCAGAAATAACATCATCAAAATGGCGATATTACCCAAAGTTCTCTACAGGTTTAATGCAATGCCAATCAAAAACCCAATGGCATTTCTTGTAGAAATAGATAAAGTAATCATGAATTTCATATGGAACAACAAAAGACCCAGAATAGCGAAAGCAATTCTAAGCAGGAAGTGTGAATCCAGAGTTCAAACTGTACTACAAAGCAATAGTAACAAAAACAGTGTGGTACTGGTATCAAAACGGGCAGATGGACCAATTGTACAGAATAGAGGACACAGAGACATATCCACAAAATTACAACTTTCTTATATTTGAAAAGGGGCCTAAAAGCATGCAATGTAAGAAGGATAGCATCTTCAACAAATGGTGCAGGGACAATTGGAAATTCATATGCAACAAAATGAAACGGAATCCCTTTCTCTCACAATGCATAAAAGTTAACTCAAAATGGATCAAGGAGCCAGATATAAAATCAGAGACACTGCATCTGATAGAAGAAAAAGTTGGCTACTGTGGGGTTGGGCTCCAAATTCCTTAATAGGACACCCATAGCCCAAGAGTTCACAAAAAGAATAAACAAATGGGACTTACTTAATCAAAAAAAGTTTTTTCTCAGCAAGAGAAACAATAAGAGAGTTAAATAGAGAGCCTACATCCTGGGAACAAATTTTTACCCCTTACACTTCAGATAGAGCCCTAATATCTAGAATATACAAAGAACTCAAAACAATTAAACAATGAGATAACAAATAACCCAATCAACAATGGGCCAAGGATCTTAACAGACACTTCACAGAGGAGGACATACAATCAATCAACAAGTACATGAAAAAATGCTCACCATCTGTAGCAGTCAGAAATGCAATCAAAACCACCCTAAGATACCATCTCACTCCAGTAAGATTGGCAGCCATTATGAAGTCGAACAACAATAAGTGTTGGTGAGGATGTGGGGTAAAGGGTACACTTGTACACTGCTTGTGGGCCTGCAAATTGAAGAGTCCAATATGGAAAGCAGTATGGAGATTCCTGGGAAAGCTGGGAATGGAACCACCATTTGACCGAGATATCGCCCTTCTCAGACTCTTCCCTGAGGATCTTAATAGAGAGCAGTATAAGGATACTGCCACATCGATGATCATAGCGGCACAATTCACAATAACTAGACTGTGGAACCAAACTAGATGCCCTTCAATAGACGAATGGATAATAAAAATGTGGCATCTATACACAATGGAGTATTACACAGCACTGAAAATGACAAAATCATAGAATTTGCAGGGAAATTAATGGCATTAGAATAGATTATGCTAAGCGAAGCTATCCAATCCTTAAAAAACAAATGCCAAATGTTTCCTTTTGTATAGAGAGAGCAAATAAGAACAGAACAGGGAGGAAGAACATGAGAAAAATATTAAAACTAAACAGAGATGAGTGGGGGGAGAGAAAGGGAGAGAGAAGGAAAATTATATGGAAATGGTAGGAGACTACTCAATGTTACACAAAATTACATATAAGAGGTTGTGAGGCTAAAGAGAGGAAAACAAGGGAGAGAATTAAACAACAGCAGATGAGGTAGAGAGGGAAGATGGGAGGGGAGGGGGAATAGTAGGGGATAGGAAAGGTAGCAGAATTCAACAATAACTAGTATGCTATTATGGAAAAACGTGAGTGTGTAACTGATGTGATTCTGCGATTTGTATTTGGGGTAAAAATGGGAGTTCATAACCCAATTAAGTCAAATGTATGAAAGATGATATATCATGAGCTTTATAATGTTTTGAACAACCAAAAAAAAAGAATTGAATTTCCAATATTTGAGTCATATAACAACTTTATTTTTTAATAAAATTGTCTTTTATTTGTTATCTTACTTGCTGGTATCTGCCTTTCAGTTTTAAACAACTATGTGCTTTAGCCATTCATCCATGTAGTATGTAACAGAAAATTTTGAGTGTCTCCATATAACCAGATTGGCAAGGCATCAAGGTTTCCTTCACAAACAAGGTGAAGGCTTTGCCATTAGAAATTTAATACTCTGCAAAACAATTTTTTTAACTTTCCAATTAAATTTCCAAAAAAATTTAGAAAAAAAAGAATCTAAACCCCACAGTAAGAAGGCCTCAAAGTGGAGAAGTGGAGCATTTACGGCAGGCCTATTTGATCACTCCTGGTTCACAGGAAGCATGTCCAATCAACCCTGATGTTAGGCAAATGAGGGGCAAGGGAGCTTATTTTGGGCACTGGTTTGGATGTGCCCCTCATGGAAAACTCCATCCAGAGGTTATGATGTGTGTTTATATGGAAGAAGATGAGGGCCATGTGGGAGTGTTTTGGTTTTAATTGTGGTCATTTGTGTGGTAGTTGGAAGAGATGACTGGGTCCACCTGGGCTTGAACTCTGGTGTGATTCCCCTTAGAGAATGAGATTTGGAACTGACTTCAGAGAAGTATTGCCATGAATGTTGTTGGGATTTCAGGAGGCCACGCATGAGAGTCGCCCTTGGAAACTGAGATCTTGGCCCAGAGAGGCTTTCCAGAGAGCACTGGGAATCTCAGCTAGGATATCACAGGTTTTATTCTGAAAGACCTGGCAGCCATCGTTGAGAGTCAAAACACACATGGACCTCACATTGGAGACCTCAATGGGCCTGGCTTCATGTGACAATTTGGCCACTCTTTGGGAAGCCTTGCCTGTGAGAGATCTCCAGATCCTTCATTAAAATGAGCTTCCTCAACATTTAATGGATCCTGAATGAATTGAAACCCACAGTACCAACAACTTCATCTGTGAAAAATAGTTAGATAAATACCATGAATTTTTAGAAATTCTCATGACCAGGTGGCACTGGAGAACCTTTGGATGTCCTGTTGCTGATCATGAGTATACCAGACAGTGCCTTGATTGACTAGGTATCATGAAAATGGTGTAGAACAGAGATGCCAGTAAGTTGGAGCCTGATGTGTAGTGGGCCTAGAGCAGTGGTGTGCAGGTGTGTGATAAAACATCTGTGGTGGGGCCTGTGGATCTGCCATTGACTTTCAAATGCCTTGACACAGACACGGTTCAGCCAGCAGACCCTTCTATATAAAGGCATCTTGTTATATGGAGATTTTTCACGGCAATGTTTAGAATCAGGTTGCTATGGTCAAGGGGCAAGCTATGTGGGATAGAAGCCTAGTTGGTGCATTCTCATGCAGACACTGACCCACCACACGTGACAGAACTCCCTCCAGCACTGTGTCCCACTTGAACTCCTTGTATTTCGTGAAGCAAATACCAAACTCCCAGTGCAGCAGCAAGAAACACAATGAAAAGTCGAGGATGACCAAATGGCTTCACAGTCCACATGGGGTGACACTTAGCCCCCGTGGCCACAATTTAGCTACAAAGAGAGAATTTAGCACTGCTGCCTCATGTTCATTGGAAAATAAGAAACCATGTCCTCCTGGTCACATAGATGCAGACCTAGCTTTGATGGTCTCACTACATCGGAAGTTAAAGCTCCTGAAAACAACATATATTTCAAGTGCCCAAGCTCAGAGGCAATTTCTCAAGAAGTGTTTAGGCCAGCAGATCTCCATGTTTGTGGAGTGTTTACCATGTCACTTACTTTTGGAAACTGCTCTATCAACTCCAAGGTTGTGAACTCCTGAGCATTTTCCATTCTAAATATATATTCACAGATTTTCTAACTCTTCTCCTCTAATTCTGACTTACTTGGGGCAAAAGGAATGTCAAGTCATTGTTCTGGATGAGAGAGGGAAGATTGTTTTGTAGCACATATTTGCATACACATTGGATTCATTTTCCAATTTTCTGTTTGAAATACTGAATCCCTGACACTAACCCATACCCTACTAAACTCTGACTACTAATCCTAATATAATGGAGAAAAATAACCCAAACAGAATAGAAATACAAGCATTTCAGAAGAAGCATGGTGTATAGTTGGACTTACCTTTTGCATGATATAAGGTAGGAGTTATAAATCTAGTCAATTATTTGTTGAAATAATTTTCCATGTGTTTTTAAAGTTAAGAAAAATGTGAATTCCTGTCTCCCTTTCTCTGTAGCCTATTAAGCAAATGTATTTTTATATGCACTAATAGAATCCTACCTGGTTTCACATATACATTCTTGTGAGGTGGCTGACTTGGCAGATACAAATTGTGAGAAGAGATCACTCCTCCTAAACGCTGTTTTAACTGAAAATTCAACCCATGGGTGAGCTTCCTAGATGAACAACACTATACACATATTCATGTTCAGTAAAATCAATATTTTGGGATATGCGGATGAGTTATTTTTCATGATGAATTTCAATTGGCATATATATTGCTACATTATAATGTGTGTGTTTGTGTGTCTATATATACATTATATATATATATATATATATATATATATATATATATATATATATATATATTCTCCAGATTTACCAAAATATGAAATATATGTGTCTTCTTATACACCGCCTGAATTCATTCATATTTATATATGTGGATTTATAATCAACTTTTAAAAAGTTTATTCTCAGAAATATACATCCACTGAAATAAATATTTGTTTCCTAGTACTGAAAACTAACTTCAGGGAAGGGTGCTTACAAATCCTAATATTTCTACAGTAACTGACCAAGTTTAACATCAATGCAAGTAGATTCCTATTGGATATGATGTGTTTATTAAAGTACATTTTAATCAAACCTGGTACGTTATTATTTCTTCAGTTTATAGACATCATAAATTATATCCTTTCATTCACAAGTTCACAAATTTATAAACATTTGGTTCACTTTCAATCACTTCCTCCTTCAGAACACTTATATTTCTCCATGTTTCTTGACTGGTCTTTTCACTAGACTTCTTTCTAAAGACATTATTTTCGATTCCATAATCATTTTTGAAGCAAAACTCACACACTATTTATGATAAACGGTAACCCTAATATAACCATTAGATATATAAGTGGTTGGAATGAATGTATGTATATCAATAAATGATTTCCTCTATTTTTTCAGATATCAATACAATCCATTATTTAAATTTGGAACCAGTCATATAATTTATTCAAAGTATGGTCTATTAATGCATCATCTCTATATTCATCAACACAGGGTAAGCCGATTAGTATCCCCAGTACTAATTTATATCTTTTCAAAATATTTCCCCCAGAAATGGTGGAAGAAATACTCATGTCACCTGATCTTCATATACATATTATCACAGTAATATTCTGGACACAAAATGCGAAGGTCACCCTTATGATTGTACCAAAGCCTCAATGGAATGTGAACATGGATTACTAAATATATCCATGTCCAGGTTGCCTAATGCTCTCAAATGTCAATCTTATTAGTGACTACAAATTGGTTTCTTCTTAAGATTATGTATTCAACCTCAACCCTGTTGAAAATGTCTAATCCTATCACGTTATACTTTGCCTGATTTCCTAATGTCTCTATTGATGTCTGCTTTCCTACATATTTTCCCCAGTTCATCATTGTGCCTGACTCTTCACATATGGTGTCATTTATATTCACTCTCTAACCAAAACCCTATTGCTAAAGAACATTTGGTCCAAATCCTAGACTCACTCTTCCTTCTAAACCTACTGACTATCTTCCTAATCCTACACACAATCCCATTTTGACTGGATGATCTCTTCTACATTTAATCATCTGAGGTACAGGGTCTTATGCCATTGTATATCAATTTAACTGAGACCTCGGTGCAAAACATAACTCAAGCTAAGGATCCCAATCAAGGGTCCAAATCCTTCTGGGCTTCAAATATTACCTAGATTTCTGTTTTCATACTTATGTTCTACCTCTATATTCTTATAAATATCACTGGTTCCCAATACCATTATTCATCCAGCAGAATGATTTCCAACCCAAATCGAACATGCTATTAATCCTAACCATACAATGTTCTCTCAATCTCACTTTACAGAAGAGCAGGGACAAAGTTGGTATTACAATACAGGAAGTTAGGAGATCTTCCAACTGCTGAGTACCTCAAAATCCATGCAGAAATGATCCCTGGAGAAGATGCAGGCAGCTATGAAGGACCTGAGAGAACAAAAGTCATATTCCATGGCAAAAAACATGGTCAGGATGAAAAGATGTGTCTGAGTCAGCCTCTCTATTCTTAATGTAGGGCAGATGGACCAAACCAGGCCTGTGTGGAGAGCTGTTCCCAGGTGACTATGGTTTCTATACCATTCTAACATGAGAAAGTATCACAGGAAGTAGGGCAGCCTCCATGTCAGGAGACAATAGGAAGAAACTGTTAGGACAAAGTGGTGGCCAAGACAGTGACCTCATTCATTTTCTGAAGGTAGTGACCTCACCTCACTTCCTTGGTGATGGAGCTCTCTGAATTTTGTGATCCAGGAAGCAAGGCACCCTGAGCCAGTCCCAGTCCCAGTCGCAGTGGGCTCATTTCTTTGGATTTACCAAGGACAGAGTCAGTATTTCTTGGTACCTACTGATGTAAGGGTTGCCAAATACCAAGAAAGCTCTGAAGAGGGGTCTTTCCTGAGAGGATAGGAATTGGCTCACCACTGCGTCCTTACAACTTCACAGATTTGACCAAGGAGACCAGATCTGAGACAGAAAGGCCATTTCTGGGGAACATTGTATGTCCTACCAGTCAGAGGACATTCCAGATAGTCACAGACCTACTTGGAAGAAGGAGGTGCATTAGTGGGTGTTGGTTTGTGTTTGTGGTTTTTTCACATGATCTGAGAATAGGTAAAAAAGGAAGTTTGTTTGGTTTGGAGTGGACTGTTTCTAGTACGTCATTTGACAAGGAGACTGTTTCTGTGTCTGTGTATCCCATTGTGTTTTTCTTTGTAGATATTAGAAAAGAAAATAGCTCATTGGGTGTGTCCTGTCTAGTAGAAAACTTCCCAGTATGCATCCTTCCCAATTAATGAATGGACTGAGGCTTGCCTTATCCATGGGCAACACCTGCTATCTACCTAAGTTCTCATTTTTTTTCCTGAATTCTGGCCACTCTCAAGATTAGTATCATGTATTTTTGTACAAGATACGTACCACCTCCAAGCTCTGTGACATGGCCATGTACTGGATAGCTGAAGAGAATGGCGAGCATCTCAGAAAACTCACATATCAGAGTAACCAGGAAAGTCTCCTAGGAGAAACCCTGCTTGGGGGCTTTTGATTACCTATTGTTCTGTTGCTCTGAATGTCAGAAAGGTCTTTGCCTCAGGCCAAACCTTAGTGAAGCCTGAAGAAAAGAGTTTTCAAATGGAAATGAATGGGAATCACCTGTGGCTTTTTACTTTATTGCTTTGGAAAAAGATTTGTCTGAATCAGCCTCTTGGCCCTGTGTGAGCCTGTGGTTTAGATTTTCAGCACCTGATGGGTCTAGAGAAAGATCCCATGTGGGCATTCAAAACCAAAATGGAAAAAAGATCAGTCATTTTGGATGAAGCCTCTCACCTTCCTCTGTAATATTTCTGACCTTCAACAAGTGAGAATAGGGATCATTTGTGTCAAATGAGTTCTTCAAAGCCCTGCAGAGGCTGGACAATAGGTGCTTGCGTTTTCTCTTGACTCCAATTCACACAAAGAATCTATACCCCACAGTCAGTAGGCCTCAAATTTGAGAAGTGGAGCAGTATTAACAGCAGTCCTATATGATCACTTCTGTTTCACAGAAATGTTGTCCAGGCCACCCTGACTTTAGGCAAATGAGGGGCAAGGGAGATTATTTTTGACACTGTCTTGGGCTGTGCCCCTCATGGAAACCTCCAGCTAGAGTTTATGATTAGTGTCTATATAAAAGAAGAAGAGGGCCCTGTGGGAGTGTTTTGGTTTTAATTGTCATCATTTGTGTGGCAATTGGAAGAGATGCCTGGGTCCACCTGGGCTTGAACTCTGTTGTGATTCCCCTTAGAGACTGAGTTGTGGAACTGAACTCAGAGAAGTATTGCCATGAATTGTGTTGGGATTTTTGGAGGCCACGCATGAGATTCGCCATTGGAAACTGAGATCTAGGCCCAGGGTGACTTTCCACAGAGCACTGGGAATCTCAGCCAGGATATCACAAGATTTTATTTTGAAAGATTGTCAGCCATAGTTGAGAGTCAAAACACACATGGAATTCACATTGTAGACCTCAATGGGCCTGGCTTCATGTGACATTTTGCCCACTCTTTGGGAAACCTTGCCTGTGAAAATTCTCCAGAGCTTTCATTAAAATGAGATTCCTCACCTTTTAATGGTTCCTGTATAAATTAAATCCCACAGTGCATCCAACTTCATTATTGAAAAATATCTAGATAAATGCCATGAATTTTTTGAAATTACTATGACCAGGTTGCACTGGAGAACCACTGAATGTCCTGTTCCTGATCATGATTGTACCAGACAGTGCCTTGATTGACTGGGTTTCATGAAAAAAGTGTAGAACATAGATGCCAGAAAGTTGGAGCCTGCAGACTAGTGGGCCTAGAGCAGAGGAGTGTAGCTGTGTGAAAAAAACATTTGTGGTGGGGCCACATGGATCTGCCATTGGCTTAGAAAGACTTGTGACTGACATGGTACAGCCAGCAGACCCTTCTATGTAAGGGCATCTTGTTATATGGAGAGGATTCCTGCCAAAGGTCAGAATCAGGCTGCTATTGTCAAGTTGAAAAGCTATGTGGGATTGAAGCCTCACTGGTGCATTTTACTAACCCACCACACGTGAGAGTACATCCTCCAGCACTGTGTCCCAGTAGAACTCCTTGTATTTCGTGAAGCCAATACCAAACTCACAGTGCAGCAGTAAAAAACACCACAAAAGTGGATAATGACCAAATGGTTCTACAGACAACACAGTTAGATACTTAGACCCCAGTGGCCAAAGTTTACCTACAAAGAGAGAATTCAGCACTGCTGCCTCATGTTCACTAGAAAACAAAAAAACATGTCATCCAGGTCACATAGATGGAGACCCAGAATTGATGGTCTCACTACAAAGGAAGCTAAAACTCCTGACAACAATATATATTTTAACTGCCCGACCTCAGAGGCAGTTTCTCAAAAAGTCATTAGGCCAGCAGAGCTCCATGTTTGTGGAGTGTTTACCCTCTCCCTTTTTGTAACCCGTTCTACCTCCTACAAGTTTGTGAACTCCTGAGCATTTTTCTTTCCACATATGTATTCACAGATTTTCTAACTTTTCTCCACTAATTGTGTCTTATTTGGGGCGAAGGTAATGTCAAAGCATTGTTCTGGATGAGAGTGGGAAGATTTTTGTGTAGCACATATTTGCATACACATTAAATTCATTTTTATATTTTCCATTTGAAATACTGAATCCCTGACACTAACCCATACCCTACTAGACTCTGACTACTAATCCAAATATGATGGAGAAAAAGAAACTTAACAGAATAGAAATACAGGCCTTTCATAGGAGGCATGGTGTATACTTGGACTTGCCTTCGGCTTTATCAACGGTATGTGTTATAAATATAGTCAACTTTTCATTGTAATACTTCTCCATGAGTTTTTAAAATTAACACATATGTAAATTTCTGTCTCCCTTTCTCTGTAGCCTATTCATCACATGTATTTTTTAATGCATCTTTAGAATTCTACCTGGTATCACATGTACATTCTTGTGAGCTCGCTTATTTTGGAAGATACAAATTGTGAGAAGAGATCACTCCCTCTAAATACTGATGGAACTGGAAATTCAACATATGGGTGAATTTCCTAGATGAACAATATTATGCATAAATAAATGTTCAGTAAAATGAATATTTTTGGATACGTGGATGATATCTATTTTATTATGATTTTCGAATGGCATATATATTGCTACATTTTAATGTCTGTGTATGTGAGTATCTATCTATCTATCTATCTATCTATCTATCTATATAGATATAGATATCTACTCTCTTTAGATTTTCCAAAATATGAAATATATGTGTCTTATTATACACTTTCTAAATTTACTCATGTGTGTGTATGTGGATTTATAATCAAATTTTCACAAAATAATTCTTAGAAATATTCATCCACCTTAAATACATATTTATCTCCTAGTACTGAAAACTAAATTCAGTGAATGGTGCATACAGATCGTAATATTTCCACAGTGACTGACCCAGTTTCACATCAATGCAAGTAGACACCTATGGGACCATGATGTGTATTTTGAAGTTCATTTTTATTCAACACTGATACATTACTATTTCTGCAGTTTATGGACATAATAGGATATATTCTTTCATCCACAATTTCACAAGTTTATAGGCATTTAGTTCACTTTCAATCACTTCCTACTTCAGAACACATGTATTCCTCCATGTTTCTTGACTGTTCTTTTCATGAGATTCTTTCCAAACACATTATTTTTGATTTCCATAATCATTTTTGAAGCAAAACTCAGACACTCTTCATGATAAACCATAATGCTAATATTACCATTAGATGTATAACTGGTTAGAATGAATTTATGTATATCAATATAAGATTTCCTATATATTTTCAGATATCAATTCAATCCATTATTTAAAGTTTGAACCAGTTATTTATTCACAGTATGGTCTATTAAGGCATCATCTCTATATTCATAGACCGATGGTATACCTATTTGTATCCCAAATACTAATTTATAAGTCTTTAAAATATTGCTTTAAGAATATTGGAAGAAATACTCTAGTCACCTGATATACATATACATTTCATCACAGTAATATTCCTGACACAAAATGCAACGGACACACTTATGATTGTACCAAAGCCTATATTGAAAGTGAGCATGTATTACTAACAACATCCATGTCCAGATTAACTAATGATCTCAAATATCATTCCTATTGGTGAGTACATATTTGTTTCTTCCTAAGATTAAATATTGAAACTGAACCCTGTTAAAAATGTCTCATCCTATCACTCACTTTGTACTTTGTCTGATTTCCTAATGTCTCTATTGATATCTGATTTCCTACACATTTTCCCCAGTTCATCACTGTGACTGACTCTTGAAATATGCTGACATTTACATTCACTCTCTAACAAAACCCCTATATCTAAAGAACTTTTGGTCCAACTCCTAGACTCACTGAAATGGGTTCTTCAAAGCCCTGCAGAGGGTAGCCCATAGGTGCTTGGGTTTTCTCATGACCCCAATTCACATAAAGAATCTATGCCCCACAGAGAGTAGGCCTCAAATTGGAGAAGTAGAGCAGTATTAATGGCAGGCCTATTTGATCACACCTGATTCACAGGAAGGGTTTCCAGGCCACCCTGAATTTAGGCAAATAAGGGGCAAATGAGCTTATTTTGGACACTGTCTTAGGCTGCGCCCCTCATGGAAACCTCCAGCAAGAGGTTATGATGAGAGTTTATATTGAAGAAGATGAGGGCCATGTGGGAGTGTTTTGATTTAATTGTGGTCATTTGTGTGGTAGTTGGAAGAGATGACTGGGTCCACATGGGCTTGAACTCTGGAGTGATTCCCCTTAGAGACTGAGTTCTGGAAATGAACTCAGAGAAGTATCGACATGAATTGTGTTGGGATTTTAGGAGGCCACACATGAGAGTTGCCCTTGGAGACTGAGATCTAGGCCCAGGATAGCTTTCCAAAGAGCACTGGGAATCTCAGCCAGGATATCACATGACTTTATTCAGAAAGACGTGGCAGCCATTGTTGAGAGTCAAAACACACATGGACCTCAATTGTAGACCTCAATGGGCCTGGCTTAATGTGACCTTTTGGCCACTATTTGGGAAGCCTTGCCTCTGAGAGTTCTCCTGAGCTTTAATTGAAATAATCTTCCTCACCATTTCATGGTTCCTGAATAAATTGAAAGCCACAGTGCCTCCAACTTCATCCTTGAAAATTGGCTATATAAATACCATGAATTTTTTAAATTCCCATGAACAGGTGGCACTGGACAACCTTTGGATATCTGTTGCTGATCACGAGTGTACCGGACATTGCATTGATTGACTGGGTTTCATGAAAATGGTGAGAACAGAGATGCCAGAAAGTTGGAGCCTGCTGACTAGTGGGCCCAGAGCAGTGGTGGGCAGGTGTATGATAAAACATCTGTCGTGGGGACACGTGGTTCTGCCATTGGTTTCCGAATGACTTGTGACTGACATGGTGCAGCCAGCAGAACCTTACAAGTAAAGGGACCTTGTTATATGGAGAGGTTTCAGGGCAATGTTCAGAATCAGGTTGCTATCGACATGGGTGCAAGCTTTTTGGGATAGAAGCCTGGTTGGTGCATTCTCCTGCAGACCCTCATGCAATACACGTGAGAGTACTCCCTCTAGCACTGTGTCCCAGTTTTTCTCCTTGTATTACGTGAAGCCAATACCAAACTCCCAGTGCAGCAGTAAGAAACCCCACGAAAAGTGGAGTATGACCAAATGGCTTCACAGATCACATGGTTAGACACTTAGACCCCAGTGTCCTCAGTTTACTAACAAAGGGAAAATTCAGAACTTCTGCCTCATGTTCAATAGCATATAAGGAACCATGTCATCCAGGTCACATAGATGCCGACCCAGGTTTGATGGTCTCAATACAAAGGAAGCTAAAGCTCCTGACAACAACAAATTTTTCAAGGGCCCAAACTCAGAGGCAGTTTCTCAACAACTCATTAGGCCACCAGAGTTCCATGTTTGTAGAGTGTTTACCCTGTACCTTACTTTTGGAAATTCCACTACCACCTCCAAGGTTGTGAACTCCTGAGCATTTTCTTTTCCAGATATATATTCACAGACTTTCAAACTCTTCTCCACTAATTGTGTATTACTTGTGGCGAAGGAAATATCAAGGCATTGTTTTGGAGGACAGTGGGAAGATTTTTGTCTAGCAAATATTTGCATACACATTAGATTCATTTTCCTATTTTCCATTAGAAATACTGAATCCCTGTCACTAACCCATACCCTACTAGACTCTGACTACTAATCTCAATATGATGTAGAAAAAGAAACCTAACAGAATAGAAATACAGGCCGTTCATAGGAGGCATGGTGTATACTAGGACTTGCCTTCTGCTTTATCAAGTGAATGTGTTATAAATCTAGTCAACTTTTCATTGTAATACTTCTCCATGAGTTTTTAAAGTTAACACATATGTACATTTCTGTCTCCCTTTCTCTGTACCCTATTCATCTCATGAAATTTATTATGCATATTTAGTATCCTACCTGGTATCACACGTACATTCTTGTGAGCTTGCTGTTTTAGGAAGATACAAATTGTGAGAAGAGATCACTCCCCCTAAATACTGATGGAACTGAAAATTCAACATATTGGTGAATTTCCTAGATGAACAGCATTATACATAAATCCATGCTCAGTAAAAAGAATAGTTTTGGATATGAGGATGATATATATTTCATGATGAATTTTGATTGGCATACATATTACTACATTTTAATGTCTGTGTTTGTATCTTTATATATATATATATATATATATATATATATATATATATATATATATATATATATATATATTTTTTTTTTTTCTCCAGATTATTCAAAATATGAAATATATGTGTCTTATTTTAAACTCACTAATTTAACTCATGTTCCTATATGTGGATTTATAATCAAAGTTTCACAAAATTATTCTCAGAAATATTCATCCACATGAAATACATATTTATTTCCCAGTACTGAAAACTAACTTCGGTGAAAGGTGCTTACAAATCCTAATATTTGTACAGTAACTGACCCAGTTTAACATCAATGCAAGTAAAATTTTATGGGACATGATGTGTATTTTGAAGTTCATTTTTATTCAACACTGGTACATTACTATTTCTTCAGTTTATGGACATTATAAGATAAAACTTTTCATCCACAAGTTAACAAATCTGTACGCATTTGGTTCACTTGCAATTACTTCCTGCTTCAGAATATATGTATTCCTCCATGTTTCTTGACTGTACTTTTCATGAGATTATTTCCAAACACATTATTTTCGATTTCCATAATCATTTTTGAAGCAAAACTCCCACACTCTTCATGATAAACCATAATGCTAAAATTAACATTAGATGTATAACTGGTTAGAATGAACTTATGTATATCAATATAAGATTTCCTATATATTTTCAGATATCAATTCAATCCATTATTTAAAGTTTGATCAAGTTATATTATTTATTTACAGTATGATCTATTAAGGCATCATCTTTATAATCATAGGCACAGGGTACACGTACTTGTGTCCCCAATACTAATTTATAAGTCTTAAAATGTTGCTTTCAGAAATGTTTGAAGAAATACTGTAGTCACCTGATATACATTTACATTTCATCACAGTAATATTCCTGACAAAAAATGCAACGGACACCCTTATGATTGTACCAAAGCCTAAATTTAATGTGAGCATGTATTACTAACAACATCCATGTCCTGATTAACTAATGATCTCAAATATCATTCCTATTGGTGACTACATATTTGTTTCTTCCTAAGATTATATATTCAAACTCAACCCTGTTAAAAACGTCTTATCCTATTACTCACTTTGTACTTTCCCTGATTTCCTAATGTCTCTATTGATATCTGCTTTCCTACACATTTTCCCCAGTTCATCACTGTGACTGACTCTTCACATATGCTGACATTTGCATTCACTCTCTAACCAAAACCCTATATCTAAATAACTTTTGGAACTATCCCTTTTTGTCTGGATGATCTCTTCCTCATTCAGTCATCCAAGGTACAAGGTCCTATGCCATTGTATAACGATTTATTTGAGACAACTTTGCGGAAATAATTCAAAGCTAAGTATCCCAATCAAGGGCCCAGTGTTCATCTGGGTTTCAAATCTTTCCTAGATTTCTGTATTCATACTTATATTACACCTATATATGCTTGTAAATATCGGAGGTCCCCAATACCATTATTCATCTCGCAGAATGATTCCTAACCCAAATTGAACATGTTATTAACCCTAACCATGCACTGTTCCCTCAATTTAACTTTACAAAGACCAGGGACAGAGTTGGTGTTATAATACAGGTAGGTAGGGGATCTTCCACCTGTTGAGAACCTCAAGTTCCATGCAGAAATAAACCCTGAAGAAGATGTAGGCAGCTATGAAGGACCTGAGAGAGCAACAGTAATCTTCCTTGGTAAAATACCTGGTCAGGATGAAGCGATGTGTCTGAATAAGCCTCTCTTTTCTTAAAGTAGAGAAGATGGACCAAACCAGATCTGTGTGGAGAGCTGTTAACATGTGCCTATGGTTGATATACCATTCTATCTTGTGAATGTGACACAGGAAGTAGGGGAAGCCTCTCTCTTGTGGGACCCTTGGAAGCAAATGTTAGGATAAAGTGGTTACCAAGGTAGTGACCTCATTCAGTTCCTGAAGGAAGTGACCTACCTCACTTCCTTGGTGATGGAACTCTCTGAACTTGGGATCCAGGAAGCCAGGCACTCAGAGCCAGTCCCAGTCCCAGTCCCAGTGGGTTCACTTGTTTGGATTTACCAAGGACAGAGTCAGTCTTTTTGGTACATACTGATGTGTGGATGGCTAAATGCCAGGAAAGCTCTGAAGAGGGGCCTTTCCTGAGAAAGCAGGTAGTGACTCACTGATTGATGCTGAAAACTTTACAGAGTTGGTAAAGGAGACCTGATCTGAGACAGGACAGTCCATTTCGAGGGAGCAGAGTAAGGCCCATCAGTCTGAGGACACTCTGGATAGTCACAGACCTACTTGGGGGAAGGAAGTTCCTTTGTGGGTGTGGGTGTGAATTTGTGTTTTTTTATCATGTTCTGAGAATAGGTAGGAAAGGCAGTATGTTTGGTTTGGAGTGGACTGTTTTTAGTAAGTCATTTGACTTGGCGAGTGTTTCTATGTTTGTGTATCCCACTTTTTCCGTGGTTGTAGATATTAGAAAAGTGAATGCATCAATGGATGTGTCCTGTCTAGTAGAAAGCATCTCAGCACACATCTTTCCCAATTTATGAATGGACTGTGGCTTGCCTTATATGGACAACACCTACTTCTTTCCTTAGTTCCTGTTTTCTTCCTGAATTCTGGCCACTCTCCAGAATAGGCTCATGTTTTTTTGTCCAAGATATGGGCCTTCGTCGAGTTCTGTGACATGGCCATGTACTGGATAGATGAAGGGAATTGGGAGCATCTCTGAAAACTCGGATATCAGTGAGACCAGTAAAGTCTCAGTAGAGAAACCCTGCTTTGTGCCTTTTGCTTACCTACTGTTCTGTTGTCCTGAATGTCAGGAAGGTCTTTTCCTCAGGCCACCAGTTTGTGAAGCCTGAAGAAAAGTGCTTTCAATTGGAAATGAATGAGCATCACCTGTGGCTCTTTGCTTAATTGCTTTGGAAAGGGATGTGTCTGAATCATCCTTTCGGCTCTGAGAGAGGCTGTGGCTTTGATTTTCAGCACCTGATGGATCTAAAGAAAGATCCCATGTGTGCATCCAAAACCAAAATGGCAAAAAGATCAGTCATTGTGGATGAAGTCTCTTGCTTCCTCTGTTAGGTTCCTGACCTCCATCAAGTAAGTATAGGGATGCTTTGAGACAAATGAGTTCTTCAAAGCCCTGCAGCAGTGCTTGGGTTCTCACATGACTCCAAATCACATAAAGAATCTATACCTCACAGTCAGTAGGCTTCAAAATGAAGAAACAGAGCCGTATTACTGGCAGGCCTATTTGATCAATCCTGGTTTACAGGAAGGGTGTCCAGGAAACCCTGACTTTAGGAAAATGAGGGGCAAGGGAACTTATTTTGGACACTGTCTTGGGCTGCGCCCCTTATGGAAACCTCCAGCCAGAGGTTATGATGAATGTCTACATGGAAGAATATGAGGGCCATGTGGGAGGATTTTGGTTTTAATTGAACATATTATTAACCCTAACCATACACTGTTCCCTCAATCTAAGTATTCAGAAAAGCAGGGACAGATTTGGTCTTACAATACAGGAATGCAGGGGATCTTCCACCTGCTGAAAACTTCAAAGTTCCATGCAGAAATGATCCCTGGAGAAGATGTAGGCAGCTATGAAGGACCTGAGAGAGCAAAAGGCATCTTCCATGGCAAACAGCCTGGTCAGGATGAAGGGTTGTGTCTGAATCAGATTCTCTCTTCTTAATGTAGAGGAGAGGCCTATGTGGAGAGCTGTTCCCAGGTGACTATTGTTTCTTTACCATTCTAACTTGTGAAAGTGTCACAGGAAGTAGGGACATCCTCCATGTTATGAGACCTTAGGAAGCAAATGTTAGGACAAATTGGTTGCCAAGGCAGTGACCTCATTCAGTTACTAAAGGAAGTGACCTCACCTCACATCCTTGTTGATGGAACTCTCCAAATTTGGGTTCCAGGTAGCTAGGCACCCAGGCCCAGTCCCAGCACCAGTTCCAGTGTTCTCACTTGTTTGGATTTTCCAAGGACAGAGTCAGTCTTTTGTGGTACCTACTTATGTGAGAATGGCCAAATTCCAGAAAAATTCTGAAGAGGGGCCCTTCCGGAGAAAACAGGTAGAGGCTCACTGCTGGCTCCTGACAACTTCACAGAGTTGACCAAGGAGTCTAGATCTGAGACAGGACAGACAATTTCTGGGGAACATAGTATGGCCCTCCAGTCAGAGGACACTCTGGATAGTTCCAGACCCACTTGGGGGAAGGAGGTGCCTTTGTGGTTGTGGGTGTGGGTTTGTGGTTTTTTCTTTTGTTCTGAGAATAGTTAGGAAAGGGGGTGTGTTTGGTTTGGAGTGGACTGTTTCTAGTTAGTCCTTTGACAAGGCGAGTGTTTTTAGGTCTGTGTATCCCACTGTTTTCGTGGTTGTAGACATTAGAAAAGATAATGCCTCAATGGGTGTATCCTCTCAAGGAGAAAACTTCCCAGCATTCATCCGGCACAATTTATGAATGGAGTGTGGCTTGCCTTATCAATGGGCAACACCAACTATCTTCCTACGTTCCTGTTTTCTTCCTGAATTCTGGCCACTCTCCAGAATAGGCTCATGATTTTGTGTCAAATATATGTACCACTTCCAAGCTCTGTGACATGGCCATGTACTGGTAGCTGAAGGGAATGGCAAGCATCTCAGAAAACTCAGATATCAGTGTAGCCAGTAAAGTCTCAGTGGAGAAACCCTGCTTTGGGCCTTTTGATTACCTATTGTTATGTTGCCCTGAATATCAGGAAAGACTTTGTCTCAGGCCACCCCTTTGTGAAGCCTGAAGAAAACAGTTTTCACATGGAAATGAATGGGCATTACCTTTGAGTTTACAATAAAACCTTCACAGATTTGGCTCTCATTAAGTTAAAAATACTTTTAGATTGTATCTCAGTGTAAAAAGTAACATGGAACTGTACATATCTTATTGATAACAAGTCCAATTATAGAACACAAATGATATACATAAATCTCCAACATGTTTTTCTTTTAAGCCTAGAATTACCATACAACCTTAGAACACCAGCTTGATACAATGGTCTTTGCAAGCTTCTACCTTACAGACTTGTATACCTGGAAGATATGAACACATTAACACCACAATTACATTGATGTTTTTGTATTCAACAAGTTTAGATTTTAAAGAAATAACATGGCACAATTTTATAAAAACAGTACTTGTTTTACCAGCTGTTTATTTTTTTAAGATTACTTGCTCAAAACTTACACATATAACCAAGTTACACACACCTTTTTTTATTATTTACTTAAACCCTTTTAATTACTTAATCATATAGACTCTCTTATCCAGAAACACGTTTTTCCTCTATTATATCTATATCTAGAACCTTTTAGTTTCTCTTTTCCATCTACTAACCTCTTTCTGTTCACATTTCAATACAATGCTTTTAAATTTCTGAATTTAAGCAGATTATTTTATAGACATCTACATTTTATTAGGGCCTTTTTGAAAACCTAGAAAACTTATAGGCCTAATTTTAAAGACATCTTTATTTTTATCTGTTTACCCAATTTGAATTAAAACGTATGAATCACGTGAATCAAAGACATTTGGATACATTTTTAAATTTTTCATGAGCGCTCCTCATCTGTCAATTGTCATATCCCTGCATGATATATGGACATACACACATACAGACATACCAACATACAACACGTAACACAAATGTAACACATAACACAATAGTAAATGCCTTGTAGCTTTTTTCAGGTGAAATCTCCATTGCAATGCTGAAAACTCCAGAGTCGATCAAAAATAGAACTGATCAGAAAACATTAACCCATCAGCAGAATCAAGATCATGAGCTCAAAAAAAAATTACAGAATCTAAGAAAAGCAAGAGTCCTAAAAATGATGACTGGCCAGTAATTAGTAAATACCATATTATATACTTTTTTGGTTAGGTCTAGTTTGAGTTCAGGTAAAAAGACACATTTACTCTTTTTATCTGTCTCCTGCTGAGTGCTGAAGGCTTCTTTTATTTGCATATCAAAGTAAGTCCTGGATGAGGTCTGGAAAACTGGAAAGACTGGAATTCTGACAAGAAACCTCACGCCTAAGGCATTTATCTATAAGTCATAATTTCCAGGTTTGAATGTTGAAAATTTTGATGCAAGTTTAAGATGTAATTCTCAAAATTTTATTTCTTTAGATTTTTCTACACTAGAAAAACTTGCTCACACAAAACTGAAAATAGGATCATTTTTTGATAATATTAATGCCACCATCAGAAGAAGTTTCTATAGGATCATTAAGCCCCTTTCTTTCTTATGAAGTTTCTAATAGTATTAAGTTAAATTAAATTGGCTGAAAAATTTTTAAAAAGAACCACATGCTACCATGTGTATCCAAAATTAAGCTTTAAAAATTTCCAAGACTGTTGCTAATTAATGTCATTTCAATAAGCCAGACCAACGTTTTAATTTAGTACCATTTTTTAAAATCTTACACACTGATGGGAATAGATACCATATCATAATTTATTATCTCTTCCCAAGTTAATGCACTGATATATCTAGTGAAATTTTTTCAGGCTGTCTAGTTCAAAATTAAAACTCTTTATTTTTTTTTTTACCCTAAGTATTTAAGTTTCCTAGCATGAACTACCTGAAATCAAACTAAACAATTGTTTAAACCCAACTTTTAACTGTAAGATAGTGCAATGCTTTAGAAACCCATTTAGATACCAGATGGTTAAAATAAAAAAATCATTTCTAGATACACATTCACCCTAGATCATCCCCAAGAAACAATCTATAATATCAACATATTAATGCATTCATTGTCCCTTTTGTTAAGTAAACACAGGTGGAGAAATCCTTAAAGTGCACGTAAGGAATAAGGGAGTTCCCCACAGCAAAATGGATCTGGCAGCTGCTGGGAGTCCCTTAGCCTCACCATTTACTTACAGGATTAGTTCCTCTGGTTTGCTTTGACCCCAGGCACCAGGCATATTCTATGTCTCCCAACTTTGCAGTAGTCAGCTCCCAAAAATTTCATTCTCTGCTTCAGTTGTTTTGAGTGCTAGGCTTCCCCAAGAGGGCAGAGTGGGGTTTATTTAAAGTCCCCTCTGGGGTGTCAAAAATATGACTGAAGGCTTGGTTCCCATCCCAAAGCCAATTAATGCCAATTTAATAATGAGGACAGGGTTTTGAGAAAACTTTAAGCGAGATATCAAAGTTCTTAGACCCCAGACATTTCCCTCTGCAGTGGGCATGCTCAATCCAACTACGGGAAGAAAAGAAATCACTGCTTCCGTAATCTTGCTTAACAAAGGGGAGTAAAGTTTATCAAAGTTCTTTAAAGCACAGCTAAGAGAGGTGAAAAGGTGAGAACAGAAAAACTGGCGGTTCTATTGACTTTTGGTCCCTCACAGGAGAAGCATTAGTTTAAAATTTAGCTAAAGTAACTTCCACATATGTAATGCAGGTTGGAATTCGGGACTCTGCATCGGACCAAACAATGCCATCACATTTAACAGAAACACAGATAAAATGACACACAAAGACCATCATGCAGCTCCCATTTGTTCACAACCCCAAGATCTACAATCTTGTGACTCAGGGAGAATGGAGGGAAGTTGGGGAGGAGTAGAAGGTTTGAGTGATAGGATCCAGGGTGAAGGGGTTGGATTGGAGGCAGGGACCAGGAATGGCTTCAAGGACAGAGGCATGGAATGGCTTTGTCCCATAATGAGAGTTTCTCAGAGACAAGGACAATACAAACGTGACACAAACATGTACACACAGTTAACATTTAACACGAGTTCAGAAGTAAAGTTTAGAACCTAGTAACTGGCAAAACCTGATGGGTTAGACCACAAAGACAGACAGTGAATTCAACCTGAGAGAAAAAAAGTAGTCAGCAAGATATGATGGGTTGCCAGCAGAGTCACCTAATGTGGGCTCATTCGTCCCTCCTCACCTAATGAGAGCACATCCGTCACTCCCCGAGTTCTCCAAGGCATCCCTTGCAAGGACATGGCCTGTGGCTTTAGGACACGTTTGTCCACCACTGACAGGGGGAACTTACGTTCTCCGCTGGAAGCTACTCTGCCAACCCAAACCAAAAACGGAAAAATGGAACCTGAACAAAAAGCTCTGAGTGATCACAAGGAAAAATGAAAAGAAGCGCCTTACTTACCTCCAGAGGGGTCTGTTGGGGAGTCCTTGTCCTATGCTGCGTGATTCCCGGCCAACGCACCAAATGTAAGGGTCCGGTTAACGTCGGAGGAAGAGACCACCAAGAGAACGCGGCTCATGCAACAGAAAAAGGCGTTCATTGAGGATCCAATCCAGCATGCTGGGGCTACGTGCTCACTCAAGAAGGGAGAGCAGCCCAGAGCCCCGAGCAGGGGTTGAGCAGTGCGTAAGTACACTTTTTGGGGAGGGCGGGACTTTACATACATCACAGTCACCTTTAAGAAATCAACATACACCGCAGAAAAATCAAACAACAATTCCTAAACATGATTAGTTCATTCATTGGCAGGAACAGGTCAGGCGGGAGTGATAGGTGAGTTCTAAAGCGAGGTACACATTCAAACAGATTGGTTTAGGCCTTGCGATGCCTATGTGCCAGGCCACACAGGGTCCTAGGTTATTAAACAACCAGGCGGTCAGGGGGAATATTTACTGGGCAGTCCGGAATTGTACTACAAGCTACAGGAATTTCAGGTTTTGCATGTAGCATAGGAACTTAACAATACCTGGTCCTTTACATTTTAACTCAGGCCTTGCAGCTTAGAAACTTTACAAAACCCGGTCTTTTACACTTCAACTTTTACACTTTAATTTCAATTTATTTTACCCTTTCAGATCACTCCTGGTGCACAAGAAGGGTGTCCAAGCCACCCTGAATTTAGGCAAATGAGTGGAAAGGGAGCTTATTTGGGACACTGTCTTGGGCTGTGCCCCTCATGGAAACCTCCAGCCAGATGTTATGATGAGTGCCTTTATAGAAGAAGAGGAGGGCCATGTGAGAGTGTTTTGGTATTAATTGTGGTCATTTGTGTGACGGTTGGAAGAGATGACTGGGTCCACCTGGGCTTGAATTCTTGTGTGATTCCCCTTAGAGACTGACTTCTGGAACTGAACTCAAAGAAGTATTGCCATGAATTGTGGTGATATTTTAAGAGGTCAAGCATGAGAGTCGCCCTTGGAAACTAAGATCAAGGCCGAGGGTGGCTTTCCACAGAGCACTGGGAATTTCAGCCAAGATATCCCATGATTTTATTCTTAAAGACTTGGTAGCCATAGTTGAGAGTCAAAACACACATGGACCTCACATTGTAGACCTCAATGGGCCTGGCTATATCTAACCTTTTGGCCACTCTTTGGGAAGCCTTGCCTATGAGAGTTCTCCAGAGTTTCATTGAAATGAGCTTCCTCAACATTTAATGGTTCTTGAAACCCACAGTGCATACAAACACAATAGAAATACAAGCAGTTCAGAAGAGGCATGGTGTATAGTTGCACTTGCCTTTTGCATTATGTAGGGTAGGTGTTATAAATCTAGTTAATTTTTAATTGAAATAGTTCTCCTTGTGTTTTTAAAGTTAATAAATATGTGAATTCCTGTATCCTTTTCTCTGTAGCCTATTCATCACATGTATTTTTATATAAACATATTGAATCCTACCTGGTATCACATATACATTCTTGTGAGGTGGCTGACATAGCAGATACAAATTATGACAAGAGATCACTCCTCCTAAACGCTATTGGATCATAAAATTCAGCCTAAGGGTAACCTTTCTAGTTGAACAACATTATTCATAAATCCATGTTCAGTAAAATTAATATTTTTGGATCTGTGGACGATATATATTTCATCATGAATTTCAATTGTCATATATATTGCCACTTTATAATATCTGTGTGTGTTTTGCTCTTTGCTTAATTGCTTTGGAAAGAGATGTGTCTGAATCAGCCTCTTGGCCCTGTGTGAGGCTGTGGCTTAGATTCTCAGCACCTGATGGATCTAAAGAAAGATCCCATGGGTGCATCCAAAACCAAAATGGCCAAAAGAGCAGTTATTGTGGATGAAGACTCTCACCTTCCTCTCTAATGGCCCTGACATCCATCAAGTGAAAATAGGGATCCTTTGGGTCAAATGAGTTCTTTAAAGCCCTGCAGAGTTTAGCCCATAGGTGCTTGGGTTTTCACATGAATCCAATTTACATAAAGAATCTAAACCCCACAGTCATTTGGCCTCAAATTGAAGAAGATAAGGGGCATGTGGGAGCATTTTGTTTTGAATTGTGGTAATTTGTTTGGCGCTTGGAACAGATGACTGGGTCCACCTGGGCTTGAACTCTGGTATGATTCTCCTTAGAGACTGAATTCTGGAAGTGACATAAGAGAAGTATTGTCATGAATTGTGTTTGGATTTTACTAGGCCATGCAACCTAGATCTCAGGTATTAATTGTGGTGCAGGGAGATCTAGGTGCAGGGTGGCTTTGCCCAGAGCACTGGGAATCTCAGCCTGGATATCACATGATTTTATTCTGAAATTCTTTAAAGCCACAGTTGAGAGTCAAAACACACATGGACCTCACATTGTAGACCTCAATGGCCCTGACTTCATGTGACCTTTTGGCCACTCTTTGGGAAGACTTGCCTGTGAGTGTTCTCAAGATCTTTCATTGAAATGAGCTTCTTCAACATTTAATGGTTCCTGAATGAATTGAAACCCACAGAGCCTCCAACTTTATCCTCAAAAAATGGCTTGATAAATACCATGAAACTTTTGAAACTCCCATGACCAGGTGGCACTGGAAAACTTTTCGATGTCCTGTTGCTGATCATGAGTGTATCTCACAGTGCCTTGACTGACTGGGTTTCATGAAAATTGTGTAGAACAGTGATGCCAGTATGTTGGAGCCTGTTCATTAGTGGGCCTAGAGCAGTGGTGTGAAGGTGTGTGATAAAACATGTGTGTTGGGGCATGTGGATCTGCCATTGGCTTCCAATTGCCTTGTGACTGACAGGGTACAGCCAGCAGACCCTTATATGTAAAGACATCTTGTTATATGGATAGGTTTCTGGGCAATGTTCAGAATCAGGTTGCTATAGACAAAGGGGCAACCTATGTGGGACAGAATCCTGGTTGGTGCATTCTCATGCAGACTGTGTCCCTCCACACGTGACAGAACTCCCTCCAGCACTGTGTCCCAGTTGAACTCCTTGTATTTCATGAAGCAAATACCAAACTCCCAGTGCACCAAGGAATAACACCACGAAAATTGGAGCATGACCAAATGGCTTCACAGTCAACCCGGTGAGACACTTACACCCCAGTGGCCATAGTTTAACTACAAAAAGAGTATTCAGCACTGCTGCCTCATTTTCATTGGAAAATTAGAAACAATGTCCTTCAGGTCACATATTTGCACACCCAGATTTGATGGTCACACAACAAAAAAAGCTAAAGCTCCTGACAACAACATGTATTTTAAGAGCCCAACCTCAGAGAGTTTCTCAAGAAGTCTTTACACAAGCAGAGCTCAATGTTTGTGGAGTGTTTACCCTGTCCCTTACTTTTGGAAACTCCTCTACCACCTACAAGTTTGTGAACTCCTGAGCATTTTTTATTCCTGATATGTATTTACAGATTTTCTAACTTTTCTCCTCTAATTGTATCTTACTTGGAACTAAGGTAATGTCAAGGCAATCTTCTGGATGAGAGTGTGAACATTTTTGTGTAGCACATATTTGCATATCAATTAGAGTCATTTTCCATATTTCCATTCGAAATACTGAATCCTTGACACTAACGCATACCCTAATAGACTCTGACTACTACTCCTCATATGATGGAGAAGAATAACACAAACAGAATAGGAATACAAGCAGTTCAGAGGAATCATAGTGTATAGTTGGATTTGTTTTTTGCATGATTAATTGTAGGTGTTATAAATCTAGTCAATTTTTAATTGAAATAGTTCTCCATGTGTTTTTAATGTTAACAAATATGTGAATACCTATCTCCCTTTCTCTGTAGCCTATTCAGCACATGTATTTTTAAATGTACATATAGAACACTACCTGGTATCACACCTACATTTTGTGAGGTGGCTAATTTGGCAAATACAATTTGTGAGAAGTGATCACTCCTGTTAAACTCTGTTGGAACTGAAAATTTAACCTAGGGGTGTGTTTCCTAGAAGAACAACATTATACATAAATACATGTTCTAAAAGAAATAATTTTGCATCTCTGGAGGATATATATTTCATGATAAATTTGATTGCTAATTTATTGTCTGTGTGTGTTTTTTTGTATATATATATATATATATATATATATATATATATATATATATATATATATATAAATATACATACACTCTCCAGATTTTTCAAAATATGAAATATATGTGTCTTATATACACTCCCTAAATTCATTCATGTTCATGTATATGGATTTATAATCAACTTTTCACAAGATCATTCTCAGAAATATTCATCCACCTGAAATACATATTGTTTCCAGTACTGAAAACTAACTTCAGTTAATGTTGCATACAAATACTAATACTTCTACAGTAACTGACCCAGTTTAACATCAATGCAAGTACATTCCTATGTGACATGATGTGTATTTTGAAATTCATTTTAATTCAACACTGGTACATTACTATTTCTTCAATTTATGCACATCATAGGATATATATTTCATCCACAAGTTAGCAAACTTATAGGCATTTGTTTCACTTTCAATCACTTCCTGCTTCAGAACACATGGATTCTTCCAGGTTTCTTGACTGGTCTTATAATGAGACTTCTTACGAAATATATTATTTTTGATTTCTTTTATCACTTTTGAAGCAAAACTGACACTCACTTCATGATAAACCATAACTATAATATCACCATTAGATATATAACTGGTTGGAATGAATGATTTTATAACAATATAGTATTTTTTATATATTCTCTTATATCAGTTTATTCCATTATTTAAAGTGGAACCAGTTATATTATTTATTCACTATATTGTCTATTCATGCATTATCTCTATATTCATAGACACAGGGTACACCTCTTAGTACCCCCAATACTAATTTATTAGTCTTCTAAATATTGCTCCCAGAAATGGTGGAAGAAATACTCATGTCACCTGATCTACATATGCATGTTATCATAGTAATATTCTGGACACAAAATGCAAAAGTCACATGTATGATTGTACCAAAGCCTAAATGGAAACTGAACATGGATTACTAAAAACATCCATATCCAGGTTGCCTAATGCTCTCAAATGTCAATCCTATTGGTGACCACATTTTTGTTTCTTCCTAAGATTATATATTCAACCTCAAAACTGTTGGAAATGTCTAGTTTTTTCACTCACTTTATACTTTGCCTGATTTCCTAATGTCTCTATTGATATCTACTTTCCTACATATTTTTTCCAGTTCAACATTGTGACTGACCCTTCACATGTGCTGACATTGACATTCACTCTCTAACCGAAACCCTATTGCTAATGAACTTTGGTCCAAATCCTATACTCTATCTTCTTCCGAAACATACTGACTATCTTCCTGATCCTATCGACTATCCCTTTTTGAGTGGATGTACTCTACTACATTCAATCATCTGAGGTACAAGGTCCTATGCCATTGTATATCGATTTTTCTGAAACATGTATGCAGAACATAATTCAAAGCTACGTGTCCCAATCTATTGCCAAATGCACTTCTGAGCTTCAAATCTTACCTAGATTTCTGTTTTCATACTTATATTTAACCACTATATTTCTATATATTGCAGGTTCCCAATAACCTTATTCATCCCACAGAATGATTCCTAACCCAAATCGAACGTGTTATTAACCCCAACCATACACTGTTGCCTCAATCTAACATTACAAAAGAGCAGGGACAGGGCTATTCTTTCAATTAGGGATGTAGGTAATCTTCCAACTGCTGAGAACCTCAAAGTTCGGTGCAGAAATGATCCCTGGAGAAGATGTAGGCAGCTATGAAGGACCTGCATGAGCAAAAGCCATCTTCCATGGCAAACAACCTGGACAGGATGAAGGGATGTGTATGCATCAGACTCTCTCTTCTTAATGTAGAGAAGATGAACCTAACCAGGCCTGCGTGTAGAGCTGTTCCATGGTGTCTATTTTGATATACCATTCTAACTAGTCAAATTGTCACAGGAAGTAGGGGCACCTTCCAACTCATGGAACCATTGGAAGCAAGTGTTAGGACAAAGTTGTTGCCAAGGCAGTGACCTCATTCAGTTGCAAAGAAAGTGACATACCTCATTTCCTTGGTGATGGAACTCTCTGAAATTGGGATGCAAGAAGACAGGCACCAAGAGCCAGTCCCAGTCCCAGTCCCAGTGGGCTCACTTGTTTGGATTTACCAAGTACAGAGTCAGACCTTCTTGGTACCTACTGATGTGAGGATGGCCAAATGCCAGTAGAGCTCTGAAGAGGGGCCTTTCTTGAGACAGCAGGTTGTGGCTAACAGCAGGCTCCTCGCAGAATAACAGAGTTGGCCAAGGAGACAAGATCTGAGACCAGACAGGCCATTTCGAGTGGAACATAGTATGGCCCACCAGTCAGAGGACACTCCAGATAGTTAAAGACCTATTTTTGGGAAGGAGGTGCCTTTTTGGTTGTGCATGTGAGTTTGCGGTTTTGTTTCATGTTCTGAGAATAGGTAGGAAAGGTGGTTGGTTTGGTTTGGAGTCGACTATTTCTAGTAAGTCTATAGACAAGGCGAGTGTTTCTATGTCTGTGTAGCCACTGTGTCCATGGTTTTAGACATTAGAAACGAGAATGCATCAATGGAGGTGTCCTGTCTAGTAGAAAGCTTCAGAGCATTCATCCTGCACAATTGATTAATGGACTGTTGCTTGCCTTATGGATGGGAAACACCTACTAACTTCCTAAGTTGCTGTTTTCTTCCTGAATTCTGGCCACTCTCCAGAATAGTATCATGGTTTATTGTCCAAGATATGTACCACCTCCAAACTCTGTGACATGGCCATGTCCTTGATAGCTGAAGGGAATGGGAACATCTCAGAAAACTCAGATATCACTGTGACCAGTAAAGTCTCAGTGGAGAAACCCTGCTTGGCTCCATTTGCTTATCTAAGTTTCTGTTGCCTTGAATGTCAGGAAGGTCTTTGCCTCAGGCCACCCCATTGTGAAGCATGAAGAAACAGTTTTCAAATGGAAATGAATGGGCATCACCTGTGGCTCTTTGCTTAATTGCTCTGGAAAGGGATGTGTCTTAGTCAGACACTAGGCCCTGTTTGAGGCTGTGGCTAAGATTCCCAGCTCCTGATAGATCTAAAGAAGATCCCATGTGTGCATCCAAAACCAAAATGGCAAAAAATCTGTCATTGTGGATGAAGTCTCTTGCCTTCTTCTGTTTGGTTCCTGACCTCCATCAAGTGAGAATAGGGATCCTTTGGATCAAATGAGTTCTTCAAAGTCCTGCAGAACTGCTTGGGTTGTCTCATGATGCCAAATCACATAAAGAATCTATACCTGACAGTAAGTAGGCCTCAAATTGGAGAAGCAGAGCAGTATTTATGGCAGGCCGAGAGCAGTTGTGTGCAGGTGTGTGACAATACATCTGTGGTGGGGTCATGTGGATCTTACATTGGCTTCCAAATGGCTTGTGACTGACATGGTGCAGCTAGCAGAAATTTGTATGAAAAGGCATCATGTTACATGGAGAGTTTTCAGGGCAATGTTCAGAATCAAGTTCCTATGGTAAAGGGGGCAAGCAATGGGGGATAGAAGCCTGGTTGGTGCATTCTCCTGCAGACCCTGACACACCATACGTTACAGGACTCCCTCCAGCATTGTGTCCCAGTTTAACTCCTTGTATGTCATGAACCAAATACAAAACACCCACTGCAGCAGCAAGAAACACCACGAAAAGTGGAGCATGACCAAATGATTTCAAAGTCCAGACGGGGAGACACTTATCCCCCAGTGGCCACAGTTTAGTTACAAAGAGTGAATTCAACACTGCTGCCTCATGTTCATTGGACAATAAGAATTCATGTCCTCCAGGTCACAAAAATGCAGACCCAAGTTTGATGGTCTCACTACAAAAGAAGCTAAAGCTTCTGAAAACAACATATATTTCAAGTACCCAACCTCATTGTCAGTATCTCCAGAAGTGTTTAGGCCAGCAGAGATCCATGTTTGTGGAGTTTTACCCTGTCCCTAAGGTTTGGAAACGTCTCTTCCACCTCAAAGGTTGTGAACTACTGAGCATTTTCCATTCTACGTATGTATTCACAGATTTTCTAACTCTTCTCCTCTAATTGTTTCTTACATGGGGCGTGGTTATTTCAAGCCATTGTTCTGAATGAGAGTGGGAATTTTTTTGTGTGTAGCACGTATTTGCATACACATTGGATTCATTTTCCAATTTTCCATTCGAAATACTGAATCCCTGACACGAACCCATACCCTACTAGACTCTGACTACTAATTCTAATATGATGCAGAAAAGTAACACAAACAGAATTGAAATACAAGCAGTTCAGAGGAGGCATGGTGTATAATTGATCTTGCCTTTTGCATGATAAATGTCAGGTGTTATAAATCCAGTCTATTTTTAATTGAAATAGATCTCCATGTGTTTTTAAAGTTAACAAATATGTGAATTCCTGTCTCCCTTTGTCTGTAGCCTATTCAGCACATGTATTTTTATATGCACATATCAAATAATACCTGGTGTCACACCTACATTCTTGTGAGGTGACTGACTTGGGAGATACAATTTGTGAGAAGACATCACTCCTCCTAAACGCTGTTGGAACTGATAATTCAAATAATGGGTGAGCTTCCTAGTAGAAAAACATTATACATAAATCCCTGTTAAGAAAATTGAATATTTTTGGATCTGTGATTGATGTATATTTCATGGTGAATTTAGATTTGCATATATGTTGCTACATTTTAATATCTGTATGTGTCTGTGTGTGTATACACACACACACACACACACACATTCTCTCTCTCTCCAGATTTTTCAAAATATGAAATATATGTATCTTATTTACACTCCCTAAATTCATTTATGTTAAAGTATGTGGATTTATAATCAACTTTTCACAAGATTTTTCTCAGAAATATTTATCCACCTGAAATACATATTTGTTTCCTAGTACTGAAAACTAACTTCAGTGAATGGTACATACAAATCCTGTTGATAGCCACAGCCAAGGGTCTCCAGTAAATACCATATGTACTACTGCACAACCTAAGGCAGGCATGGTCCCTAAGCCACATGCTCGTTGTTTAAACAGAGAGGGGGAGATGTTGAGAGCCACAGCCAAAGGGGCCCCAGGAAACCTCCAGCTGCCAGCAAACTTCCAGCTGCCGGCTGATGATTGGCTCCACAGCGGCCCCAGCAACATCTAGCTGATTGGCTCCTCTGTGGTGATGCTCAATGGGATGTTTCCCTGCCCTTTCAGACAACGGAGCTGCTCATTGGTGGACTTTTTTGGCTCTGCCCATGTGACCCAGACAATCGGCCTCAAAAGGAGGAGGCTTGTGGTTGAGGGAGAGACTTGTGGGAAGACTGTGGTGGCAGTTGGGTTCTGAGGGTTTTTCCTGAGAAGCTGTTTTGTTTGGCTTGTGTGGTTCTAAAAATAAAGTTTGTTTCTTTTGACAATTGGCTCCTGAATTGTGCCCAGCCAGACTGATGATAATCATGTAAAATGTTGATTTTAAATCGCATACATGAACTTGAATGAATTTAGGGAGTGTATAATAAGACACATATATTTCATATTTTGGAAAATCTGGTATATATATATATATATATATATATATATATATATATACATATATATATATATATATATATATATACACACACACACACACACAACATAGTTGAGAGTCAAAACACACATGGACCTCACATTGTAGACCTCAATGGGCCTGGCTTCATGTGACCTTGGGCCACTCTTTGGGAAGCCTTTCCTGTGAGAGTTCTCCAGAGCTTTCATCGAAATGAGCTTACTCAATATTTAATGGATCCTGAATGAATTTAAACCCACAGTGCCTCCAACTTCATCCTTCAAAAATGGCTAGATAACTACCACCAAATTTTGAAATTCCAATGACCAGGTGGCACTGGAGAACCTTTGGATGTCCTGTTGCTGATCATGAGTGTACCAGAAAATGCCTTCATTGACTGCGTTTCATGAAAATGGTGTAGAACAGACATGCCAGTAAGTTGGAGCCTGCTGAGTAGTGGGTCTAGAGCAGTTGTGTGCAGGTGTGTGACAATACATCTGTGGTGGGGTCATGTGGATCTTACATTGGCTTTCAAATGGCTTGTGACTGACATGGTGCAGCTAGCAGAACTTTGTATGTAAAGGCATCATGTTACATGGAGAGTTTTCAGGGCAATATTCAGAATCAAGTTCCTATGGTAAAGGGGGCAAGCAATGGGGGATAGAAGCCTGGTTGGTGCATTCTCCTGCAGACCTTGACACACCATACGTTACAGGACTCCCTCCAGCATTGTGTCCCAGTTTAACTCCTTGTATGTCATGAACCAAATACAAAACACCCACTGCAGCAGCAAGAAACACCACGAAAAGTGGAGCATGACCAAATGATTTCAAAGTCCAGACGGGGAGACACTTATCCCCCAGTGGCCACAGTTTAGCTACAAAGAGTGAATTCAGCACTGCTGCCTCATGTTCATTGGACAATAAGAATTCATGTCCTCCAGGTCACAAAAATGCAGACCCAAGTTTGATGGTCTCACTACAAAGGAAGCTAAAGCTTCTGACAACAACATATATTTCAAGTACCCAACCTCATTGTCAGTATCTCCAGAAGTGTTTAGGCCAGCAGAGTTCCATGTTTGTGGAGTTTTACCCTGTCCCTAAGGTTTGGAAACGTCTCTTCCACCTCAAAGGTTGTGAACTACTGAGCATTTTCCATTCTACGTATGTATTCACAGATTTTCTAACTCTTCTCCTCTAATTGTTTCTTACATGGGGCGTGGTTATTTCAAGCCATTGTTCTGAATGAGAGTGGGAATTTTTTGTGTGTAGCACATATTTGCATACACATTGGATTCATTTTCCAATTTTCCATTCGAAATACTGAATCCCTGACACGAACCCATACCCTACTAGACTCTGACTACTAATTCTAATATGATGCAGAAAAGTAACACAAACAGAATTGAAATACAAGCAGTTCAGACGAGGCATGGTGTATAGTTGATCTTGCCTTTTGCATGATAAATGTTAGGTGTTATAAATCCAGTCTATTTTTAATTGAAATAGATCTCCATGTGTTTTTAAAGTTAACAAATATGTGAATTCCTGTCTCCCTTTGTCTGTAGCCTATTCAGCAATGTATTTTTATATGCACATATCAAATCCTACCTGGTGTCACACCTACATTCTTGTGAGGTGACTGACTTGGGAGATACAATTTGTGAGAAGACATCACTCCTCCTAAACGCTGTTGGAACTGAAAATTCAAATAATGGGTGAGCTTCCTAGTAGAACAACATTATACATAAATCCCTGTTAAGAAAATTGAATATTTTTGGATCTGTGATTGATGTATATTTCATGGTGAATTTCGATTTGCATATATGTTGCTACATTTTAATATCTGTGTGTGTGTGTGTGTATACACACACACACCCACACACTCTCCAGATTTTTCAAAATATGAAATATATGTATCTTATTTACACTCCCTAAATTCATTTATGTTCAAGTATGTGGATTTATAATCAACTTTTCACAAGATTTTTCGCAGAAATATTTATCCACCTGAAATACATATTTGTTTCCTAGTACTGAAAACTAACTTCAGTGAATGGTACATACAAATCCTGTTGATAGCCACAGCCAAGGTTCTCCAGTAAGGACCATATGTACTTTGAACAACCAAAGGCAGGCATGGTCCCTAAGCCACATGCTTGTTGTTTAAACAGAGAGGGGGAGATGTTGAGAGCCACAGCCAAAGGGGCCCCAGGAAACCTCCAACTGCCAGCAAACTTCCAGCTGCCGGCTGATGATTGGCTCACAGCGGCCCCAGCAACATCTAGCTGATTGGCTCCTCTGTGGTGATGCTCATTGCAGATGCTCATTGAGCTGTTTCCCCGCCCATTCAGACTGCCAGTGGATGATTGGCTCACAGAGGCCCCAGCAACATCTAGCTGATTGGCTCCTCTGTGGTGATGCTCAATGGGATGTTTCCTTGCCCTTTCAGACAACGGAGCTGCTCATTGGTGGACTTTTTTGGCTCCACCCATGTGACCCAGCCAATCGGCCTCAAAAGGAGGAGGCTTGTGGTTGAGGGAGAGGCTTGTGGGAAGACTGTGGTGGCAGTTGGGCTCTGAGGGTTTTTCCTGAGAAGCTGTTTTGTTTGGTTTGTGTGGTTCTAAAAATAAAGTTAATTTCTTTTGACAATTGGCTCCTGAATTGTGCCCAGCCAGACTGATGATAATCATGTAAAATGTTGATTTTAAATCCACATACATGAACTTGAATGAATTTAGGGAGTGTATAATAAGACACATATATTTCATATTTTGGAAAATCTGGTATATATATATATATATATATATATATATATATATATATATATACATATATATATATATATATATATATATATACACACACACACACACACAACATAGTTGAGAGTCAAAACACACATGGACCTCACATTGTAGACCTCAATGGGCCTGGCTTCATGTGACCTTGGGCCACTCTTTGGGAAGCCTTTCCTGTGAGAGTTCTCCAGAGCTTTCATCGAAATGAGCTTACTCAATATTTAATGGATCCTGAATGAATTTAAACCCACAGTGCCTCCAACTTCATCCTTCAAAAATGGCTAGATAACTACCACCAAATTTTGAAATTCCAATGACCAGGTGGCACTGGAGAACCTTTGGATGTCCTGTTGCTGATCATGAGTGTACCAGAAAATGCCTTCATTGACTGCGTTTCATGAAAATGGTGTAGAACAGACATGCCAGTAAGTTGGAGCCTGCTGAGTAGTGGGTCTAGAGCAGTTGTGTGCAGGTGTGTGACAATACATCTGTGGTGGGGTCATGTGGATCTTACATTGGCTTTCAAATGGCTTGTGACTGACATGGTGCAGCTAGCAGAACTTTGTATGTAAAGGCATCATGTTACATGGAGAGTTTTCAGGGCAATATTCAGAATCAAGTTCCTATGGTAAAGGGGGCAAGCAATGGGGGATAGAAGCCTGGTTGGTGCATTCTCCTGCAGACCTTGACACACCATACGTTACAGGACTCCCTCCAGCATTGTGTCCCAGTTTAACTCCTTGTATGTCATGAACCAAATACAAAACACCCACTGCAGCAGCAAGAAACACCACGAAAAGTGGAGCATGACCAAATGATTTCAAAGTCCAGACGGGGAGACACTTATCCCCCAGTGGCCACAGTTTAGCTACAAAGAGTGAATTCAGCACTGCTGCCTCATGTTCATTGGACAATAAGAATTCATGTCCTCCAGGTCACAAAAATGCAGACCCAAGTTTGATGGTCTCACTACAAAGGAAGCTAAAGCTTCTGACAACAACATATATTTCAAGTACCCAACCTCATTGTCAGTATCTCCAGAAGTGTTTAGGCCAGCAGAGTTCCATGTTTGTGGAGTTTTACCCTGTCCCTAAGGTTTGGAAACGTCTCTTCCACCTCAAAGGTTGTGAACTACTGAGCATTTTCCATTCTACGTATGTATTCACAGATTTTCTAACTCTTCTCCTCTAATTGTTTCTTACATGGGGCGTGGTTATTTCAAGCCATTGTTCTGAATGAGAGTGGGAATTTTTTGTGTGTAGCACATATTTGCATACACATTGGATTCATTTTCCAATTTTCCATTCGAAATACTGAATCCCTGACACGAACCCATACCCTACTAGACTCTGACTACTAATTCTAATATGATGCAGAAAAGTAACACAAACAGAATTGAAATACAAGCAGTTCAGACGAGGCATGGTGTATAGTTGATCTTGCCTTTTGCATGATAAATGTTAGGTGTTATAAATCCAGTCTATTTTTAATTGAAATAGATCTCCATGTGTTTTTAAAGTTAACAAATATGTGAATTCCTGTCTCCCTTTGTCTGTAGCCTATTCAGCAATGTATTTTTATATGCACATATCAAATCCTACCTGGTGTCACACCTACATTCTTGTGAGGTGACTGACTTGGGAGATACAATTTGTGAGAAGACATCACTCCTCCTAAACGCTGTTGGAACTGAAAATTCAAATAATGGGTGAGCTTCCTAGTAGAACAACATTATACATAAATCCCTGTTAAGAAAATTGAATATTTTTGGATCTGTGATTGATGTATATTTCATGGTGAATTTCGATTTGCATATATGTTGCTACATTTTAATATCTGTGTGTGTGTGTGTGTATACACACACACACCCACACACTCTCCAGATTTTTCAAAATATGAAATATATGTATCTTATTTACACTCCCTAAATTCATTTATGTTCAAGTATGTGGATTTATAATCAACTTTTCACAAGATTTTTCGCAGAAATATTTATCCACCTGAAATACATATTTGTTTCCTAGTACTGAAAACTAACTTCAGTGAATGGTACATACAAATCCTGTTGATAGCCACAGCCAAGGTTCTCCAGTAAGGACCATATGTACTTTGAACAACCAAAGGCAGGCATGGTCCCTAAGCCACATGCTTGTTGTTTAAACAGAGAGGGGGAGATGTTGAGAGCCACAGCCAAAGGGGCCCCAGGAAACCTCCAACTGCCAGCAAACTTCCAGCTGCCGGCTGATGATTGGCTCACAGCGGCCCCAGCAACATCTAGCTGATTGGCTCCTCTGTGGTGATGCTCATTGCAGATGCTCATTGAGCTGTTTCCCCGCCCATTCAGACTGCCAGTGGATGATTGGCTCACAGAGGCCCCAGCAACATCTAGCTGATTGGCTCCTCTGTGGTGATGCTCAATGGGATGTTTCCTTGCCCTTTCAGACAACGGAGCTGCTCATTGGTGGACTTTTTTGGCTCCACCCATGTGACCCAGCCAATCGGCCTCAAAAGGAGGAGGCTTGTGGTTGAGGGAGAGGCTTGTGGGAAGACTGTGGTGGCAGTTGGGCTCTGAGGGTTTTTCCTGAGAAGCTGTTTTGTTTGGTTTGTGTGGTTCTAAAAATAAAGTTAATTTCTTTTGACAATTGGCTCCTGAATTGTGCCCAGCCAGACTGATGATAATCATGTAAAATGTTGATTTTAAATCCACATACATGAACTTGAATGAATTTAGGGAGTGTATAATAAGACACATTTATTTCATATTTTGGAAAATCTGGAAAATCTCGTGAATATATATATATATATATATATATATATATATATATATATATATATATACACATATATATACATATACACACACACACAACAATAAAATGTAGCAATATATATGCCAATCAAAATTTATCATGAAATATATATCATCCACATATCTAAAAATATTCATTTTACTGAACATGGATTTATGTATGATGTTGTTCACTAGGAAGCTCACCCATAGGTTGAATTTTCAGTTCCATCAGTATTTAGGGGAAGTTATCTATTCTCATAATTTGTATATTCCAAAGTCAGTGAGCTCACAAGAATGTACGTGTGTTACCAGGTAGGAGTCTATATATGCATAAAAATATACATGTTGTAAAGAGGCTACAGAGAAAAGGAGACAGGAATTTACATATGTGTTAACTTTGAAAACTCATGGAGAAATATTACAATGAAAAGTTGACTAGATTCATAACACATATCCTTGATAAAGGAGAAGGAAAATCCAAGTATACACCATGCCTCCTACAAAAGGCCTGTATTTCTATCCTGTTAGGTTTCTTTTTCTCCATCATTTTAGGATAAGTAGTCAGAGTCTAGTAGGGTATGGGTTAGTGTCGGGAATTCAGTATTTCAAATGGAAAATAGGATAATGTATCCAATGTGTATGCAAATATGTGCTACACAATAATCTTCCCACTCTCACCTAGAACAATGCCTTGACATTACCTTTGCCCCAAGTGAGACACAATTAGAGGAGAAGAGTAAGAAAATCTGTGAATACATATCTGGAATGGAAAATTCTCAGGAGTTCTCAACCTGGGAGCAGGTAGAGGAGTTTCCAGAAGTAAGGAACTGGGTAAACACTCCACAACCATGGAGGTCTGCTGGAAAAAAGACTTCTGGAGAAACTGCCTCTGAGGTGTGGCACTTGAAATATATGTTGTTGTCAGTAGCTTTGTCTTCATTTGTAGTGAAACCATCAAAGCTGGGTCTGAATCTATGTGACCTGGAGAACATGGTTTCTTATTTTCCAATGAACCTGAGGCAGCAGTGCTGATTTTTCTCTTTGTAGGTAAACAGAGGCCACTGGGCCAAAGTGTCAAACTCTGTGGACGATGAAGCCATTTAGTCATCCTTCAATTTTCATGGTGTTTCTTGGTGCTGAACTGGGAGTTTGGTATTTGCTTCAAGAAATACAAGGAGTTCAACTGGGACACAGTGTTGGAGGGAGTTCTGTGACATGTGGTGGGTCAGAGTCTCCAGGAGAACGCACCAATCCGGCTTCTATCCCACATAGCTTGCCCCCTTGACCATAGCAACCTGATTCTGAACATTGCCCTGAAACCTCTCCATATAACAAGATGCCTTTGCATATAAGGGTCTGCTGGGTGCACCATGTCAGCTAAAAGCCATTTGGAAATCAATGGCAGATCCACATGGCACCACCATAAATATTTTATCACACACCTGCACACCACAGCTCTGGGCCAAATACTCCGCAGTCTCCATCTAACCGGCATCTCTGTTCTACACCACTTTCATTATACCCAATCAATCAAGGCACTGTCTGGTACACTAATGATGAGCAACAGAACATCAAAGGTTCTCCAGTGCCACCTCATCATGCGAATTTCAAAAATTTCATGGTATTTATCTAGCCATTTTACAAGGATGAAGTTGGAGGCATTGTGGGTTTCAATTCTTTCAGGAATCATTCAATGTTGACGAAGCTCATTTCAATTAAAGTTCTGGAGAACTCTCACAGGCAAGGCTTTCCAAAGAGTGGCCAAATAGTCACATGAAGCCAGGCCAATTGAGGTCTACAATGTGAGGTCCATGTGTGTTTTGACTCTCAACTATGTCTGGCAAGTATTTCAAAATAACATCATATGATATTCTGTCTGAGATTCCCAGTGCTCTGTGGAAAGCCACCCCGGGCCTAGATCTCAGTTTCAAAGGGCGACTTTCATGGGTGGCCGCCTAAAATCCCAAGACAAATCATGGCAATACATCTCTGAGGTCAGTTCCAGAACTCAGTGTCTAAGAGGAATCACACCAGAGTTCAAGCCCTGGTGGACCCAGTCATCTTTTCCAACTGCCACATAAATGACCACAATGAAAACCAAAACACTCCCAAATGGCCCTCATCTTCTTCCATATAGACACTCATCATAACCTCTGGCTTGACGTTTCCTTGAGGGGCACAGCCCAAGACAGTGTCCAAAATAATCTCCCTTTCCTCTCATTTGCCTAAAGTCAGGGTGGCCTGGACACCCATTCTGTGAACCATGAGTGATCAAATAACCCTGACTTTAATATTGCTCTGCTTCTCCAATTTGAGGCCTACTGTCTGTGGAGTATAGATTCTGGATGTGAATTGGAGTAATGAAAAAACCCAATAACCCATTGGCTACACTCGGCAGGGTTTTGAAGAACTCATTTGACCCAATAAATCCCTATTCTCATTTTATGGAGGTCAGGAACCTTACAGAGGAAAGTGAGAGACTTCATCCTCAATGACTGCTTTTTGGGCCATTTTGGTTTTTGATGTGCCTTCTGGAATGTTACATATTTTTTTTTTTTTGGTTTTAGTGCCTTCTGGAATATTACATAATTTTTTTCTTTAGACATTATTGCCAGAGTTCCTATCTTCATCCCAGTGCAGGTGAAATCAAAGATAATACCAATCTACAGCTTCTGCAATAGCCATCCCTGTACTGCTTGCAGAACTTGCCTGGACACATTGTGAACTCACCTAAATGCATTGTGAACTATCTGTTGGTGCAGCGACTTGTGGTAGTGTTGGGGTATATTTGCTGATGATGCCATCGGTGGTACAATTTTTCCAAAAGGAGCCATCAATTGGCTTGGTGTATCTTCCTCCAATCTGTGTGTCATGATCGTCCAGCTAAAATTTGGGGGGCCAACAGAGGTGAGGCAAAAAACCTCACCCACCCCCGCTGGTACAAAGACCTCTCCACAGGTGTGGCTCTATACTGGACGGGTAGTCAGTGACGGGTAAGATCCAATTGCAATGGTACCAACTTAACGGGTAAAGACCATATGTACTATTGGACAACCTAAGGCAGGCACGGTCCCTAAGCCACATGCGTGTTGTTTAAACAGAGAGGCGAAGATGTTGAGAGCCACAGCCGAAGGGGCCCCAGCAAAATTCCTGCTGCCAGCAAACTTCCAGCTGCCGGCTGATGATTGGCTCACAGCGGCCCCAGCAACACCTAGCTGATTGGCTCCTCTGCGGTGATGCTCAATGGGCTGTTTCCCTGCCCTTTCAGACCACAAAACTGCTCATTGGGGGACTTTTTTTGACTCCGCCCACATGACCCAGCCAATCGCCCTCAAGAGCAGGAGTATTGTGGGAGGCGGAGAGAGGCTCCTGTGGGAGGGAGAGGTTTTGGGAAGCCAGTGGTGGCAGTTGGGGCTCTGAAGGTTATTCCTGAGAGGCTGTTTTGTTTGGCATGTGTGGTTCTAAAAATAAAGTTAGTTTCTTTTGACAAGTGGCTGCTGATTGTGCCCAGCAAGACTGCGGCATTATCCTAATATTTCTACAATAACTGACCCAGTTTAACATCAATGCAAGTAGATTCCTGTGGGAGAGGACATGATGTGTATTTTGACGTTCATTTTTATGTAACAGTGGTACATTACTATTTCTTCAGTTTACGCACATCATAGTATATATATTTGATCCACAAGTTCACAAATTTATAGGCATTTGTTTCACTTTCAATCACTTTCTGCTTCAAAACACATGTATTCCTCCAGGTTTCTTGACTGGTCTTTTCATGAGACTTCTTTCCAAACACATTATTTCCGATTTCCATAATCACTTTTGAAGCAAAACTCACACATTCTTCATGAAAAACCATAATGCTGAAATAACCATTATATATATTACTGGTTGGAATGAAGGATTGTATATCAATGTAAGATTTTCTGTATATTTTCAGATATCAATTCAATCGATTATTTAAAGTTAGAACCAGTTATAATATTTCTTTACAGTATGGTCTATTCATGCATTATCTCTATAATTATAGACACAGTGTACACCATTTTTACCTCCATAAATAATTGATACGTCTTCAAAATATTGCTCCCAGAAATGGTGGAAGAAATACTCATGTCACCTGATCTACATATACATTTTACCACAGTAATATTCTGCACACAGAAAGAAGAGGTCAAACTTATGTTTGTACCAAAGCCTGAATGAAAAGTGAGCATGGATTACGGAAAACATCCATGTCCATATTGCCTAATGCTCTCAAAAGTTCATCCTATTGGTGACTACATGTTTGTTTCTTCCTAAGATTATATATTCAAACTCAAGCCTGTTGAAAATGTATAATTCTATCACTCACTTTATACTTTGCCTGATATCCTAATGTCAATTGATATCTGCATTCCTACTTTTTTCCCCAGTTCATCCTTTTGACAGACTCTCCACATGTGCTGACAATTACATTCACTCTCTATCCGAAACCCTATTGCTAAAGATCTTTTCATCCAAATCTTATACTCACTCTTCTTTCAAAACCTACCAACAATCTTACTAATCCTACAAATTATTTCGTTTTGACTGGATGTTCTCTTCAACATTCAATCAACCAAGGTACAAGGAATTATGCCATTGTATATCGATTTATCTGAGACATCTGTGAAGAATATAATTCAAAGCTAAGAATCCCAGCCAAGGGTCCAATGCAATTCTGGGCTTCAAATATTACCTAGATGTCTGTTTTCATACTTATATTTCACTTATATTCTTATAAATATCGCACGTTCCCAATACCATAATTCATCCCGCAGAATGATTCCTAACCCAAATGGAACATGTTATTAACCCTGACCATACACTGTTCTCTCAATCTAACTTTACTGAAGAGCAGGGACAGAGTTGCTGAGAACATCCAGGGTCATTAAAGAAATGATCCCTGGATTAAATGTAGGCAGCTATGAATGACGTCAGAGAGCAAAAGTCATCTTCCATGACAAACAACCTGGTTAGCATGAAGGGATGTGTCTGAATCAACATTTCTTTTCTTAATGTATAGAAGATGGACCAAACCAGGCCTATCTGGAGAGCTTTTTTTGGGTGCCTATGGTTGATATACCATGCAAACTTGTGAAAGTTTCACTGGAAGAAGGGGCAGCCTCCAACTCATTGGACTTTGGAAGCAACTGTTAGGACAAATTGGTTGACAAGGCAGTAACCTAATTCAGTTCCTGAAGGAAGTGACCTACGTCACTTCCTTGGTGAAGGAATTCTCTGAACTTGGGATCCATGAAGACAGGTACCCAGAGCCAGTCCCAGTCCCAGTCCCAGTGGGCTCACTTGTTCAGTTTTACCAAGGACAGGGTCAGTCTTTCTTGGTACCTACCTATGTGAGGATGGCCAAAGGCCAGAAGAGCTCTGAAGAGGGACCTTTTCTGAGAAAGCAGGTAGTGGCTCACCGCTGGCTCCTGACAACTTCACAAAGTTGGACAAAGAGACCAGATCTGTGTCAGGACAGGACATTTCGGGAGAACATTTTATGGCCCACCAGTCAGAGGACACTCTGGATAGTCACAGACCTACTTGGGGGAAGGAGGTGCCTTTGTGGGAGTGGTTGTGGTTTTGTGGTTTTGTCACATGTTCTGAGAATAGGTAGGAAATGTGGTTTGTTTGGTTTGGATTGGACTGTTTCTAATAAGTCGTTTTACATGTAAGTGTTTCTATGTCTGTGTATCCCACTGTGTCTGTGGTTGTAGACATTAGAAAAGAGAATGAATTAATGGATGTGTCCTGTCTAGTAGAAAGCTTCCCAGCATTCATCCTGCCCAATTGATGAATGGACTGCGGCTTGCCTTCTGGATGGGCAAAACCTTCTATCTTCCTAAGATCCTGTTTTCTTCCTGAATTCTGGCCACTCTCCAGAATAGGCTCATGGTTTTGTGTCCAAAATATATACCACCTCCAAGCTCTGTGACATGGCCATGTACTTGATAGCTGAAGTGAATGGGGAGCATCTCAGAAAACTCAGATATCAGTGTGACCAGGAAAGTCTCAGTGGAGAAACCCTGCTTTGTGTCTTTTGCTTACCTGTTCTTCTGTTGCCCTAAATGTCAGGAAGGTCTTTGCCTCTGGTCACCCCTTTGTGAAGCCTGAAGAAAACAGTTTTCAAATGAAAATTAATGGGCATCACCTGTGGCTCTTTGCTTAATTGCTTTGTAAAAGGATGTGTCTGAATCAGCCTCTTGGTTCTGTGTGAGGTTGTGGCTTAGATTCTCAGCACCTGATGCATCAAAAGATAGATTCCATGTGTGCATTCAAAACAGAAATGGCAAATGAGTCTCTTGCCTTCCTCTATTAGATTCCTGATCTTCATCAAGTAAGAATCAGGATCCTTTAGTTCAAAAGAGTTCTTTGAACCCCTGAAAAAGTGCTTGGGTTTTCTGATGACTCCAAATCACATAAAGAATCTATACCTGACAGTCAGTAGGCCTCAAATTGGAAAAGCAGAACAGTATTAACGCCATGCCTATTTGATCAGTTCTGGTTCACAGGAAGGGTGTGTAGGCCACCCTGACTTTCAGCAAATGAGGGGAAAGGGAGCTTATTTTGGACAGTGTCTTGGTCTGCGCCCCTCATGGAAACTTCTAGCCAGAGGTTATGATTAGTGTCTATATGGAAGAACATGAGGGCCATTTGAGAGTGTTTTGGTTTTCATTGTGGTCATTTGTGTGGAGGTGGGAAAAGATGACTGCGTCCACCTGGGTTTCAACTCTTGTGGGATTCCCCTTGGAGACTGAGTTCTGAAACTGACCTTAGAGAATTATTGCCATGAATTGTGTTGGGATTTTCGGAGGCCACGCATGAGAGTCACCCTTGGAAACTGAGATCTAGGCCCAGGGTGGCTTTCCACAGAGCACTGGGAATCTCAGCGAGGATATCACTTGATTATATTCTGAAAGACTTGGCAGCAATAGTTGAGAGTCAAAACACACATGGACCTCACATTGTAGACCTCAATGTGGCTGGCTTTATGTGACCTTGGGCCACTCTTTCAGAAGACTTGCCTGTGAGAGTTCTCTAGAGCTTCCATTGAAATGAGATTCCTCAATATTTAATGGTTCCTGAATGAATTGAAACCCACAGTAACTCCAACTTCATCCTTGAAAAATGGCTAGAAAATACCATGAAATTTTTGAAATTTCCATGACCAGCTGGCACTGGAAAACCATTTGATGTCCTGTTGCTTATCATGAGTATACAAGACAGTGCCTGGTTTGACTGAGTTTCATGATAATGGTGTAGAAAAGATATGCCAGTAAGTTGGAGCCTGCTGAGTAGTGGGCCAAGAGCAGTAGAGTGTAGGTGTGTGAAAAAACATCTGTGGTGGGGCCACGTGGATCTGCCATTGGCTTAGAAATGGTTTGTGACTGACATGGTGCAGCTAGCAGACCTTTGGATGTAAAGGCATCTTGTTGTATGGAGAGGTTTCAGGGCAATGTTCAGAATCATGTTGCTATGGTCAAGGGGGCAACTATGTGTGATAGAAGCCTTCTTGGTACATTCTCCTGCCGATCCTGACCACCACACGTGACAGAACTCCCTGCAGCACTGTATCACAGTTAAACTCCTTTATTTCGTAAAGTAAATACCAAACTTTCAGTGCAGCATCAAATAACATGATTAAATGTGAAGGATGATCAAATGGCTTCACAGTCCACATGGAGAGACACTTAGCCCCCAGTAGCCCCAGTTTGCCTACAAAGAGAGAATTCAGTACTGCTGCCTCATGTTCATAGGAAAATAAAAAAAACATGTCGTCCAGGTCACATAGATGCAGACTCAGCTTTGATGGTCTCACTACAAAGGAAGCTAAAGCTCCTGACAACAACATATATTTCAAGTGCCCAACCTCAGAGGCATTTTCTCAAGAAGTCTTAAGGCTGACACAGCTCCATGTTTGTGGTATTTACCCTGTCCCTTACTTTTGGAAACTCCTCTACCACCTTCAAGGTTGTGAACTCCTGAGCATTTTCCATTCCAGATATTTATTATGAACTCAAACAACAACAAGTGCTGGCGAGGATGTGGAGAAAAGGGTACACTTGTACATTGCTGGTGGGACTGCAAATTGGTGCAGCCAAATTGGAAAGCAGTATGGAGATTTCTTGTAGAGGTGGGAATGGAACCACCATTTGACCCAGGTATTCCCCTTCTCAGTCTATTCCCTAAAGACCTAAAAAAAATGCTACAGGGACACTGCTACATTGATGTTCATAGCAGCACAATTTACAATAGCAAGACTGTGGAACCAACCTAGATGCACTTCCATAGATGAATGGATAAAAAATGAGGCATTTATAAACAATGGAGTATTACTCTGCATTAAAAAATTACAAAATTTTTACAGAGAAATGGATGGCATTAGAGCAGATTATGCTAAGTGAAGCTAGCCAATCCCTAAAACCAAATACCAAATGTCTTTTTGATATAAAGAGAGTAACTAAGAACAGAGTAGGGACGAATAGAATGAGAAGAAAATTAACATTAAACATGGATGAGAGGAGGACGGGAAAGGGAGAGAGAAGGGAAATTGCATGGAAATAAAAGGAGACCCTCAGGGTTATACAAAATTACATAAAAGAGGAGGTGAGGGAAAGGAAAAAATTATACAAGGGGGAGAAATGAATTACAGTAAAGAGGTAGAGAGAGAAGAGGAGAGGGTAGGTAAGGGGAGGGGGATAGTAGAGGTTAGGAAAGGCAGCAGAATACGACAGACACTAGTATGGCAATATGTAAATCAATGGATGTGTAACTGATGTGATTCTGCAATCTGTTTATGGGGTAAAAATGGGAGTTCATAACCCACTTGAATCACAGTGTGGAATATGATATATCAAGAACTATGTAATGTTTTGAACAAGCATAAATAAAAATTAAAAAAAAGAAAACTAACTTTGGTGAATGGTGCAAAGAAATCCTAATATTTCTACAGTAACTGACACAGTTTAACATCAATGCGAGAAGATTCCTGTGGGACATGATGTGTATTTTGATGTTCATTTTTATTCAGCACTGGTACATTACTATTTCTTCAGTTTATTCGCATCATATTATAATATTTCATCCACAAGTAAGCAAATTTATCGTCATTTTTTTCAATTTCAATCACTTCCTGCTTCAGAACTCATGAATTCCTCGGTGTTCCTTTACTGGCATTTTCATGAGACTTCTTTCCAAACACATTATTTTCGATTTCCATAATCACATTTGAAGCAAAACTCACACAAACTTCATGATAAATCGTACCCTAATATTAACATTAGGTGTATAACTGGTTGTCATGAATGATTGCATATCAATATAAGATTTCTTATATATTTTCAGATATCAATTCAATCCATTATTTAAAGTGGAACAAGTTGCATTATTTATTGAAATTAAGGTCTATTCATGCATTATCTGTATATTCATAAAAACAGGGTACACCTCTTTTTACCCCCAATGCTAATTTATACGTTTTCAAAATACTGCTCCTAGAAATGGTGGAAGAAAAAATCATGTCATCTGATCTACATATACATTTTATCACAGTAATAATCTGGAAACAAAATGCAAAGGTCCCACTTAGGATTGTACCAAACCTAAATGTAAAGTGAACATGGATTACTAACAATATCCATGTCCATGTTGCCTAATGCTCTCAAATGTCAATCCTATTGGTGACCTACAAATTTGTTTCTTCCTAAGATTAGATATTCAATCTCAACCCTGTTGAAAATGTCTTATTCTATCACTCACTTTATACTTTGCCTGATTTCCTAATGTCTCTATTGATATCTGCTTTTCTACAAATTTTCCCCAGTTCATCATTGTGTCTGATTTCTTCATATGTGCTGACATTTATATTCACTCACTGCCCGAAAAAAATTGCTAAAGAACTTTTGTTACATATCCTATACTAACTCTACTTGCTAAACATAACGACTATCTTCTTTTTTTTTTTAATTTTTTAAATTGGTTGTTCAAAACATTACAAAGCTCATGGCATATCATCTTCCATACATTTGATTCAAATGGGTTATCAGATCCCATTTTTACCTCAAATACAAGTTGCAGAATCACATCGGTTACACATCCACATTTTTACATAATACCATATTAATGACTGCGACTATCTTCTTAATCCTACCGACAATCCCTTTTGACTGGATGTTCTCTTCAGCATTCAATCATCCAAGGTTCAAGTTCCTCTGCCATTGTATATCGATTTATTTGAGACATGTGTGCAGATAGTAATTCAAAGCTAAATATCCCAATCAATGGCCCAATGCCCTTCTGGGATTCAAATCTTACTTTAATTTCTGTTTTCATACATATATTTAACCTCGATATTCTTATAAATATCACAGGTTCCCAATACCATTATTAATCCAGCAGAATGATTCCTAACCCAAATCGAACATGAAATTAACCCTAACCATACACTGTTCACTCAATCTAACTTTACAGAAGAGCAGAGACAGATTGTTCTTACAATACAGGAATGTAGGGGATGATCTACCTGTTAAGAACCTCAAAGGTCCATGCAGAAATGATCCCTGGAGAAGATGAAGGCAGCAATGAAGGACCTGAGAGACAAAAAGTCATTTTCCATGGCAAACAACCTGGTCAGGATGAAGGGTTTTGTCTGAATCAGCCTCTATCTTCTTACTGTAGAGAAGATGGACCAAACCAGGCTTGTGTGGAGAGCTGTTCTCGGGTGCCTAAGGTTGATATACCATTCTAAGTTGTGAAAGTGCCAAAGGAAGTAGGGGCAGCCTCCATCTCATGGGACCCTTGGAAGCAACACTTAGGACAAAGTGGTTGCCAATGCAGTGACCTCATTCAGTTCTTAAAGGAAGTGACCTACCTCACTTCCTTGTTGATGGAACTTTCTGAACTTGGGACCAAGGAAACCAAGCACCAGAGCCAGTCCCAGTCCCAGTCCAAGTGGTCTCATTTGTTTGGAATCACCAAGGACAGAGTCAGTCTTCTTGGTACTGACTGATGTGAGGATGGCCAAATGCCAGGAAAGATATGAACAGGGGCCTTTCCTGACTAAGCAGGTAGTGGCTCACTGCTGGCTCCTGACTGCTTTACGGAGTTGTACAAGGAGACCAGATCTGAGACAGGACAGACCATTACCGGGGAACATAGTATGGCAAACCTGTCAGAGGACACTCCGGATAATCACAGCCCTACTTGGGGGAAGGAGGTGTCTTTTTGAGTGTGGGTTGTGGTTTTGTCTCTGTTCTGAGAATAGGTAGGAAAGGAGGTTTCTTTGGTTTGCAGTGAACTGTTTCTAGTAAGTCGTTTTACAAGGTGAGTGTTTCTATGTCTGTGTATCCCACTGTGTCCGTGGTTGTATACATTAGAAAAGAGAATGCATCAATGCATGTGTCCCCTCTAGTAGAAAGCTTCCCAGCATTCATCCTGCCCAATTAATGAATGGAGTGTGGTTTCCATATCGATAGGCAACACCTACTACCTTATTAAGTCTCTGTTTTCTTTCTGAATTCTGACAACTCTTCAGAATAGGCTCTTGGGTTTGTGTCCAAGATATGTACCACCTCCAATCTCTGTCACATGGCCATGTACTGGATATCTGAAGGGAATGGCCAGCATCTCAGAAAACTCAGATATCAGTGTGACCAGGAAAGTCTCAGTGGAGAAACCCTGCTTTGGGCCTTTTGCTAAGCTATTGTTCTGTTGCCTTGAATCTCAGGATGTCTTTGCCTCTGGCCACCCCTTTGGGAAGCCTGAGGAAAACATTTTTCAAATGGAAATGATTGGCATCACCTGTGTCTCTTTGCTTAATTGCTTTGGAAAAAGATGTGTCTGAATCATCCTCTTGGCCCTGTGTGAGGCTGTGGCTTAGATTCTCAGCACCTGATGGATCAAAAGAAAGATCACATGTGTGCATCCAAAACCAAAATGGCAAATATTCACTCATTGTGAATGAATTCTTTTACCTTCCTCTGTTAGGATCATGACTTCCATCAAGTGAGAATAGGAATCCTTTGGGCCAAATGAGTTCTTCAAATCTCTGCAGAGGGGCTTGGATTTTCTCATGACTCAAATTCACATAAAGAATCTAAACCACAGAGTCAGAAGGCCTCAAATTGAAAAAGCCAAGCAGTATTAATGGCAGGCCTATTTGATCATTCCTGGTTTACAGGAAGTGTGTCCAGGCCACCTTGATGTTAGACAAATGAGGGGAACAGGACCTTAATTTGGACACTGACTTGGGCTGTGGACCTCATTGAAAACTCCAGCCAGACGTTATAAGGAGTGTCTATATGGAAAAAGATGAGGACCATGTGGGAGTGTTTTGGTTTTAATTGTGGTCATTTGTGTGGCGGTTGGAAGAGATGACTGTTCCACTGGGCTTGAACTCTGGTGTGATTCCCCTTAGAGACTGAGTTCTTTAACTGACCTCAGAGAAGTATTGCCATGAATTGTGTTGGGATTTTAGGAGGCCACACATGAGAGTCGCCCTTGGAACCTGAGATCTAGGCCCAGGTTGGATTTCCACAGAACATTGGGAATTTCAGCCCGGATATAACACAATTTTTCTTAAAGACTTGGCAGCCATATTTGAGTTTAAAACACACATGGACCTCATATTGTAGATCTCAATGGGCCTGGCTTCATGTGACATTTTGGCCACCCTTAGGGAAACCTTGCCTGTGAGAGTGCTCCAGTGCTTTCATTGAAATTAGCTTCTTCACCATTTAATGGTTCCTGAATTAATTGAAGCCCTCAGAGCCGCAAACTTCATCCGTGAAAAATGGCTAGACAATTACCATGAAATTTTTGATATTTTCATGTTCAGCTGGCACTGAAAAAACTTTGGATGTCCTGTTTCTGATCCTGAGTATACCAGACACTGCCTTGATTGACTTTGTTTCATGAAAATGGTGTAGAACAGATATGCCAGTAAGTTGGAGACTGGTGAGTAGTGGGCCTAGAGCAGTGGTATGCAATTGTGTGATAAAACATCTGTGTTGCAGCCATGTGGATCAGCCATTGGCTTCCAAATGGCTTGTGACTGACATGGTGCAGCCAGCAGACCCATATATGTAAAGGCATCTTGTTATATGGAGAGGATTCACTGCAATGTTCAGAATCATGTTGCTATTCTCAAGGGGGCAATCTACATGGGATAGAACCTTGTTTGGTGCATTCTCCTGAAGACCCTGACTCACCACACCTTAAAGAACTCCCTCCACCTCTCTGTCCCATTTTAACTCCTTGTATTTTTTGAAGCAAATACCAAACTCCCAGTGCAGCAGCGAGAAACACCACGAAAAGTGGAGGATGACCAATTGGCTTCACAGTCCACACTGAAAGACACCTAGACCCCAGTGTCCATAGTTTACCTACAAAGAGAGAATTCAGCAATGCTGCCTCATGTTCATTGGATAATAAGAAACCATGTCCTCCAAGTAACATAGATGCAGACCCAGCTTTCATGGTTTCCCTACAAAGGAACTAAATCTCCTCAGAACATCAAATACTTCAAGTGCCCAATCTTAGAGGCTGTTTCTCAAAAAGTATTTAGGCCAGCAGAGCTACATGTTTGTGGAAGGTTTACACTGTCCCTTACTTTTAGAATCTTCTCTACCACCTCCAAAGTTGTAAACTCCAGAGTATTTTCCATTCCAGATATATATTCACAGATTTTCTAACTCTTATCCTCTTATTGTGTCTTACTTAAGGAGAATGTAATGTCAAGGCATTGTTCTGGATGAAAGTGGGAAGATTTTTGTGTAGCACATATTTGCATACACATTGGATTCAATTTCCTATTTTCCATTAGAAATGCTGAATCCCTGAAACTAACATATACCCTATTAGACTCTGACTACTAATCCTAATATGATGGAGAAAAATAACACAAACATAATAGAAATACAAGCAGTTTATATGAGGTATGTTTTATAGTTGGAGTTGCCTTTTGCATGGTAAAGTGTAGCAGTTATAAATCTAGTCAATTATTTGTTGAAATAGTTCTCCATGCGTTTTTAAAGTTAACAAATAAGTGAATTCCTGTCCCCCTTTCTCTGTAGCCTATTCAGCACACGTATTTTTATATGCACATATAGAATCCTACCTGGTACCACACGTACATTCTTGTGAGGTGGCTGACTTGGCAGATACAAATTGGAAGAAGAGATCACTCCTCCTAAACGCTGCTTGAACTGGTAATTCAAATGTGAGTGAGCTTCCTAGTTGAACAACATTATACATAAATCCATGTTCAGTAAAATGAATATATTTGGATCTGTGGATGATATACATTTCATGGTGTATTTCGTTTGGCATATATATTGCAATTTTTAATGTCTGTCTCTGTGTGTGTATATAAATATATATATATAGATACACTCTCAGGAGTATTCAAAATATGAAATATGTGTCTTATTACACACTTCCTAAATTCATTCATATTTATGTTGTGGATTTATAATCAACTTTTCACAAGATTATTCTCAGAAATATTCATCCACCTGAAATACGTATTTGTTTCTTAGTACTGTTTCCACCCCAGATATGCATTCACGGATTTTCAAACTCTTCTACCCTAATTGTGTCTTACTTGAGGTGAAGGTAATGTAAAGGCATTGTTCTGGATGAGAGTGGGAAGATAATTGTGTAGCATATATTTTTATACACATTGGATTCATTTTCCTATATACCATTGAAAATACTGAATCCCTGACAATAACCCATACCCTACTATACTCTGTCTACTAATCCAAATGATGGAGAAAAACAACCCAAACAGAATAGAAATCCAAGCAGTTCAGAGGAGGGGTGGGGTATAGTTGGACTTGCCTTTTTCATGATAAATGGTAGGTGTTATAAATCTAGTCAATTTTTAATTGAAATAGTTCTCCATGTGTTGTTAAAGTTAACAAATATGTAAATGCCTGTCTGCCTTTCTCTGTAGCCTATTCAGCACATGTATTTTTATATGCTTTATAGAATCCTACCTGGTATCACACGTTCATTTTTGTGAGGTGACTGACTTGGCAGATACAAGTTGTGAGAAGAGATCACTCCTCTAAACGCTGTTGGAACTGAAAATTCACACTATGGGTGAGCTTCCCAGTAGAACAACATTATACATAAATCCTTGTTCAGTAAAATAAATATTTTTGCATCTGTGGATGCTATATATTTTATGATGAACTTCGATTGGCGTATATATTCCTACATTTTAATGTCTGTGTGTGTGTTTTGTGTGTGTGTGTGTGTATATATATATATATATATTATATATATACACACATATATATGTATATACACACATATATAATTATGAATATATATATATATATATATATATATATATATATATATATACTGTCCTGATTTTTAAAATATGAAATGTATGTATCTTAAATACACTCCCTAAATTCATTCATGTTCAAAAATGTGGATTTATAATAAACTTTTCACAAAATTATTCTCAGAAATATTCATCCTCCTGAAATACACATTTGTTTCATAGTTCTGAAAACTAACTTCAGTAAATGGTGCTTACAAATCCTAATATTTATACAGTAACTAACCCAGATTAACATCAATCAAGTAGATTCGTATGGGACATGATGTGTATTCTGACGTTTATTTTCATTCAACACTGGTACATTACTATTTCTTCAATTTTTACAAATCATAGGATATATATATTTCATCCAAAAGTTCACAAATTTATACGCATTTGTTTCACAATCACTTCCTGCTTCATAAAACATGTATTCCTCCAGGTTTCTTGACTGGTCTTTTCATGAGACTTCTTTCCAAACACATTATTTTAGATTTCCATAATCACTTTTGAAGCAAAACGCACACACCCTTCATGATAAACCATAACCTTAATGTGGCCATTAGATATATAACTGGTTGGAATGAATGTTTGTATGTCAATATAAGATTTCTTGTATTTTTTCACATATAATTTCAATCCATTATTTAAAGTCGGAACCAGATATATTATTTATTCACAGTATGGTCTATTCATGCATTATCTCTATATGCACAGACAAAGGGTACACCTATTTTACCCCCATTACTAATTTATACGTCTTGAATATGTTGCTGCCAGAAATGGTGGAAAAATAGTCATGTCACCTGATCTACATATACGTTTTATCACAGTAATATTCTGGACAAAAAAAGCAAAGGTCACACTTAAGATTGTAGCAAAGACTAAATGAAAAGTGAGCATGGATTACTAAACATCCATGTCCAGGTTGCCTAATGCTGTCAAATGTCAATCCTATTGGTCACTACACATTTGTTTCTTTCTAAGATTATATATTCAAACTCAACCCTGTTGAAAATATCTAATCCTATCACTCCCTTTATACTTTGCCTGATTTCGTAATGTCTCTATTGATATCAGCTTTCCTAACTATTTTCCCCAGTTCATCATTGTGACTGTCTCTTCACTTGTGCTGACATTAACATTCACTGTCTACCAGAAACAGTATTGCTAAACAACGTTTGGTCCAAATCCTATACTCACTCTTCTTTCTAAACCTACCGAGAATCTTCCGAATCCTACCGACTATCCCTTTTGACTGGAAGTTCTCTTCTACATTTAATCATCCATGGTACAAGGACCTAAGCCATTGTATATCGATTTACCTGACACATCAGTGCAGAACATAATTCAAACCTACGTATCCCAATCAAGGGCCCAATGCCCTTTTGGGCTTCAAATCTTAGCTAGATTTCTGTTTTCATACTTATAATTCACCTATATATTCTTGTAAATATCGCAGTTTCCCAATACCATTATTCATCCCGCAAAAAGTTTCCTAATCCAAATCGAACCTGTTAGTTAACCTAACCATACACTGTTCAGTCAATTTAACTTTACAGAAGAGCAGGGATAGAGTTGGTCTTACAATACAGGAATATAGGGGATCTTCCACATGCTGAGAAACTCAAAGGTCCATGCAGAAATGATTCCTGGAGAAGTTGTAAGCAGCTATGGAGGACCTAAGAGAGCAAAAGTCATCCTCCATGGCAAACAACCTGGTCAGGATGAAGGGTGGTGTCTGAAACCGCTTCTCTCTTCTTAATGTAGAGAAGATGGACCAAACCAGGCCTGTGTGGAGAGCTGTTCCCAGGTGCCAATGGTTGATATACCATTCTAACTTGTGAAAGTGTCACAGGAGGTAGGGGTAGCCACCATCTCATGGGACCCTTGAAAGCAATTGTTAGAACAAAGTGGTTGCCACGGCAGTAACCTCATTCAGTTCCTGAATGAGGTGACCTACCTCTCTTCCTTGATGACGGATCTCTCTGAACTTGGGATCCAGGAAGCCAGGCACCCAGAGTCAGTCCCAGTTTCTTACCCAGTGGGCTCAGTTGTTTGGAATAACCAAGGACAGAGTAAGTCTTCCTTGGTACCTACTGATGTGAGGATTGCCAAATGCCAAGAGAGCTCTAAAAAGGGGAATTTCCTGAGAAAGCAGGTAGTGGCTCACCACTGGCTCCTGAAAACTTCACAGTGTTGGCCAAGGTGACCAGATCTGAGAAGGACAGGCCATTTCAAGGAAACATAGTATGGCCCATCATTCAGAGTACATTCCAATTAGTCACAGACCTAGTTGAATAAAGGAGGTGTCCTTGTGGGTGTGATTGTGATTTTGTGGTTATGTCTCATGTTCTGAGAATAGGTAAGAAAGGCGGTTTGTTTGCTTTAGAGTGGACTGTTTATAGTAAGTCATTTGACAAGGTGATTGTTCGTATGCCTGTGTATCCCACTGTGTCCGTGGTTGTAGACATTATAAAAGATAATGCATCAATGGATGTGTCCTGTCTAGTAGAAAGCTTGCCAACATTCATCCTGCCCAATTTATGAGTGGACTGCAGGTTGCTTTAGGGACGGGCAACACCTTCTATCTTCCAAAGTTCCTGTTTTCTTCCTGAATTCTGGCCACTCTCCAGAGTAGGCTCATGGTTTTGTGTCCAAGATATGTACCACCTCCAAGCTCTGTGACATTGCCATATACTGGATAGCTGAAGGGAATAGCAAGCATCTCAGAAAACTCAGATATCAGTGTGACAAAGAAAGTCTCAGTAGAGAAACCCTGCTTTGGGCCTTTTGCTTACCTATTTTTCTGTTGCTCTGAGAGTCAGGAAGGTCTCTGCCTCAGGCCACCAATTTGTGAAGCCTGAAGAAAACTGTTTTCAAATGGAAATGAATGGGCATCACCTGTGTATCTTTGCTTAATTGCTTTGGAAAGGGATGTGTCTGAATCAGCCACTTGGCCCTGTGTGAGGCAGTGGCTTAGATTCTCAGCACCTGATGGAACTAAAGAAAGATCCCATGTGTGCTTCCAAAACCAAAATGGCAAAAATATCAGTAATTGTGTATGAAGTATCTTGCCTTACTCTGATACGTTTCTGATCTCCATCAAATGAGACTAGGGATCCTTTGGGTCAAATGAGTTCTTCAAAGCCCTGCAGAGGCTAGCCCATATGAACTTGGGTTTTTTCATTACTTTAAATCATATTAAGAATCTATACCTGAGAGTCAGTAGGCCTCAAATTGGAGAAGCAGAGCAGTATTAAGGCCAGGCTTATTTTATCACTCCTGGTTCACAGAAATGGTGTCCAGGCCCAGCTAACTTTAAGCAAATAAGGGATAAGGGAGCTTGTTTTGGATACTGTCTTGTGCTGTGCCCCTCATGGAAACCTCCAGCCAGAGGTTATAATGAGTGTCTATATGGAAGAAGGTGAGGACCATGTGGGAGTGTTTTGGTTTTAATTGTGTTCATTTGTGTAGTGGTTGGAAGAAATGACTGGATCCACCAGGGCTAGAACTTTGGTATGATTCACCTTAGAGACTGAGTTCTGGAACTGACCTCAGAGAAGTATTGTCATGAATTGTGTTGCGATTTTAGAAGGCCACGCATGAGAGTCGCCATTGGAAACTGAAATGTAGGCCAAGGGTGGCTTTCGACTGATCACTTGGAATCTCAGCCAGGATATCACATGATTTTATTCTGAAAGACTTGACAGGCATAGTTGAGAGTCAAAACACACATGGACCTCACATTGTAGACCTCAATGGGCTGGGCTTCATGTGACTATTTGGCTACTCTTTGGGAAGCCTTGCCTTTGAGAGTTCTCCAGAGCATTCATTGAAATGAGGTTCCTCAACATTAAATGGTTCCTGAATGAATTGAAACCCACAGTTTCTCCAACTTCATCCTTGAAAAGTGGCTAGATAAATACCCTGAAATTTTTGAAACTCCCATGACCAGGTGGCACTGGAGAACCTTTGGATCTCCTGTTTCTGATCATGAGTGTACCAGACAATGCCTTGATTGACTGGGTTTCATGATAATGGTGAAGAACAGAGATGCCAGTAAGTTGAGAATGCTGAGTAGTGGGCCCAGAGCAGTGGTGTGCAGGTGTGTGATAAAATATCTGAGGTGGGGCCTTGTGGATTTCCAATTGATTTCCAAATGCCTTTTGGCTGCCATGGTGCATCCAGCAGAACCTTACATGTAAAGGCATCTTATTATATGGAGAGGTTTCAAGGCAATGTTCAGAATCAGGTTGGTATGGTCAAGGAAAAAGCTGTGTGAAATAGAAGCCTGGTTGGTGCATTCTCCTGCAGTTCCTGACCCACCACACGTGAAAGAACTCCCTCCAGCACTGTGTCCCAGTTGAACTCCTTGTATTTCGTGAAGCAAATACCAAACTCCCAGTGCAGCACCAAGAAACACCACAAAAATGGAGGATGATCAAATGGCTTCACAGTCCACACGGGGAGACACTTAGCCCCCAGTGGCCACAGTTTACCTACCAAGAGAGAATTCAGCACTGCTGCCTCATGTTCATTGGAAAATAAGAAACCATGCTCTCCATTCACATAGATGCAGACCCAGCTTTGATGGTCTCAATAAAAAAGAAGCTAAACCTTCTGACAACAAAATATATTTAAAGTACCCAACCTCAGAGGCAGTTTCTCAAGAAGTCTTTAGGCCGGCAGAGCTCTATATTTGTGGAGTGTTTACCTCTTAGACCAGGATGTAAGAAAAGAACACTGACTCCAGTTAAAATCAAATTAAAGTAAGCTTATTATTTCGACTGGCTGGGCTGCCTCTCCCTCCAAAGATTGCGAGAGAAAGAGAGCAACCCCACCTTTACTACAGCCCAGGTTTGCAGCCCAGAAAGTTACACAAAAATGGGGTAACAGATAACAGAACTCTGACAAGCATCACACTAATGGGAGTTTACATTTTTTTTTTTTTGCTAGCCCCAACATCAAAATTTATGAGGACCATTAGAGCCTCAGAGAGGGTCATTGTCTGGCCACAGAAGGCCAATATTTATGAGGTGTGACAAAGTTTCAGAGAGGGCTGCTATCTGGTCAGAGAGCCATGCACGGGTGAGTTTAAGGCACGGGCAGTCATTCCAAGCAGGTTCAGAATTTGCAGTAATTTACAGTAAAGCCAAAATGATTTTTTCATGGCTTTGTTGCAAGATGGCTCCCAATTTTAATCAAAGATAAGGTTGGGTCTATCATTCCCCCCTTTTTTTATGTGTCCCTTAGTAATCCTTGATAGGTTAGTGGAAAAGCACTGAGGAAATTTTAATCCCTCAGTTAACAGTCTCCAAATTTTTAGAACTCACCGAAAACCAGTCTCCCTGATATTACCTGACTTAATTAATTACTTATATTGATAGTCTATTTATTTTGGGCTCCATTGGTGTAAGTGGAGAGTCGTCTCTCATTTTGCCTTCTTCTCAGCTGAGAGAGGGTGACATGAGTGTGCATGGCGTGAGAGACATGAGTTGCCTTTTTGAAGTCAGTTGAGGAATATGAGTTGCCTTTTAGAAGTCAGTTCTTTTTGAAGTCTTGTTGAGGAAGAACAGGTTGTAAAGTCATCTGGGGATGGGTTCTTCTATGAGAGAAACAAAAAACATGAGTATTGAATAAATGTTGCAGTAGCTGGATCATGTCACTGTATGAAGTACCCTCACCAGTCTTTAATATCCCCAATTATTAGGACTGTCAACTTAATATTTAACTTTTAGTGTTACAGTTGTCCCTCCCCATAATATACAGTTTAATAATTTAATGTCATCTGATTTTGCAAAATCCTTTCACTAGTATCACCTCTGTGTCTAATAGAGAAACATTTAATTCTGTTACTCAGGGCTGGATAATCGTACTAGCAAACACCAAGCCTACCTGTGTAGGTTAGGAATATCTGTAGGCCTTAAACTAAAAACTTCTGCCTCTGGCAGCTCCTCTTGATAGTCTTTGTAGCCAACAGTTTTACTTATTTTGGGAGGCTAACATAAAGTGTATACCTTAAAATATTATTATTATTATTATTATTATTATTATTATTATTATTATTATTATTTAAAATGCCCAGGAATGGCTGTATTTTGGTTTTAACTGTCTTTGCTAAGTGTTTAAGATGAAGCAGTCAAATGACTTTTGTTTCTATCTATTGTTAGCAGTCAGCTGAGCTTTTATGGGAGTCATTCCTTGGGAAACTTGAGAGCAGCTTCTCAGTTCTGCTAGTGCAATTTGAGCTAGGTGGGTTCAGGTCTTGCTTGACCATGTGGCTTCCCTCAGAAGCATCAGGGATGTCTCCCTTTCCTGATGACTCTCCTCTTTGTAGCAAATGCACTGATTGGCTTTCTGTTCTCCAGTGGTCTCATTAATCTCCCTGATTGGGAGGTTATGTGGCCCAGAGTTGCAAAGCTCATAGAGAAGTCCCCTGTTCCCTGGATTCAGACTGACTCAAAGGGCAAGAGTCAAATATTGTTTTTTTTTTGGCCCTTTTCTTTTAACTTTAATTTTCAATCCTAATCTAAAACAACCAGCAAATAAATTTTAACAGCCATATATTAAGAGTACTGCACTTTAACGTCTATAAGTTTATAATTATTTATATTTTATTAATTGGGATCTTATTATTCTGTCTGTCTTGTAGTTGATGACTTATTTTCTTAAATTAACCCATGTTGTGTTCTTAAAGCAACACTTCTGTAAAACACCAACAGGGAATCTTTAGATCACTTATAAAGAAATTAAAAAATAAAATTTTTTAACAAGAATAAAAATACTTAGTTCATGTAATAGCTACCCTGAATTTTTTGGTGAGTTATATATTATATCACCTTTTTGAGATCCTAGTAATCTTGACAGAAAAAAAAATTGAACATAACTTTAAATGAAATAAAATCTGACCTACTGCTTTCGTAGTCATTCTCACATGTAGTAAGATGGGACACAGAGTCTTATCTCAGGTAAGCAGGGCTCCTTATAAATCTTAAATGCTTTAGTTCTCAAGCTGATCTTTTTTTTAAATATCATTTTACAAAGTTTACATGAATTGTTTGAGGTCACATGAACATTAGCTCACACCATATGATATCACATTTAAAACATGAATTAAAGTACGGCTGAAAGATTTTAACCTTTACATAGATTAGGGTCTCATTAACTTAAAAATACATTTAAATTGTTCCACAATGTAAAAAGTAACATAAAACTTTACATATATTATTGATAACAGGTAAATAAATCCCCAATATATATTTTATTTACCATACAACTTCAGAACACCTGCTTGATATAATGCTCTTTTAAAGTTTCTACCTTATAGAGTTGTATAACTGGAAAATATGAGCACATTAATAGCATCACAATTGCATTGAAGTTTCTACATTAACCAAGTTTAGCTTTTAAAGAAATGGCAGTACAGTGCTCTAAAATAACAGTTCTTATTTAAACATTTGTTTAATTTTTATGATTGCTTGCTCTAGAAAATTTAAATCTTAATAAACTTAATGTTATGGGTAAACTTATGTTTAAGAAATTTTTGTCTCTTTTACACATGACTGATTTTTACAATCTTATACAGACTTTAGTACAAACTTATACAGACCTTAGTATATCAATCAGATATCAAACAAAAGTACTCATGAATGAGTAATCCCATATCAAATTTACTTTACTTATTTATCAAAATATTAGACAAATTTTTTGAACACTGTAAACCATTTTTTTGATTGAAAGAAAAGTCCTGGAACAAAGGCATATTAGACCTTTTGTAGACATTAATAGTTTATTAGATTTTTGAACACCTAGAAAAACTTGTAAGCTTAAATTTAAAGACATTTATATTTATCTGTTTACCCAATTTAAATTGAAACATTTAAATCACTTGAATTAAAGATCTTTGGATCCACTTTTTAAAATTGTTTTTATGAGTTCTTTTTAATATGAGTGCTCCTTATATATGTTAATTTGTGTATCATATATATGATATATGGACATATGTGTATATATATATATATATATATATATATATATATATATATAGACATACAACACATAACAAATTGTGCACACATAATAAATAAAAGTGAAGGCCTTGTAGCTTTTCACAGGTGAAATCTCCATTGCAATGATTTAAAAATTCCACAGTTGGTCAAAGATATTACTGATCAGAAAAACATTAACCTAGGTCTGTAGGAGCAAAATCATGAGCTCAAAAAATAAATAAAGAACCTGAGGAAAAAATTATGAGTCCTAGAAAAATGACTGGCCAGTAATTAGTAAATACCATACAATTTACCTTTTTTTTTTCCTTAGGTCTCAAATAAGTCTCCTACTAAGCTTACAGGCTTCTTTCATTTGCATTTCAAAATAAGTCCTGGCTGAGGTCTGGAAGAAGAAGGAAAAAAAGGCTATTCTGAGCAGAAACCTTAGGCCTAAGGTATTTTAACCATAATTTTCATGTTAGGATGTTGAAAATTATGATACAAGTTTAAGATACAATTCACAAAATTTTATATCTTTACAAGTTGTTTTGTCAACAGATATCATACTATGATTTAGTATCCTTGTCCAAATTAATGCACTGGTACACACAGTGACATTTTCTGAGGCTACCTAATTTAAAATTGGTGAAAAAAAGACTGAATGATTGGGAAGTTACTTGCCAACTTGGAAGTAGAGTTCTTTAGTTTTCCATCCTAAGTATTTAAGTTCTCTGGCATGAATTATCTGAAACCATGAACTAAACAAATACCTAAACCCGACTTTTAACTGCAAGATTGTGGAATGCTTCAAAAACCCATTCAGATACCAGATTGGTACAATGAAACATCATCATTTAGACACACATTCATCTAAGATCATTTCCAAGAAACAATTTATAATATTGACACATTATTGCACATGTCTTAAAGGGCTAGAAAAAAGGCACAAGACAGACAGAAATGAACTCCAGACAATGGCTGACAGACAGAACCCTTTAAAACAGAGCAAATAAGAGAAAAATCTCCTTCTCCAGTGGCACCACAGATGTCCCCACAAGGGGACCAAATGTTTTCACAGAGGAGCAACCTGAAATATAAAATAAAGTGTCTCCATGGCGACTTTACTGCATTTAGTGTCCCCTTTTTGTTTTTCTCTTTTTTTAAGAAGACAGAGGTGGCATTATCCTTGCAGTGCAGGGAACGAAGGAGGGAATTCCCTGAAGCAACAGGGCTTCGGCAGATGCTGGGAGATACTCAGTTCTTCATTCCCCAGCAGGCATTACCATCTGCACTGGGTGTGCTCCAGGCAGCCAGCTAGGGGCTTCTCTCATTCTGCTTAACAAATGGTGGTAAAGTTCATCACAGTTCCTTAAAACACAGTCCAAAGGGGTGTCAGGCTTACTTGCTTTGTTACCCATTTTCACGTTCAATATCCTTAAGATTTTATCACAGAAATCACAAAACAAAACGCACAAAAACAAACAAAAAAAAAACATATAGAACACAGAACAAAACACACATACACACACACACACACACACACAAAAAAAAAATAACAGAATCCCGGTGCCAAAACAGAAAAACAGATGAGCAATTCAACGTCTTGCTAAAGCTCTGGGGTAGGAGCGCATGCGTGTCCCTCGGCACCTCTCTAACCTTCCAGAGGAATTCCCTACAGAACGGAACAGAGGACAGAACGATTCTCATTACTATCCTGGACAGGAGTGAATGTGAGCCTCCCCAGGTCACCTCTCTGTCATTAGAAGAGATCTCCCTTAACCAGATATAAGATGTTATCAAGGTGCCACTTACCTATGGAGGCCTCCTCCACCAGGTACTTGCTAATAGTTTCAGTGCGGTGGTTCACTGCAGTGCTCCCCAGACCGACGGCTCACTCCAAGGCCTTGGAACATCTCAAGTTGTGCACCCCCTAGAGTGGCTCCCCAGCCCGTAGCCCTGGAGGGAAGGCCAGCTTCAGAATTTTCAGCAGTCTGGTCTTGTGATCTGGTCGGGAAGGGTCATCTCACTGGGGAACTCCAAAATGTTGGAATAGGATGCAAGAAAAGACCAGTGACTCCAATTAAAATCAAATTAAGGCAGGCTTATTATTAAAACTGGCCAGGCTGCCTCTCCCTCCAAAAATGGCGGGAACAAGACAGCAACACCACCTTTCCTACAGCCCAGCTATATAGCCCAGAAAGTTACACAAAAAGGGGGTTACAGATAACAGAACTTTGAAAGCATCACACTGATGGTAGTTTACATTTTTTTTGCTGGCCCCAACATCAGAAATTATGAGGACCATTAGAGACTCAGAGAGGGTCGTTGTCTGGCCTGGGAAGGCCAATATTTATTAGGTGTCACTAATGTTTCAGAGAGCACTGTTATCTGGTCAGAGAGCCAGGCATGGATGAGTTCAAGGCATGGACAGGCATTCCAAGCAGGTTCAGAATTTGCAGTAATTTATTGTAAAGCCCAAATTATCTTTTCATGGCTTTCTGGCAAGATGGCTCCCAATTCTAATAAAAGATCAGGTTGGGTCTATCAAGCCTGTCCTTTACTTTTGGAAACTCCTCTACAACCTGCAAGGTTGTGAACTCCTGACCATTTTACATTCCAGATATGTATTCAGAGATTTTCTAACTCATGTCCTCCAACTGTGTCTTACTTGGGGTGAAGGTAATATCAAGGCATTGTTCTGGATGAGAGTGGGAAGATTTTTGTGTAGCACATATTTGCATACACATTTAGGAGATCACTCCTCCTAAACACTGATTTGGAACAGAAAATTCAATCTATGGGGGAGCTTCCTAGCTGAACAACATTATACATAAATTCAAATTCATTAAATAAATAGTTTTGGATCAGTGGATGATATACATTTCAAGATGGATTTAAATTGGCATATATATTGCTACATTTTAATGTCCATGTGACTTTTGTGTTTATAATGTTTTGTGATTTATGTGGATTTATAATCAAATTTTCACAAGATTATTCTCAGAAATATTCATCCAACTTAAATACATAGTTTTTTCCTAGTACTGAAAAGTAACTTCAGTGAATGGTGCATAAAAATCCTAATATTTCTACAGTAACTGACCCAGATTAACATCAATGCAAGTAGATTCCTATGGGACATGATGTGTATTTTGATGTTCATTTTTATTCAACATTGGTACATTACTATTTCTGCAGTTTATGCACATTATATATAGTATGATATATAATGTTCAATCACTTCCTTCGTGAGAACACATGTATTCTTACAGGTTTCTTGACTATTCTTTTCATGAGACTTCTTTCCAAACACATTATTTTTGATTTCCATAATCACTTTTGAAACAAAACTCACACACCTTTCAGGATAAACCACAACCATAATATTACCATTAGATGTATAACTGGTTGCAGTGAATGATTGTATATCAATATGAGATTTCTTTTATATTTTCAGATATCAATTCAATCCATTATTTAAAGTAGAGCAAGTTATATTATTTACACACAGTATGGTTTATTCATGCATTATCTGCATATTCATAGACACAGGGTACACCTATTTGTACCCTCAATAGTAATTTATACATCTACAAAATATTGCTACAGAAATGGTGGAAGAAATACTCAAGTCACCTGATCTACATATACATTTTATCACAATAATATTCTGGACACAAAATGCAAAGGTCACACTTATGATTTTACCAAAGCCTAAATAAAAAGTGAGCATGGATTAATAAAAACATCCATGTCCTGGTTACCTAATGCTCTCAAAAGTCAATCCAATTTGTGACAACATATTAGTTTCTGCCTAAGGTTATATATTCAGACTCAAACCGTTGAAAATGTCTAAACAAATTACACACTTCATACTTTTACTGAATTCCTAATGTCTCTATTTATATCTGCTTTCCTACATATTTTCCCCAATTCGTCATTGTGACTGACTCTTCACATGTGCTGACATTTACATTCACTCTCTACCCGAAACCTTATTTGTAAAGAACTTTTGGTACAAATCCTATACTCATTCTTCTTTCTAAACCTACTGACTATCTTGCTAATCCTACAGACTATCCCTTTTTTATTGGATATTCTGTATGTTATTCAATCATCTAGTGTATACGATCCTATTTCTTTGTATATCAATTTATCTGAGACATCTGTGCAGAATATAATTCAAAGCAAAGTATGCTACTCAAGGGCCCAAAGTCCTACTTGGCTTCAAGTCTTCCCTAGATTTCTGTTTCCATACTTATATTTCACCTATATATTCTTGTAAATATCTCAGGTTCCCAATACCGTTATTCATCCAGCAGAATGATTCCTAACGCAAATAGAACATGATATTAACATTAACCATACACTGTTCCCTCAATCTAACTTTACAGCAGTGCAGGGATAGAGTTGGTCTTACAATCCAGGAATATAGGGGATCTTCCACCTGCTGAGAATCTCAAAGATCCATGCAGAAATTATCCCTGAAGAAGATATAGAATGCTATGAAGGACCTGAGAGAGCAAAAGTCATTTTCCATGGCAAACAACCTGGTCAGGATGAAGAGATGTGTCTGAATAAGCCTCTCACATTTTAATGTAGACAAAATGGACCAAAACAACCCTGTGTGGAGATCTCTCCCCCAGTACCTATTGTTGATATACCATTCTAACTTGTGAAAGTGTCACAGGAAGTAGGAGCAGCCTCCATCTCATGGGACCTTACGAAGAAACTGTTAGGACAAAGTGTTTTCCAAGGCTGTGAGCTCATTCAGTTCATGAAGGAAGTGACCTACCTCACTTCTTTGTGATGGAACTCTCTGAACTTGGGCTCCCAGAAACCAGGCACCCAGGGTCAGGCCCAGTAACAGTCACAGAGATCTCACATTTTTGGATTTATCATGGAAAGAGTCAGTCTTTCTTGGTACTTACAGATGTGAAGATGGTCAAATGCCAGAAAAAATCTGAAGAGGTGTCTTCCCTGAGAATGCAGGTAGTGGCGGCTCAAAGCTGGCTCCTGACAACTTCACAGAGTGGGCCAAGGAGTCCAGATTTGAGAACAGACAGGCCATTTCGGGTGAACAAAGAATGGCTCACCAGGCAGAGGACACTCCGGTTAGTAACAGACCTTCTTGGAGGAAGGAGGTGCATTTGTGGGAATGAGTGTGGGTTTGTGGTTTTGTCTCATGTTCTGAGAATAGGTAGGAAAGATGGTTTGTTTGGTTTGGAGTGGACTGTTTCTATTAAGTCATTTGACAAGGCAAGTGTTTCTATGTCTGTGTATCCCACTGTGTCCGTGGGTGTAGACATTACAAAAGAAAATGCATCAATGGATGTGTCCTGTCTAGGAGAAAGCTTCCCAACATTCACGCTGCCCAATTTATAAAAGGACAGAGGGTTGCCTTATTTGTGGGCAAGACCTGAAATCTTCCTAAGTTCCTGTTTTCTTTCTGAATTCTGGCCACTCTCCAGAATAGGCTCATGATTTTGTGACCAAGATAGGTACCACCTCCAAGCTCTGTGACTTGGCCATGTACTGGATAGCTGAAGGGAATGGCGAGAATCTCAGAAAACTCAGATATCAATGTTACCAGGAAAGTCTCAGTGGAGAAACCCTGCTTTGGGACTTTTGCTTACCTATTGTTCTATAGCACTGAATGTCAGGAAGGTCTTTGCCTAAGGCCACCCCGTTGTGAAGCCTGAATAAAACAGTTCTCTAATGTAAATGAATGGGCATCACCTGTCCCTCTTTGAGTAATTGATTTCGAAAGGGATGTGTCTGAATCAGCCTGTTGGCCCTGTGTGAGGCTGTGGCTTAGATTCTCAGCACCTGATGGATCTAAAGAAAGATGCCATGTGTGCATCCAAAACCAAAATGGCCAAAAGAGTACTCATTATGGATGAAGTCTCTCGCCTTCCTCTGTAAGTTTCCTGACCTCCATAAGGTGAGAATAGGAATCCTTTGGGTCAAATGAGTTTTTCAAAGCCCTTCAGAGTCTAGCCCATTGGTGCTTGGGTTTTCTCATGACCCCAATCCGCATGAAGATTCTAAACCCCACAGTCAGTAGGCCTCAAATTGGAGAAGTGGAACAGTAATAATGGTAGGCCTATTTGATCACTCCTGGTTCAGAGGAAGGGTTTCCAGGCCACCCTGACTTTAGGCAAATGACGGGCAAGTGAGCTTATTTTGGACACTGTCTTGTCCAGCGCCCCTCATAGAAACCTCGAGCTAGAGGTTATGATGAGTGTCTATGTGGAAAAGATGAGGGCCATATGGGAGTGTTTTCGTTTAAATTTTGGTCATTTGTGTGGCGATTGGAAGAAATCACTGGGTCCACCTGGGCTTGAACTCTAGTGTGAATCCCTATAGAGACTGAATTCTGGAACTGACCTCAGAGAAGTATTGCCATGAGCTTTGTTGGAATTTTAGGAGCCCAAGCATGAGAGTAGCCCTTATAAACTTAGATCAAGGCCACAGAGCACTGGGAATCTCAGCCAAGATAATCCATGATTTTCTTCTTAACGTCTTGGCAGCCATAGCTGAGAGTCAAAACACACATGTACCTCACATTGTAGACTTCAATTGGACTGGCTTCATGTGACCTTTTGACAACTCTTTGGGAAGCCTTGCCTATGAGAGTTCTCCAGAGTTTCATTGAAATGAGCTTCCTCAACATTTAATGGTTTTTGAAAACCACAGTTCCTCCAACTTCATCCTCAAAAAAATGGCTAGATAAACACCATGAAATTTTTGGAATTCCCATGACCAGGTGGCACTGGAGAATCTTTGGATGTCCTATTGCTGATCATGAGTGTATCAGACAGTGCCTTGACTGACTAGGTTTCATGAAAATTGTGTAGAACAGAGATGCCAGTAAGTTGGAGCCTGCAAATTAGTGGGCCTAGAGCAGTGGTGTGAAGGTGTGTGATAAAACGTGTGGTGGGGCCATGTGGATCTGCCACTGGCTTCCAAATGGCTTGTGAATGACATGGTACAGTCAGCAGAACCTTCCATGTAAAGGCATCTTTTTGTATAGGGAGATTTCAAGGCAATGTTCAGAATCAGGTTGCTATGGACAAAGGGGCAACCCATGTGGGATAGAATCCTGGTTGGTGCATTCACATGCAGACCGTGACCTCCACACGTGACAGAACTCCCTACAGCACTGTGTCCCAGTTGATCTCCTTGTATTTCATGAAGAAAATACCAAAGTCCCAGTGCAGCAGCAAGAACCACCACGAAAAGTGGAGGAGGACCAAATGGCTTCACAGTTCACACGGTGAGTCACTTAGCTCCCAGTGGCCATAGTTTAACTACAAAGAGAGTATTCACACTGCTGCCTCATGTTCATTGGAAAATTAGAAACAATGTCCTCCAGGTCACATAGATGCAGACCCAGCTTTGATGGTCTCACTAGAAAGTAAGCTAAAGCTACTGACAACAACATATATTTCAAGTGCCCAACCTCAGAGGCAGTTTATCAAGAAGCCTTTAGGCCAGCAGAACTCCATGTTTGTGGAGTGTTTACCATGTGCCTTACTTTTGGAAACTGCTCTACCACTTCCAAGTTTGTGAAATCCTGAGTATATTCCATTCCACATATGCATTCACAGATTTTCTAACTCTTCTCCTCTAATTGTGTCTTACTTGGGGCGAAGTTAATGTCAAGGCATTGTTGTGGATGAGAGTGGGAAGATTTTTGTGTAGCACATATATGCATACACATTGGATTCATTTTCCAATTTTCCATTCGAAATACTTAATCCCTGACACTAACTCATAAACTACTAGACTCTGACTGCTAATCCTAATATGATGGAGAAAACTAACCCAAACAGAATAGAAATACAAGCAGTTCAAAGGAGGCATGGTGTATATTTGGACTTGCCATTTGCATTATGAAGGGTAGGTGTTATAAATCTAGTTAATTTTTAATTGAAATAGTTCTCCTTGTGTTTTTAAAGTTAATAAATATATAAATTCCTGTCTCCCTTTCCCTGTAGCCTATTCAGAACATGTATTTTTATATGCACATATAGAATCCTACCTGGTATCACATGTATATTCTTGTGAGGTGGCTGACTTGGCAGATACAAATTATGAGAAGAGATCACTCCTCCTAAACGCTGTTGGATCTTAAAATTCAACCTATGGGTGAGCTTCCTAGTTGAACAACATTAAACATAAATCCATGTTCAGTAAAAGAAATATTTTTGCATCTGTGGATGATATATATTTCATGATAAATTTCGATTGGCATATATATTGGTAATTTAATGTCTCTGCATGTGTGTTTTTTGTATATATATATATCTATATCTATATCTATATATAGATATATATATATATATATATACTCTCCAGATTTTTCAAAATATGAAATATATGTGTCTTATATACACTCCCTAAATTCATTCATGTTCATGTGTATGGATTTATAATCAAGTATTCACAAGATTATTCTCAGAAATATTCATTCACCTGAAATACATATTTGTTACCAGTACTGAAAACTAACTTTAGTTAAAGTTGCATACAAATACTAAATTTGTACAGTAACTGACCCAGTTTAACATCAATGCAAGTAGATTACTATGGGACATGATGTGTATTTTGACATTCATTTTTATTCAACACTGCTACATTACTATTTCTTCAATTTATGCACATCATAAGATATATATTTCATCCACAAGTTAGCAAACTTATAGACATTTGTTTCACTTTCAATAACTTCCTGCTTCAGAACACATGGATTCCTCCAGGTTTCTTGTCTGGTCTTTTCATGAGACTTCTTTCCAAACACATTATTTTCAACTTCCATAATCAATTTTGAAGCAAAACTCACACACTCTTCATGATAAATCATAATCCTAATATAACGTTTAGATGTTTAACTGGTTGGAATGAATGTATGTATATCAATATAAGATTTCCTGTATATTTTCAGATATCAATTGAATCCATTATTAAATTTGGAATCCATTATATTATTTATTCACAGTATTGTCTATTCATGCATTATCTCTATATTCATATCACAGGGTACACCTATTTGTACCCCCAATAATAATTTGTACATTTCGACACAGAAGCAATGGTCACACTTATTATTTTACCAATGTAAATGTCAGGCGAGCATCGGAGGAAGAGACTACCAGGGACTGTCTAATGCAACAGCCAAAAGTTTATGGGGGTCCAACATGCTGGGGCTCAGAGCTCCCTTGAATAGAGCAGAGAGCCCTGAGAACAGCTTAAGCAGAGCTTATATCCTTTCCTTGGAGAGGGCAGGGAGGGAAGATTATTGATGGGTCAGGGCGAGTGGGCAGTTTGCGTGCAAATGGGTGAGGGAGTACATTCTGCAGTTTTGCAGTTGGTACAGAACATTCAGGGAACAAGATTAGCGAACAGTTCTCAAGATATCAACAGTGTTTTGTTAAGCATACCGTAAAACTGGAAGTGACAATTACCTATTTTATTTACCTTTCATTCCCCACTTTCTTTTGGTTACATTAAATCATAATAGTGATCATTGAGGATGTCACATTTTATGTCTGCTAGTGTGGTATATTGATTTCTGATTACCATAAGTTTAACTTGTCCAATTTGAGCTTGGAGAAAGGAAACTACACGGTTGAGCAAACAGGGTCCTACAGTTAGCAATAATGTGAGGATTATTAATGGACCGGCCAGGGCTGATAAAAGCATTGTTACCCAGGGGGACTCTGTGAACCAAGACTCAAACCACCCTTTTTGGGCCTCTCTCTCTTGTTGATGCTCTTCAATGCGTCTTCTTAATTTAATCATAGATTCTTTTACAACTCCAGTATGGTAGGCATAATAACAACATTCTTCCCTCAATGCAGGACAAAGGCCCCTTCTCTCATGAAGAGGAGGTCGAACCCTCGCCTGTTCTGTAAAACAACTTCAGAGAGAGAGGTTAAAGATTCTTGTAAAGCTGTGATGGTGGTTTTTTAATATCTTTAAGTTTTGGTCTATTGCTGCTTCTAATTGGGTCATTTGTTGTGTCCCATGGATTAGGGCAGTGGTTCCTGTGCCCTTCTCTGCAGCAACTACTATTCCTCATAGGATGGCTAAAGTGAAGGATACAGGTTGCCAGCGGAACCGGGTTGTATGCCCCCCTATTTGAAATTTAAATGATCCTGCCTCATGATAGAGCACTCGGGGAAACATCTGCACCATTACATAATTAATCACATCTGCTGATAATTTTATGAATAAACAATGTTTAAGTATATATAATTATACTGTTGTAGGTATGGACAAGGCAAGGCACCTAAGATAGCACCAAAGACAGGGAAACAGTCCTATTTGGTTGCAACCGGATATAGAGGGCATTGCTTCTGTTGTAATCAATTAATCCCCTGAATCCCAAGTTTAGGTAGTTTCAGAATTTTGTACCCAACATGTAAGGGAAAAGACTCAGAAATTCACAGTCTGCAGAAGTTCACAAAAAGCAGTTTTTGGTTCTGTTTTTATTTTCCTCTTCTCTGGGAAAGATAACTTATTAAGGACACCTGGGAGGGGGAGAGCTTTTTTCTTCTCTTTTATTTTCTCCCTGCCAGATGTTACCATGGAGCACAGTTGGTAATTTCTTTATCTTGGAAATGTAGCCATCTCTGGAAGCCTCAGCTCAAGGCCAGCGGCCTTGTTCACATATTTTGTGAAAAACTAGTAAGGGGGTGTCTAGCTTAGAAGGGCTGATTTTTCCAGCCAGTGGCCAAGTATAACAGAGCAACACGAAAAGAGGAAGTTTATCTACACTGAACTCTTTTATAGGGACTTTGTTGCTGAAAGTCCTAAAGTCAGCCACGATGAAGACTTCTGGAGAAGGCCATTTAAGATTTTTCTGTGGGCCTGGTACAGAGGGGAAGACGGGGAAGGCGGGGGGTGAGAGCAGTTCTGTGGTTCTGAGAATGAGGAAAAAGAGATATAAAAGAATAATGGGAAAAGGGTTTGGGATTTTCCTGGCAACAAAACTTGAGCAGTAGAACAGGTAGAGCAGATGGGAAGACGGGAATGAGTATCTAAAAAGCCTGTGAGGGACTTTAAATTCTTAGTAACCTGTTTTTAGTGATGACAAAGCAACATTAAAGGCCATTTTCATTACATCTTGGATAGGCGTCTGAGGGCACTCCTCAGCTGGTTTGAGCTTTGGGTTAGCTGGTAAGAGGACCTGGTGGGACCCGGTGTGGGCACTGACAGGAGAAGAGAGGAGTGAGTGGGTGGAAGGGTACCTCAGTACCTGCTGCCTCAGCATGGGGGCAATGGTCTGAGAACCAGCGGAGGTTTGGGGTTTTGATCTAGTAATTGGAGGGGAGAAATCAGGTTGTTGATGTGAGAGTGACAGCAGAGAATCTGGAGCAGAAGGATCTATTGGAGAAACATATTTCGTGATGTGAGCAAAGGAGGGAAAAGGCCTACACATAGGAGAATTTTCTTCAATCCTTTTGAGCACTTGCCGAAGTTGAAATAGTCACACAGAATTTGAGGATCTAGAGACCCCTCTGGGGGCCATCGGTTTTGGTTGTCTAATTGGTAATATGGCCAATGCTGTGAACTGAATTTGATGAGGAGTTTGGGTTCCACCAGGCAGCCCCTGTATGCTCACATCCCCATGACTTACGGAAGAAGACGGCTTTTCCCCCACACAGCCGTGGTTGTTTGTGGCTTTGATAGTCCACCGGGCAAACATAGTAATCTAGGCTAGCCAACCTGCATCAGGCTTGCGTGTCCCTACATCCATAATGTTTGTTTCCATTATCTATGGTATGGGAGAAATTTAATGGAATTTTAGTGGGATCCTCTTCATCAGAGATATCCCAATTGGAAAGACGTATACCCAGCTGACAAACATCTGGGTGGAGAGTTGGCCACCAGGTCCCTAAAGGGGCTGTATGTGAGACAGACCATACTTCTTGTCTAATAGGATTTGTGATCAGCCATCGCTGCTGAATGGGCTGATGATGGTTAGGACTAGTGGTGGCCAAGGGGAGAGTCTATAGCCTTATCCACATGGCAAATATGCAATTTGAAAGGGTTACCAGTCTTTTCCACTTTCAAGCCAGAGTCTGGACAGGGCACAGGCTTGAGATGAGAATTAGGATCCAGGAAGTGATTCCGTCTACCTTTACCACTGTAGGTTTTATAAGTAGCACCTGGTATGGTCCTGTCCAGCGGGGTTCCAGGGATGACACCTGATGTCATCTTATGTAGATGAAGTCTCTTTTTTGATATCGATGTGGAGTCTCCTCTTCACCAGGTTGGTAGGCAGTGGCCAGCTGTTTTGACAGGTATCCCTGAGTTCTTTCAATAGCTTTAAGTTTGTCAACCAAGGGGGTGTGGAAGGGATCGGTAGGTCTTAGAGTTGTGGTTAGGTCCTTACTGGAGGAGGGGCCCCATAGAGAATTTCATAGGAGGTGAGGTTACACAAAGAAACAGAGGGAGTATTTCTTGCATGAAACAGTGCATAAGGCAGGAGCATAGTCCAATCTTTGATGCCCTCTCTAAGCTTAATTTCGTTAAGGTCTCTTTAATGGTTCTATTAATTTTTTTAACCTGTCCTGAGCTCTGGGGTCTATAAGCACAATGTAACTTCCAATTTATCCCCAGGATCCTGGCTAACCCCTTACTTACCTGGGCCATGAACGCCGGTCCATTATCAGACCCTATTACCTTAGGTAGGCCGTATCATAGAAAAATATCTTTCAGGATTTTCTACCACCATTTGTGCCTTTTTTTTTGTGAGGAAGGCTTCAATCCATCCTGAAAATATATCTACAACCACTAGGAGATATTGAAGTCCATACCTTGCTGGCTAAATTTCAGTAAAGTCCACTTCCCAGAATTTTCTGGTCTGGTTGCTCATAGGTGCTTTCCTGCAGGAAGCTTGGAAGGGTAATTGTTCTATTGACAGAACGGACAGGGTTTTGTTACCCGTTCAGTTATGTCCTTTCGCTGTGAGTCGGTTAGTGGAAAACTCTGTTCTTGATCCTTCAGGAATGCCTGCAGTTTCTTTGGACCAAGGTGTGTGAATTGATGTACATTTTTAACGTAGTGTAGGGCTTTCTGAAATTGCAGGCTTGGCTCAGTGAAGTTGAGGAGTTCAGTGCCAGTGTCGTAAGATGTTATCAAAAGCTTGCTGGTGCTCAGGGGTCCATTGGAATTGGGCATCTCCCTTTAACAGCGGGTATAAAGGAGAAGTTAAGGACGCAAACACAGGAATCCATAACCTGCAAAACCCAGTAGTCCCAAGAAACTCTTTGTGTTGTCTGCTGCTGGGGGGGGGGGGGTATCTGCACAACCGTTTGTTTTCTGGGCTCAGTGAGCCAACGTTTACCACCTCTAAGGGAATAGCCCAGGAAGACTACTTCTTGCTGGCAAATTTGGGGTTTTTTGGAAGAAGCTCTATACCCGAGTTGAGCAAGCTTACATAATAGTGCTTGGTTCCCAGACTCACAGTTTTCCTTGGTGTTGGCTGCAGTAGCAGGTCATCCACGTATTGAAGCTGGGTGACTTCGGGGTGCATAGTTCTGAAGTTGTTGACATCTCTGTGGAGGGCTTCATCAAAGAGAGTGGGGGAGTTTTTGAACCCCTGTGGGAGTCTAGTCCATGTTAGTTTACCATACGTTCCGGTTTCTGGGTCTACCCACTCAAAAGCAAACAGAAACTGACTGTCTTTATGCAGAGGCATGCAAAAGATAGCATCTTTATGTCCATACCATTTTTACTCAGGGTTCAGAGTAATAAGCAGATTGTACAAATTATTTACCGTGGGGTGAATGTCCTGCACTCTGTTGTTGATCTCTCTTAGGTCTTGAACGGGGATAGTGACCAGTTCCTGGATTTTTTACTGGTAGCAGGGGAGTGTTCCAGGCCGATTGACAGGGCCTTAGGACCCTAAAGCCAGATATTTCTGAATATGGGGCCTTAACCCATCTTTAGCATTTTTCCTCAGAGGATGTTGTTTGACATTGATTGGGGAGGCTGAGGTTTTTAACTCCACTGTTCTTGGAGGTTGTTTCATGGCTAGGCCTAACCCAACAATTTTTGCCCAGGCATCTGGGTAATCTGTTATCCATTTCTGGGGTAGCTTGCCTGTTTGATCATTCTTGGGGTGTGTGAAAAGTGGATGTTCATCTTCGACTGACATTTATAAAGCCATGACTATAGGAGTTTTTAATGAAGGATTTAGAAATTTCATTTTGGCGCCTTCGGGGTTAAAAGTTGTTTTGGCCAGGAGCTTACTGAGCAGATCTCTGCCCATCAATGGGGCCAGGCATTCTGGGATTACTAGGAAGGAATGTTGGATTTTTCCTTTCCCCATGTCCATGGTCCTCTTAGTTGTCTAAGTCTGATATTTACTGTTGTTAGCCCTTTGAACTAGAGACCTTTTATTTGATAGAGGGCCCAGTGGGGCCTTAAGGGCTGAGTATACTGCTGCTGTATCCACTTCAAAGTTTATGGGGTCCCCTTCACTTCAAAAGTTACCCTGAGCTCGGGGAAGGAATCTGAGCCCCGACATTCTCAGTCAACCTCCAGAGTCAGAAAGGCTGTCTGGCGTGGCTGTCTCTTTCTAGGGCACTTTTTGGCTCAGTGTCCTTTTTCTTTACAGTAGGCACATTGATCTGAGGCCAAGGGTGGCCTCTGGTGGGGACCCAGGTATCGCTTCTTGTCTCCCTGTTTCTTAATTTCTGGCCTATTTATTGTTGTGACCAGGACCTTAGTTAATACCTTCATCTGTCTTTTTCATCTGCCATCCTCCCTTTGCTCCCTTTCGTTCTCTCTGTTTCTCTCTTATAGGATACTTTCTCGGCTACCCTGACTAAATCTCTCAAAGTCATATCTTGTAATCCATCTAAGTATTGTAACTTTCTTTTAATATCCAGATCAGCTTGCCCAATGAAGGCCATCATGACATATGTCTTTTGATCCTCTGCCTGAAGATCGAAAGGAGTATATCTCCTATATGCCTCCATAATTCTCTCTAGAAACATAGAGGGATATTCATCAGGCCCTTGAATAATCTCTCTTACCTTGGCCAAATTATTTGGTTGGCTAGCGGCTGGTTGGGAACCCACTATTAGGGCCCGGCAATAAGTGGACAGATGCTCCCTACCTTCAAAGGTGTCGGGGTCCCAGTTGGGTCAGTTCATGGGTAAGCTGGCTTTGATAATGTTGGGAAGTTGTGTTGGTCACCCATCTGGTCCGAGGATATTTTTTTCTAGCTTCCAGAAAGTTTCTCTCTCGTTCCTCTGTCATGAAGAGAATCCCTAGGATTTGTTGGCAGTCATCCCAAGTAGGCAGGTGTGAAAACGCCAGGGAGTTCCTTGAGTTCTTTTAGCAGGGCCAGCTTCCTCCAGGGAAGGAGGGGCTGTGTGTGTGACAAGGGGAGTCATCTGGTGGGCGCTGGGCCGGCCTAGCTTTCTCCAATGGCGGAGAGGCTGAGTCAGCAGCAAAGGAATCACTTAGAGGTTGTTGGGGGTTGGTGGACGACGGCAGCGGATAAGAAGGGTACGAGAGTCCAGTAGAGTCTTGAGACTCAGGGAGAACAGAGGTTGGGGGAGGAAGAGCAGAGGGTTTGTGAGATGGAATCATGGTGGAAGGAGTAGGAGTGGGCGCAGAGACAAAGAAAGGCTTCACCCATGTAGGAGGAGATTTGCAGAGGTCCTGCAAAGTTAAGATATATGGCTGTTGATCTGGATGTCTCTGTGGCCCCGGTTGAAATACAAAATCTCTGACTTTTCGAATTAGTGGGACGTAGATGTTTCTAGGGGCTATCCAACTCCAAAGGTGGGTCATTCTGAGGCACAGAGGGTCTGCCAGGTCCAGCAATTTACTGAAAAAGAAAGATTCTGGGCCTTGCGCAGACTTTGGTCCAGTGATCAAGGGTCAGGAAGAGAGGTGTTGAAGTTCTCTGTCCCAAAATGAGAGATACACAAACAGTGAAAGCAATCACACACTACACTGACAAGACAAGACAATAAAGACAGGCAATGGACGTCCAATACTGAGGCCAGGACTGAGAAGCCGGCAAAACCTGATGGGCTGGCAATACTGAATCCGAAGCAAAATATCACTGAGTCAAGGAGACTATTGTTCCTCGATTTCCTGAGTCCTCTGGGGCATCTCCCAGGGACGTGGCCTGTGGCTCTGTGACACGTATGTCAGCCTTTGTCAGAGAGAGCTCACGCTCATCACCAATAGCCATTTTTCCAAGCACTAACCTGAAACCTAAAACCAAAAAGAGTTCCCTTACTTACCCTGAAAGGAGCCCCTTGGGGATCTTTCATCCGCCGCTGCCGGATCTTGCTCGTGCCTCCAGATGTAAAGGTCGGGCAAGCATCAGAGGAAGAGACCACCAGAGGAATGTCTCATGCAACAGTAAATGGTTTATTATGGGTCCAGCATTCTGGGGCTCAGAGCTCACTTGAATAGAGCAGAGAGCAATGAGAACAGCTTAAGCAGAGCTTATATGCTTTCCTTGGAGAGGGCAGGGAGGGAAGTTTATTGATGGGTCAGGGTAAGTGGGTGGTTTGCGTGCAAACGGGTGAGGGTATACATTTGCAGTTTGGCAGTTGGGGACAGCACATTCTGGAAACAAGATTAGCAAACAGTCCTCAAGACTTCAACAGTGTTTTGTTAAGCATACAGAAAAACAGTAAGTAACAAGTACCTATTATATTAACCTTTCACCAAAGCCTAAATGGAAAGTGAGCATGGATTACTAAACACATCCATATCCAGGTTGCCTAACGCTCTCAAATCAATCCTATTGGTGACTACATATTTGTTTCTTCTTAAGATAATATATTCAACCTCAACCCTGTTGAAAATGACTAATCCTATCACTCACTTTATATTTTGCCTGATTTACTAATGTCTCTATTGATATCTGCTTTCCTACATATTTTCCCCAGTTCATCATTGTGACTGACTCTTCACATGTGCTGACATTTACATTCACTCTTTATCCGAAACCCTATTGCTAAAGAACTTTTGGTCCAAATCCTATACTCACTCTTTTTTCTAACATACCGACTATCTTCCTAATCCTAAAGACTATCCCTTTTTGACTGGATGATCTCTTCGACAAGCAATCATCCAAGGTACAAGGTCCTATGCCATTGTATATTGATTTATCTGAGACATCTGTGCAGAACATAATTCAAAGCTAAGTATCCCAATCAACAGCCCAATGTCCTTCCTGGATTCAAATTTTATCTAGATTTCTGTTTTCAAACTTATATTTCACCAATATATTCTTGTAAATATCGCAAGTTCCCAATACCATTATTCATTAAGCAGAATGATTCCTAACTCAAATGAAACATGTTATTAAGCCTAACCATACATTGTTCCCTCAAACTAACTTTACAGAAGAGCCGAGACAGAGTTTATCTTACAATACAGTAATGTAGGGGATCTTCCACCTGCTGAGAACATCAAAGGACCATGCAGAAATTATACCCTGAAGAAGTTGCAGGCAGCTATGAAGGACCTAAGAGGGGAAAAGTCATATTCCATGGCAAACAACAGGGTCAGTATGAAGGGATGTGTCTGAATCAGCCTCTCCTTTCTTAATGTAGAGAACTGATGAAACCATGCCTGTGTGGAGAGCTGTTTACAGGTGCCTATGGTTGATATACCATTCTAACTTGTGAAAGTGTCAAAGGAAGTAGGGGCAGCCTCCATTTCATGGGACCTTTCGAAGCAACTGTTAGGACAAAGTGGTGGCCAAGGTAGTGACCTCATTCAGTTCCTAAAGAAAGTGACCTCACCTCTCTTCCTTGGTGATCAAAAAATCTGAAATTGTGATGCAGGAAGCCAGGCACCCAGAGCCAGTCCCAATCCCAGTCCCAGTGGTCTCACTTGTTTGGATTTATAAAGGACAGAGTCAGTCTTTCTTGGTACCGACTGATATGAGGATTGTCAAATGGCAGAAGAGCTCTGAAGAGGGGCCTTTCCTGAGAAAGCAGGTATTGGTTCACCGCTGGCTCCTGACAACTTCACAGTGTTGGCCAAGGAGACCAGATCTGAGAAAGGACAGGCCATTTCAGGGGAACATAGTATGGCCCACCAGTTAGAGGACACTCCGTATAGTCACAGACCTACTTGGGTTAAGGAGGTGCCTTTGTGGGTGTTCAGTGAGTTTGTGCTTTTCTCTCATGTTCTGAGAATAGGTAGGAAAGGCAGTTTTTTTGGGTTGGAGTGGACTGTTTCTAGTAAGTCGTTTGACAAGGCTAGTGTTTCTAAGTCTGAGTATCCCACTGTGTCCGTGGTTGTAGACATTAGAAAAGATAAGGCATCAAAGGATGTGTCCTGTCTAGTAGAAAACTTCCCAGCATTCATCCTGCCTAATTGAAGAATGAACTTTGGTTTGCCTTATGGATGGGCAACACCTACTAAATTCCTAAGTTCCTGTTTTCTTCCTGAATTCTGGCCACTCTCCAGAATAGTCTCATGGTTTTGTTTCCAAGATATGTACCACCTCCAAGCTCTGAGACATGTCCATATACTTGATAGCTGTAGAGAATGGGAACATCTTAGAAAACTCAGATATCAGTGTGACCCGGAAATTCTCAGTGGAGAAACCCTGCTTTGGTTCATTTGCTTACCTATGGTTCTGTTGTCCTGAATGTCAGGAAGGTCTTTGCCTCAGGCCACCCCTTTGTGAAGCCTGAAGAAAACAGTTTTCAAATGGAAATGAATGGGCATCACCTGTGGCTCTTTGCTTAATTGCTTGTAAAAGGATGTGTCTAAATCAGCCTCTTGGCCCTGTATGAGGTTGTGGCTTAGATTCTCAGCACATGATGGATCTAAAGATAGATTCCATGTGTGCAATCAAAACCAAAATGGCCAAAAATCTGTCATTGTTGATGAATCTCTTGCCTTCCTCTGTTAGGATTCTGACCTCTATCAAGTGAGAATAGGGATCCTTTAGGTCAAATGAGTTCTTTGAAGAACTGCAGAGGTGCTTGTGTTTTCTTGTGACTCCAAATCACTTAAAGAATCTATCCCTGAGAGTCAGTAGGCCTGAAATTGGAGAAGCAGGCCTACTGGATCACTCCAGGTTCACAGGAAGGGTGACCATGCCACCCTGACTTTAGGCAAATGAGGGGCAAGGAAGATTATTTCGGACACTCTCTTGGGATGCATCCCACATGAAAAACTCCAGCCAGAGGTAATGATGAGTGTCTCTCTGGAAGAAGGTGAGGACCATGTGGAAGTGTTTTGGTTTTAATTGTAGTCATTCGTGTGGCAGTTGGAAGAGATGACTGGATCCACCTTGGCTTGAACTCTGGTGTCATTCCCCTTAAACACTCAGTTCTGGATCAATCATCAAAGAAGTATTGCCATGAATTGTGTTAAGAATTTAGGAGGCCATGCATGAGAGTCTCCGTTGGAAACTGAGATCTAGTCCTAGGGTGGCTTTCCACAGAGCATTGGGAATCTCAGCCAGGATATCACATTATTTTTTTCTGAAAGACTTGGAAGCCATATTTGCTAGTCAAAACACACATGGACCTCAATTGTAGACCTTGATGGGCCTGGATTCATGTGACTTTTAGGCCACTCTTTGGGAAGCCTTGCCTGTGAGAGTTCTTCAAATTTTTCATTGAAATGAGCTTCCTCACCATTGAATGATTCCTGAATGATTTGAAAGCCATAGTGCTTCCAACTTCATAATTGAAAATTGGCTAGATAAATACCATGAAATTTTTGAAATTCCAATGACCAGGTGGCAATGAAGAACATTTGGATGTCCTGTTGCTGATCACGAGTGTACCAGACAGTGCCTTGATTGACTGGTTTTGATGAAAATGGTGTAGAACAGAGATCTCAATAATTTGGATCCTGCTGAGTAGTGGGCCTAGAGCAGTGGTGAGCAAATGTGTGATAAAACATCTGAGGTGGGGCCATGTGGATCTGCCATTGGCTTCCAAATGGCTTGTGACTGACATGGTGCAGCCAGCAGACCCTTATATGTAAAGGCAACTTGTTATATGGAGAGGTTTCAGTGCAATGTTCAGAATCAGGTTGCTATGGTCAAGGGGGCATCTTATGTGGTATACAAGCCCTGTTGGTGCATTCTCCTGCAGACCCTGATCCACTACACGTGACAGAACTCGCGGCAACACTGTGTCCCAGTTGAACTCCTTGTATTTCGTGAAGCAAATACCAAACTCCGAGTGCAGCAGGAAGAAACATTAGGAAAAGTGGAGGATGATGAAATGGCTTCGCAGTCTATATGGGGAGACACTTAGCCCCCAGTGGCCACAGTTTACATACAAGAGAGAATTCAGCACTGCTGCTTCATGTTTATTGGAAAATTATAAACCATGTCCTCCAGATCACAGAGATGAAGACGCAGCTTTGATGGTCTCACTAGAAAGGAAGCTAAAGATCCTCACAAAAACATATATTTCAAGTGCCCAACCTAGAGACAGTTTCTCCAGACGTCTTTAGGCAGGCAAATCTCCATGTTTGTAGAGTTTTTACACTGTCCCTTACTTTTGGAAACTCCTCTACAATCTCCAAGGTTGTGAACCCTAAGCATTTTCAATTTCAGATATGTATTCAAAGATTTTCTAACTCTTCTCCTCTAATTGTGTCTTACTTGGGGTGAAGGTAATGTCAAGGCATTGTTCTGAATGAGAGTGGGAAAATTTTTTTGTAGTACACATTTGCATACACATTGATCCATTTTCCAATTTTCCATTCGAAATACTGAATCCATGACACTAACTCATACCCTACTAGACTCTGACTACTAATCCTAATATGATGGAGAAAAATAAACAAAAAAAATGAAAATACAAGCAGTTCAGAGGAGGCATGGTGTATAGTTGGACTTCCCTCTTGCATGATAAAGGGTCGGTTTTATAAATCTACTCAATTTTTAATTGAAATAGTCCTCCATGTGTTTTTTTTTAAAGAGAGAGTTAGAGAGGAGAGAGAGAATTCTATAATATTCATTCTTTTAGTTATCGGCGGACACAACATCTTTGTTTGCACGTGGTGCTGAGAATCGAACCCATGCCGCACGCATGCAAGGCGAGCGCGCTACCACTTGAGCCACATCCCCAGCTCTCTCCATGCGTTTTTAAAGTTAACAAATATGTGAATTCCTGTCTCCCTTTCTCTGTAGCCTACTCAGCACATGTACTTTTTATATGCACATATAGATTCCTACTTGGTATCACACGTATATTTTTATGAGTTGGCTGACTTGGCAGAAACAAATTGTAAGAAGAGATCAGTCCTCCTAAACGCTGTTGGAACTGAAAATCCAAACTATGGGTGAGCTTTCTATTAGAACAATATTATACATAAACCCATGTTTAGTAAAATAAATATTTTTGCATCTGAGGGTGATATATATTACATGATGAATTACGATTGGCATATATATATATTGATACTTTTTAATGAATTTTTGTGTTTTTTTGTATATATATATATATATATATATATATATATATATATATATATACACATACACTCTACAGATTTTATAAAATATGAAATATATTTGTCTTATATACACTCCGTAAATTCATTCATGTTCATGTATGTGGATTTATAATCAACTTTTCACAAGATTATTCTCAGAAATAATCATCTACCTGAAATACATATTTGTTTCCCAGTGCTGAAAACTAACTTCAATCAATGGTGCTTAGAAATCCCAATATTTCTACAGTAACTGACCCAGTTTAACATCAATGCAAGTATATTCCTATGGGACATGATGTCTATTTTGACATTCATTTTAATTCAACACTGGTACATTACTATTTCTTCAGGTTTGCACATCATAGGATATATATTTCATTCACAAGTTCACAAATTTATAGGAATTTGTTTCACTTTTAATCACTTCCTGCTTCAGAACATATGTATTCCTCCATGTTACTTGACTGGTCTTTTCATGAGACTTCTTTCCAAACACATTATTTTCGATTTCCATAATCAATTTTGAAGCTAAACCCACACACTCTTCAAGATAAACCATAACATTAATATTACCATTAGATGTATAAGTGGTTGGAATGAATGTGTGAATATCAATATAAGATTTCCTGTACATTTTCACATTTCAATTCAATCCATTATTAAAGTTGGAACCAGGTATGCTATTTATTCACAGTATGGTCTATTAATGCATTATCTCTATATTCATAGACACAGTGTACACCTCTTTGTTCCCCCAATACTAATTTATACCTCTTCAAAACATTGCTCTCAAAAATGGTAGAAGAAATATTCATGCCACCTTATTTATCTATCTATCAATATATATATATATATTTTTTTTTTTTTCTTTTTTTTATCACAGTAATATTCTGGACACAAAAAACAAACGTCATACTCATGATTGTATCAAAGCCTAAATGGAAAGTGAGCATGGATTACTAAAAACAACCATATCCAGGTTGCCTAATGCTCTCAAATGTAAATCCTATTGGTGACTACATATTTGTTTCTTTCTAAGATTATATATTCAACTTCAAGCCTGTTGAAAATGTCTAATCCTATCACTCAGTTTATACTTTGCCTGATTTGCTTATATCTCTATTGATATCTGCTTTCCTACATATATTCCCCAGTTCATCATTGTGTCTGACACTTCACATATGCTGACATTTACATTCAATGTCTACCCGAGACCCTATTGCTAAAGAAATTTTGGTCTAAATCCTATACTCACTCTTATTTCTAAACCTACTGACTATCTTCCTAATCCTACTGACTATTGCTTTTTGACTCGATGTTCTCTTCTACAATTAATCATCCAAGGTATAAGGTCCTAAACCATTTTATTTCAATTTGTCGGAGACATATATGCAGAATATAATTCAAACCTAAGAATCCCACTCAAGGACCCAATGCCCTTCTGACCTCGAATCTTACCTAGATTTCTGTTTTCATACTTACATTTCACCTATATATTCTTGTAAATATCACAGGTTCCCAATACCATTATTCATGGGGCAGAGAGATTCCTAACCCACATCAAACATGTTATTAACCCTAAACATACACTGTTCCCTCAATCTAACTTTACAAAAGAGGAGGGACAGAGTTGGTCTTACAATACAGGAATGTAGGGGATCTTCCACCTTCTGAGAACATCAAAGGTCCATGCAGAAATGATCCCTGGAGAAGATATAGGCAGCTATGAAGGACCTGAGAGAGGAAAAGTCATCTTTTATGGTAAACAACCTGGTCAAGATGAATGGATGTGTCTGAATCAACCTCTATCTTCTAAATGTAGAGAAGATGGACCAAATCAGGCCTGTGTGGAGAGCTCTTCCCAGGTGCCTATGGTTGATATACCATTCTAACTTGTGAAAGTGTGACAGAAAGAAGGGACAGACTCCATCTCATGGGACCCTTAGAAGTTACTGTTAGGACAAAGAGGTTGCCAAGGCAGTGACCTCATTCTGTTCCTGAAGGAAGTGACCTCACTTCACTTCCTTGGTGATGGAACTCTCTGAACTTGGGATCCAGGAAGAGAGGCACCCAGAGCCAGTCGCAGTCCCAGTCCCTGTGGTCTCACTTGTTTCAATTTACCAAGCACAGAGTCAGTCTTTCTTAGTACCAACAGATGTGAGGATGGCCAAATGCCAGGAAAGCTCTGAAGAAAGACCTTTCTGAGAAAGCAGGTATTGGTTCACCGCTGGCTCCTGACAACTGCACAGAGTTGGCCAAGGAGACCAGATTTGAGATACAACAGGCCATTTTGGGGGAATATAGTATGGCCCACCATTCAGAGGACACTCCACAAAGGAGGTGCCTTTGTGGGTGTAGGTGTGTGTATGGTTTTTTCTCAAGTTCTGAGAAGATGTAAGAAAGGCTGTTTGTTTGAATTGGCGTGGACTGTTTCTAGTAAGTCCTTTGACAAGGCGAGTGCTTCTATGTCTGTGTATCCCACTCTGTCCGTGGTTGTAGACATTAGAAAAGAAAATGCATCAATGGATGTGTCCTGTCTAGGAGAAAGCTTCGCAACTTTCATCCTGCCCGATTTATTAATGGACTGCAGCTTTCCTTATTGAAGGGAAACACCTGCTATCTTTCAAAGTTTCTGTTTACATCCTGAATTCTGGACACTCTCCAGAATTGCCTCATTGTTTTGTGTCCAAGATATGTACTACCTCCAAGCTATGTGATATGGCTATGTACTGGATAGCTGAAGGGAAAGGCGAGCATCTAGGAAAACTCAGATATCAGTGTGACCAGGAAAGTCTCAGTGGAGAAACCCTGCTTTGTGCGTTTTGTTTACCTATTGTTCTTTTGCCCTGAATTTCAGGAAGGTTTTTGCCTCAGACCACTCCTTTGTGAATATCAATTCAATCCATTATTTAAAGTGGAACCAGCTATACTATTTATTCACAGTATGGTCTATTCAAGCATTATCTGTATATTCATAGACACAGGGTACAGCTTTTTGTACAACCAATACTTATGTATATGTCTTCAAAATATTACTCGCAGAAATGGTGAAAGAAATACTCATGTCACCTAATCTACATATACATTTTATCACAGTAATATTCTGGACACAAAATGCAAAGTTCACACTTATTATTGTACTAAAGCCTAAATGGAAAGTGAACATGGATTACTTCCATGTTCAGGTTGCCTAATGCTCTCAAATATCAATCCTATTGGTGACTACATATTTGTTTCTTCCTAAGATTATATATTCAAAATCAACCCTGTTGCAAATATCTAATCATATCACTCACTTTATACTTTGCCTGATTTTGTAATATCTCTTTTTTTATTGTTACGATGAGCCAATTTAGTACTTTTTTAATTTTTATTTTTTTCATCTTTCATACATTTGATTCAAGTGAGTTATGCATTTCCATTTTTACCCCAAATACAGATTGCAGAATCACATCAGTTACACATTCACAATGTTTACATAATGCCATATTAGTGACTGTTGTATTCTGCTGACTTTCCTATCCCCTACTATCCCCCCTCCCCTCCCCTTTCATCTTCCCTCTCTACCTCATCTGTTGTTGTTCCGTTCTCTCCCTTCCCCCCCTTTCCCCTGACAACGTCGTATATGTGATTTCGTATAACGATGAGGGTTCTTTCCGTTTCCATGCAATTTCCCTTCTCTCTCCCTTTCCCTCCCATCACTTGTCTCAGTTTAATGTTAATATTTTTCTCATGCTCTTTCCCTCTGTTCAGTTCTTAATTGCTCTCCTTAAATCAGAGAAGACATTTGGCATTTGTTTTTTAAGGATTGGCTAGCTTCACTTAGCATAATCTGCTCTAATGCCATCCATTTCCCTGCAAATTCCATGAATTTGTCATTTTTTAGTGCTGCATAATACTCCATTGTGTATAGATGCCACATTATTTTTTATCCATTCATCTATTGAAGGGCATCTAGGTTGGTTCCACAGTCTGCCTATTGTGAATTGTGCTGCTATGATCATTGATGTGGCGGTATCCCTATAGCATGCTCTTTTATGGTCCTCAGGGAATAGTCCGAGGAGGGCGATAGCTGGGTCAAATGGTGGTTCCATTCCCAGCTTTCCCAGGAATCTCCATACTGCTTTCCATAATGGCCGCACCATTTTGCAGTCCCACCAGCCATGTACAAGTGTACCCTTTTCCCCACATCCTCGCTAGCATTTATTATTGTTTGACATCCTAATGGCTGCCAATCTTACTGGAGTGAGATGGTATCTTAGGGTGGTTTTGATTTGCGTTTCTCTGACTGCTAGAGAAGGTGAGAATTTTTTCATGTACTTATTAATTGATTGTATGTCTTCTTCTGAGAAATGTCTGTTCAGGTCCTTGGCCCATTTGTTGATTTTGTAATATCTCTATTGATATCTGCTTTCCTACATATTTTCTACTGTTCATCATTGTGACTGACGCTTCAAGTGTGCTGATATTTACTTTCACACTTTAACCCAAACCCTATTGCTAAAGAACTTTTGTTCCAAATCCTATACTCACTCTTCTTTGTTAACCTACCGAATATCTATCTAATCCTACTTACTATCCCTTTTTGACTGGATGTTCTCTTCGAATTTTAATCATAAAAGGTACAAGGTCCTATGCCATTGTATATCGATTTATCTGAGATATCTGTGCACAACGTAAATCAAAACTAAGTATCCCAATGAAGGGCCCATTGCCCCTCTGGGCTTCAAAATTACCTAGACTTTCTTTTTTCATTTATATATTTCACCTCTATATTTTTAAAAAATATCGCAGGTTCCCAATACCATTATTCATCCAGCAGAATGATTTCTAACCCAAATCAAACATTTTATTAACCCTAACAATACACTGTTCCCTCAATGTAAATTTAAAGAAGAGCAGGGACAGAGTTGGTCTTACAATACAGGAATGTAGGGGATCTTTCACCTGTTGAGAACCACAAGTTCAATGCAGAAATGATCCCTGGAGAATATGTAGTCAGCTATGGAGGACCTGAGAAAGCAAAAGTAATCTTCCATGGCAAAATACCTGGTCAGGATGACGGGATGTGTCTGAATCAGAACCTCTCTTCTCAATGTAGAGGAGATGGACCAAACCAGGACTGTGTGGAGAGCTATTACCGGGTTCCTATGGTTGATATACCATTCTAACTTGTGAATGTTTCACAGGAGGTAGGGGAAGCCTCCATCTAATGAGACACTTGGAAGCAACTGTTAGGATAAAGTGGTTGCCAAGGCAGTGACCTCATTCAGTTCCTGAAGGAAGTGACCTCACCTTACTCCCTTGGTGATGGAACTCTCTGAACTTAGGATCCTGGAAGCCAGGCACACAGAGCCAGTCCCAGTACCAGTCCCAGTGGGTTCACTTGTTTGGAATTACCAAGGACAGAGTCAGTCTTTCTTTGTACCTACTGATGTTAGAATGGCCAAAAGCCAAGAGAGCTCTGAAGAGGGGCCTTTCCTGAAAAAGCAGGTAGTGGCCCACCGCTGGCTCCTGACAACTTCATAGAGATGGCCAAGGAGACCATATCTGAGACAGGACAGGACATTTCGGGGGAACATTGTGTGGCCCACCAGTCAGAGGACACTCCATAGAGTCACAGACCTACTTAGGGTAAGGAGGTGCCTTTGTGGGTGTGGTTGTGAGTTTGTGATTTTGTCTCATGTTGTGAGAATAGGAAAAAAAGGTGGTTTGTTTGGTTTGGAGTGAACTGTTTCTCGTAAGTCGTTTGAAAAGGAGAGTGTTTCTATGTCTGTGTATCCCATGGTTTCCGTGGTTGTAGACATTAGAAAAGAGAGTGCATCAATGGATGTGTCCTGTCTAGTAGAAAGCTTCCCATTTCATCCTGCCCAATTTATGAATGGTTTGCGGCTTTACTTAAAGATGGGCATAACCTAATACATTCCTAATTTCCAGGTTTATTCATGAACTCTGTTCACTCTCCAGAATAGGATCATGGTTTTGTGTCCAACATATATACCACCTCCAAGCTCTGTGACATGGCCATGTACAGGATAGCTGAAGGGAATGGCGAGCATCTCAAAAACTCAGATATCAGTGTGACCAGGAAAATCTCAGTGGAAAAACCCTGCTTTGGGCATTTTGCTTATATATTGTTCTGTTGAACTGAATGTCAAGAAGTTCTTGCTCTGGCCACCCCTTTGTGAAGCCTGAAGTAAACAGTTTTCAAATGGAAATGATTGGGCATCACCTGTGGCTCTTTTCTTAATTGCTTTGGAAAGGGTTGTGTCTGAATTAGCATCTTGGCCCTGTGTGAGGTTGTGGCTTAGATTCTCAGCACCAGATGGATCTAAAGAAAGATCCCATGTGTGCATCCAAAACCAAAATGGCAAATACACCAGTCATTGTGGATAAAGTCTCGCTTTCCTCTGTGAGGTTCCTGACCTCTATCAAGTGAGAATAGGGATCCTTTGTGTCAATTGAGTTCTTCAAAGCCCTGCAAAGGTGCTTGGGTATTCTCATGACTCTAATTTACATAAAGAATCTATACCTCTAACTCAGTAGGCCTCAAATTGAAGAAGCGGTGCAGTATTAACGGCATGCCTATTTGATCACTCCGGGTTCACAGGAAGTATGTCCAGGCCACCCTGACTTTAGGCAAATGAGGGGCAAGGGAGCTTATTTTGGACACTGTTTTGGAATGTGCCCCTCATGGAAACCTCCAGCCAGAGGTTATGATGAGTATCTATATGGAAAAAGATGAGGGCCATGTGGGAGTGTTTTGGTTTAATTGTGGTCATTGTGTGGCTGTTAAAGGAGTTGCCTGGGTCCACATGGGCTTGAACTCTGGTGTGATTACACTTAGAGAGTGCATTCTGGATCTGATCTCAGAGAACTTGTGCCATGAATTGTGTTGGGATTCTAGGAGGGCACGCATGAGAGTCTCCCTTGGAAACTGAGATCTAGGCCCAGGGTGGCTTTCCACAGAGCACTGGGAATCTCAGCCAGGATACCACATGATTTTTTTTTCTGAAAGACTTGGTAGGCATAGGTGACAGTCAAAACACACATGGACCTCACATTGTAGACCTCAATGGGTCTGATTTCATGTGACTTTTTGGCCACTCCCTGGGAAGCCTTGTCTTTAACAGTTCTACAGAGCTTTCATTGAAATGAGGTTTCTCATCATTTAATGATTCCTGTACAAATTGAAATCCACAGTGCCTCCATCTTCATCCGTGAAAAATGGCTAGATAAATACAATAAAATTATTGAAATTTCCATGACCAGGTGGCACTGGAAAAATTTGGAAAACCGGTTGCTGATCATGAGTATACCAGACAGTGCCTTGATTGACTAGGTTTCATCAAAATGGTGTATAACAGAGATGCCAGTAAATTGGAGCCTGCTGAGTAGTGGGCCTAGACCAGAGGAGGGGAGGTGTGTGATAAAACATCTGTGGTGGGGCCATGTTGATCTTCCATTGGCTTCCAAATGCCTTGTGACTGACATGGTGCAGCCAGCAGACCCTTATATGTAATGGTATCTTGTTATATAGAGAGGTTTCAGGGCAATGTTGAGAATTATGTTGCTGTGGTCAAGGGGAAAATCTATGTGGAATAGAAGCATTGTTGGTATATTCTCTTGCAGACCCTGACCCACCACACGTGACAGAACTCCCTCAAGCACTGTGTCCCAGGTGATCTTTTTTTTACTTCAAAAGCAAATACCAAACTCCCAGTGCAGCAGCAAGAAACACCAGGAAAAGTGAAGGATGACCAAATGGCTTCACAGTCCACACGCGGAGACACTTAGGCCCCAGTGGACACAGTTTACCTACATAGAGAGAATTCAGCACTGCTGCCTCATGTTCATTGGAAAATATGAAACCATGTCCTCCAGGTCGCATAGATGCACACCCAGCTTTGATGGTCTCAGTACAAAGAAAGCTCCTTACGAAAACATATATATCAAGTGCGCAACCTCAGAGGCAGTTTCTCAAGAAGTCTTTAGGGCAGCAGAGCTCCATGTTTGTGGAGTGCTTACCCTGTCCCATACTTTTGGAAACTCCTTTACGACATCCAAGGTTGTGAACTCATGAGAATATTCATTTCCAGATATGTATTCACAGAATTTTAAACTCTTATCCTCTAATTGTGTCTTACTTGGGACGAGGGTAATGTCTAGGCATTGTTCTGAATGAGAGTGGAAAGATTTTTGTGAATCCCTGACACTAACCCATTCCCTACTAGACTCTGACTACTAATCCTAATATGATGGAGAAACATAACCCAAACAGAATAGAAATACAAGCATTTCAGAGGAGGCATGGTGTATAGTTGGACATGCCTTTTGAAATATATAGGGTAGGAGTTATAAATCTAGTCAATTTTTAATTGAAATAGTTCTACATGTGTTTTTAAAGTTAACAAATATATGAATTACTGTCTTCCTTTCACAGTAGCCTATTCAGCACATGTGTTTTAATATGCACATATAGAATCCTACCTGGTGTCACACGTACATTCTCGTGAGGTGGCTGACATGGCACATACAAATTGCGAGAAGTGATCACTCGTCCTAAACACTGTTGGAACTGAAAATTCAACCCATGGGTGAGCTTCCTATTTGAACAAACTTATATAAAAATCCATATTCATTAAAATGAATATTTTTGGATATGATGATGATATATATTTCATGATGAATTTCAATTGGCATATATATTGCTATTTTTAATGTCTGTGATATATATATATATATATATATATATATATATATATATATATATATATATAAAACATGTGTCTTATTATACACTCCCTAAATTCATTCATATTGATGTATTTGGATTTTTAATCAACTTTTCACAAGATTATTCTCAGTAATATTCATCCACCTGAAATACATATTTGTTTCCTAGTACTGAAAACTAACTTCTTTGAATGGTGCAAACATATCCTAACATTTCTACACTAACTGACCTTGTATAAAATCAATTCAAGTAGATTACTATGGGACATGATGTGTATTTTGATGTTCAATTTTATTCAACACTTCTACATTACTATTTATTCACTTTATGCACATCATAGAATATATATTTCATCCACAAGTTAGCAAATTTATAGGCATTTGTCTCACTTTCAATCACTTCGTGCTTCAGAACACATGTATTCATCCATGTTTCTTGACTGACCTTTTCATGAGACTTCTTTCCAAACACATTATTTTCGATTTCCATAATCACTTTTGAAACACTTCAAAAGTTACCTTGAGCTTGGGGAGGGAAACTGAGCCCCGACTTTCTTAGTCATCCTCCAGAGTCAGTATGGCTGGCTGGTGTGGCTGTCGCTTTTGAGGGCAATTTTGGCCCAGTGTCCTTTTTTCTTTAGGGTAGGCACATTGATCTGAGGGCAGGGTGCCCTCTGGCATGGGCCAATGTTATCCCTTCTTGTCTACCTGTTTCTTAATTTCTGGCCTATTTGTTGTTGTGACCAGGACCTTAGTCAACGCCTTAGTCTGCCTTTTGTTTCTTTTATCCTCCCTTTGCTCCCTTCTCTTCCTCAGTTTCTCTCTTATAGTATACGTTCTTGACTTCTCTGACTAAATCTCTCAAAGTCATATCTTGTAATCAATCTAGCTTTGTAACTTTGTTTTAATATCCAGGCCAGTTTGCCCAATAAAGTCCATCGTGACAGATGCCTTTTGATTCTCTGCCTGAGGATCAAAAGGAGTATATCTCCCATATGCCTCTATAATTCTCTCTAGAAACATAGTGGGAGATTCATCAGGCCCTTGAATAATCTCTCTTACCTTGTCCAAATTAGTTTGTAACTAGCGGCTGCTTGGAGACACACTATTAGAGCCCGGTGATAAGTGGACAGATGCTCCCTACCTTCAAAGATTTTGGGGTCTCAGTTGGGTGGGTTCAAGGGAAAGCTGCCTTTGATTATGTTGGAAAGTTGTGTCGGACACACATCTTGTTTGAGGATATTTTTTTCTAGCTTCCTGGAAGATTCACTGTTGTTCCTCTGTCATGAAGAGAATCCCTAGGAGTTTTTGGCAGTCTTCTGAAGTAGGCTGGTGTGAAAACATCAATGACTCAACCAGACCTGAGAGCCAAGTAGGGTCCTCAGAAAAAGGGGGATTATAATTTTTTTAAGTTATTTAGGTCTGACGAGGAGAAAGGCTAATACTGGTAGGCTTGCATTTTTTCCCCGTGGCCATCGTCAATCATTGGCCCATAGGGATGGAGGGGGAGCATCCCGAGAGTTCCAGGGTTTTCAATCATTCACCACCAGCGAGTTCCTTTAGACGGGTCAGCTTCCTCCAAGGGAAGAGGTGCTGTGTGTGCCGCAAGGGAATTATCTGGAGGGCGCTGGGCCGGCATAGCTTCCTCCAATGGAGGAGAGGCTGAGTCAGCAGCAGGGGAATCACTTAGAGGGTGTTGGAGGTTGGGGGACAAGGGTAGGGGATAAGGAGGGGAAGGAGAGTCCAGTAGAGTGAAATCTGGTGACTCAAGGAGAACAGAGGGTGTAGGAGGAGGAGGAGCAGAGGATTTGAGAGTTCCTGGGGGAAGGAGTCAGAGTGGGGGCAGGGGCAAGAAAGGCTTCACCCATGGAAAAGGAGATATGCAGAGTTCCCGCCGAGTTAAGATATATGGCTGTTGATCCAGATGGCTATGTGGCCCCGGCTGAACGACAATATCTCTGACTTTTTTAAATTAGTGGGAAGTAGAAAGATCCTTCTAGGGGTAATCCAAATCCAAAGGTGGGCCATTCTGAAGAACAGAGAGTCTGCCACATCCGGGGCTTTACTGAAAAAGAAAGATTCTGAGCCCTTAAGCGGACTTTGGTCCAGTGATCAAGGATCAGGGAAAGAGGCATTGAAGTGCTCTGTCCCATAATGAAAGATACACAAACAGTTAAAGCAATGAAAGATGACACAGACAAGACAAGGCAATGAAGACAGGCAATGGACGTCCAACACTGAGACCAGGACTGAGGAGCCGGCAAAACCCGATTGACTGGCAATACTGAATCCGAAAAAAAATATCACTGAGTCCAGAAGACTATCTCGCCCCCATAAATTTACGGGAAGATGATCCAATACATATGGCTGTAGAGTTCCTTCACATCCTTCAGGATCCTTCCAATCTAATACCATTGCACTTCTATGGGGATTAGACGCCACTCCTAGGCCTCGAAGCGTTTGAGTGGCTTGTTGTAACGGCAAATGTTTTGGCCATTCTTGACGAGAGATGATGCTAAGGTCTGCATCTGTATCCAGTAGCCCATTAAATTTATGCCCTTGAATATTTAGTTTTAGCATGGGGCCAGAATCTAAATTTAAAGAAAGCATAGCCCAATCTACACCTGTGTAGGCTAATCACTTGGAACCTCTTTCTACAGTACAACTGGAAAATTTTTCATGTAGGCTGGGTATTATTAGTAACTGTGCTATTCTATCTCCTGGTGAAATTACTGATATACCCTTTGGAGAACTGGCTATAATTTTTATTTCACCTTCATAGTCGAGATCAATTACCCCAGGACTTATCATAAGTCCTTTTAGAGTAGAAGAGCTGCGTCCCAATAATAAGCCTACTGTTCCTTTGGGAAGAGGTCCTTTTACCCATGTGGAAATGAATTGAACTCCCATCTCTGCAGTTAGTACTGCTCTGGCGGAGGCACAGATGTCCAACCCTGAGCTCCCTCTGGTTTGTCTGATGAGGGATCTGATGGACAATGTGTCCTGGGCACTACCCTGATGGGGTTGCTGGGTTTCTCCAGTGCTGCGTATATTTGTGGTTTTGGCCCCCAGAGCATTGAGCCCCCTTGTCCATTTTTGGCAATGGAGCTCCATGTCTTTGTCCACAATATTGTGGATAAACACCTGGTCCTTGTTCGTTTTTTGATAATGGTGTACCCTCTATGGTGGTTTGAGAACAGCATTCATTAGCCCAAAGTCTCCCTCTACGGCATCGTGGACAAATACCTGGTATTCTACTCCTTTGATACCTAGTTTTGTTAAACCCTCCTTCTATGGGACAATTCCTTTTAAAATGTCCTGTTTCTTCACAATTGTAGCATGTTCTTGGCCTGGCATCTAAAGCCTGTTTTACTGCAGCTGCCACAATTTGCCCTTGTTCATTAATGTCTCTGGCATCTAAAGCCTGTTTTACCTCAGCTTCCACGACTTGCTCTTGTTCTTTAATTTCTCTACATAATTTAATATATGTGTTTAAATCTTCATGTTTCCATGGTCTAATGATATCATTGCACCAAAGATTCGCTTGCTCATAAGCCAGTTGTTTTAGTAATGGCATTGCTTGTTGTGTATTTCCAATAACTCTGGTAGCTGTTTGAATAAGCCTATCTACAAATTCAGCATAAGGTTCATTAGCTCCTTGTATTACCTTAGATAATTAACCTTGTAAACCTCCATGTCCTTGTAAAGTCTTCCATGCCTTAATTGCATCTAACAATTTACTGAACACTCTTTCAGTTTTTTTTTTTTAATAATTTCTGATTCCGCATTTCTACTATAATACAAACCAACAAGATGACACCAAACAAAACAGCTCCTCAGGAATAGCCGTCAGAGCCCAACTGCCACCACAGGCTTCCCACAAGCCTCTCCCTCAAACACAAGTCTCCTCCTCTTGAGGCCGATTGGCTGGGTCGCATGAGCGGAGCCAAAAAAGTCCCCCAATGAGCAGTTCCGTGGTCTGAAAGGGCAGGGAACCAGCCCAATGTGCATCACCACAGAGGAGCCAATCAGCTAGATGTTGCTGGGGCCGCTGTGAGCCAATCATCCGCTGGCAGTTTGAAAGGTCGGGGAAACCGCTCATTGAGCATCTCCAATGAGCATCACCACAGAGAAGCAAATCAGCTAGATGATGCTGGGGCCGCTGTGAGCCAATCATCAGCCGGCAGATGGAAGTTTGCTGGCAGCTGCAAGTTTACTGGGGCTCCTTTGGCTGTGGCTCTCAACAGATTATTCTCAGAAATATTTAACCACCTAAAATACATATTTGTTTCCTAGTACTGAAAACTAACTTCAGTGAATGGTCCTTATATATCCTAATATTTCTATAGTAACTGACCAAGTTTAACATCAATGCAGTTAGATTCCTATGGGACATGAAATGTATTTTGAAGTTCATTTTTATTCCACACTGATACATTACTATTTCTTAAGTTTATGGACATCATAGGATATAACCTTTCATCCACAAATTCACAAATTTATAGGCATGTGGTTCACTTTCAATCACTTCCTCTTTCAGAAAACATGTATTCCTCTATGATTCTTTAGTGGTCTTTTCAATAGACTTCTTTCTAAAAACATTATTTTCGATTCTATACTCATTTTTGAAGCAAAACTCACACACTCTTCATGATAAACCGTAACCCTAATATTACCATTAGATGTATAACTGGTTGGAATGAATGTATATATATCAATATAAGATTTCCTATATATTTTCAAATATAATTTCAATGCATTATTTAAAGTTGGAACCAGTTATATAATTAATTCACAATATCGTCTATTCATGCATCATCTCTTATTCATCAACACAGGGTACGCCTATTTTATCCGCAATACTAATTTATAAGTTTTCAAAATATTGCTCCTCATATTGGTGGAAGAAATACTCATGTAATCTGATCTAAATATATATTTTACCACAGTAATATTCTTGACACAAAATGCAAAGGTCACACTTATGATTGTACTAAAGCCTAAATTTAAAGTGAGCATGGATTACTAAAAACCTCCATGTCTAGGTTCCCTAATGCGCTCAAATGTCAATCCTATTGGTGACTAAATAATTGTTTCTTCCTAAGATTATATATTCAACCTCAACCCTGTTGAAAATGTCTAATCCTATCACTCACTTTAGACTTTGCCTGATTTCCTAATGTGTCTATTGATACATTTTTACTCTCTTTCCTACATATTTTCCCCAGTTCATCATTGTGACTGACTCTTCACATGTGCTGACATTTACATTCCCTCTCTAACTAAAACCCTATTGCTAAAGAACTTTTGGTCCAACTCCTAGACTCACTCTTCTTCCTAATCCTACTGACAATCTTCCTAATCCTTTGGACTATCCCTTTTGGACTGGATGATCTCTTCTAAATTCAGTCATCTGAGGTACAGCATCCTATGCCATTGTAAATGAATTTATCTGAGACCTCGGTACAGAACATAATTCAAGCTTAGTATGCCAATCAATTACCAAATGCCATACTGGGCTTCAAATCTTACCTAGATTTCTGTTTTTGTACTTATATTTCAAGTCTATATTCTTATAAGTATCACAGGTTCCCAAACCATTATTCATCCAGCAGAATGATTCCTAACCAAAATCGAACATGCTATTAACCCTAACCATACAATGTTCCGTCAATCTAACTTTACAGAAGAGCAGGGACCGAGTTGGTCTTACAATACAGGAATGTAGGGGATCTTCCATCTGCTGAAAACCTCAAAGGTCCATGCAGAAATGATGCATGGAGAAGATTTAGGCAGCTATTTAGGACCTGAGAGAGCAAAAGTCATCTTCCATTGCAAACAACCTAATCAGGATGAAGGGATGTTTCTGAATCAGCCTCTCTCTTCTTAATGTAGAGAAGTCAGACCAAACCAGGCCTTTGTGGAGAGCTGTTCCCAGGTGCCTGTGGTTTCTATACCATTCTAATTTGTGAATGTGTCACAGGAAATAGGGGCAGCCTCCATCTTATGAGAACCTAGGAAGCAACTGTTAGGACATATTGGTGGCCAAGTCAGTGACCTCATTCAGTTCCTGAAGGAAGTGACCTCACATACTTCCTTGGTGATGGAATTCTCTGAATTTGGGATCCAGGAAGCCAGGCACCCAGAGCCATTACCCGTCCAAGTCCCAGTGGTCTCACTTGTTTGGATTTACCAAGGATAGAATCAGTCTTTCTAGGTACCTATTCATGTGAAGGTGGCCAAATTCCAAGAAAGCTCTGAAGAGGGGCCTTTACTGACAAGACTGGAATTGGCTCACCACTGCCTCCTGACAACTTCACAGAGTTGGTGAATGACACCAGAACTGAGACAGGAAAGGCCATTTCGGAGGAACATCGTATGGCCTACCAGTCAGAGGACACTCAGAAGACTCACAGACCTACTTGGGGGAAGGAGGTACCTGGGTGTGTGGATGTCAGTTTGTGGTTTTGTCTCATGTTCTGAGAATAGGTAAAAAAACGTGATTTATTTCTTTTGGAATGGACTGTTTCTAATAAGTCATTTGACATGGTGAGTGTTTCTATTTCTGTGTATCCCACTGTGTCCGTGGTTGTACACATTAGAAAAGAGAATGCATCAATGAATATGTCCTGTGTAGTAGAATGCCTCCCACCAATCAACCTGTCCAATTTATGAAAGGACTGCGGCTTGCCTTTCCAATGGGAAACACCTACAACCTTCCTAAGTTCCTGTTTTCTTCCAGAATTCTGGCCACTAGCCAGAATAGGCTCATCGTTTTTTATCCATGATATGTACCACCTCCAATCACTGTGACATGACCATGTACTGAATAGCTGAAGGGAATGGCATGGCGAGCATCTCAGAAAACTCAGATATCAGTGTGGCCAGGAAACTCTCAGTGGAGAAACCCTGCTTTGGGCCTTTTGCTTACATTTTGTTCTGTTGCCCTGAATGTCAGGAAGGTATTTGCCTCTGGCCACCCCTTTGTGAAGACTGAAAAAAACAGTTATCAAATGGAAATGAATGAGGATCACCTGTGGCTCTTGGCATAATTGCTTTGGAAAGGGAGGTGTCTGAATCAGCCACTTGGCCCTGTGTGAGGCTCCAGCTTAGCACATGATGGATCTAAAGAAAGATCCAGTGTGTGCATCCAAAACCAAAATGGCAAAAAGATCAGTCATTGTGGATGAAGTCTCTAGCCTTTTTCTGTGATGTTCCTGACTCCATCAAGTGAGAATAGGGATCCTTTGGGTCAAATGAGTTCTTCAAAGCCCTGCAGAAGTGATTGGGTTTTCTCATGACTCCAAACCACATAAAGAATCTATACCTGACATTCAGTAGGCCTCAAAATGGAGAAGCAGAAGAGTATTAATGGCAGGTGTATTTAATCCCTCCTGGTTCACAGGAATGGTGTCCAGGCCACCCTGACTTTAGGCAAATGAGGGCCAAGGGTGCTCATTTTGGTCACTGTCTTGGGCTGCGCCCCTCATGGAAACCTTCAGCCAGAGGTTATGATGAGTGTCTATATGGAGAAGATGAGGGCCTTGTGGGAGTGTTTAGGTTTTAATTTTGGTCATTTGTGTGGCGATTGGAAGAAATGACTGGGTCCAACTGGGCTTGAACTCTGGTGTGAGTTCAAGGGGACTTAGAGACTGAGTTCTGGAACTAAACTCAGAGAAGTATTGCCATGAATTGTGTTGGGATTTTAGCAGGCCACACATGAGAGTCGCCCTTATAAACTGAGATCTAGGTCCAGGGTGGCTTTCCACAGAGCACTGAGAATCTCAGCCTGGATATCACATGATTTTTTCTGAAACACTTGGAAGGCATACTTGAGCGTCAAAACACACATGGACCTCACACTGTAGACCTCAATAGTCCTGGATTTCTGTGACCTTTTGGCCACTCCTTGGGAAGACTTGCCTGTGAGAGTTTTCCAGAGGTTTCATTGAAATGAGCTTCCTCACCATTTAATGTTTCCTGAAAAAATTGAAACCAACAGTGCCTCCAACCTCATGCTTGAATAATGGCTCGATAAATATCATGAAATTTTTTAAATTCCTTTGACCAGGTTGCACAGGAGAACCTTTGGATGTACTGTTGCTGACGATGAGTGTACCAGACAGTTCCTTGATTGACTAAGTTTCATGAAAATGGTGTAGAACAGAGATGCCAGTAAGTTCAAGCCTGCTGATTAGTGGACCTAGAGCAGAGATGTGCAGTTTTGTGATAAAACTTCTGTCGTGGGGCCTTGTGGATCTGCCTTTGACTTCCAAATGGCATGTGGCTGACATGGTGCATCCAGCAGAACCTTATATGTAAAGGCATCTTTTTATAAGAAGAGGTTTAAGGGAAATGTTCACAATCAGGTTATTATGGTCAAGGGGGCAAACTATGTGGGCTAGAAACCTGGTTGGTGCATTCTCCTGCTGACCCTGACCCACCACACATGACAGAACTCCCTCCAGCACTGTGTTCCAGTTGAGCTCCTTGTATTCCATGAAGCAAATACCAAATTCCCAGTGCAGCACCAAGAATCACCACGAAATGTGGAGGATGACCAAATGGTTTTACAGTCAACATGTGGATACACTTAGCTCCCCGTGGCCACAGTTTACCTACAAAGAGAGAATTCAGCACTGCTGCCTCATGTTCATTGGAAAATAAGAAACCATATCCACAAGGTCAAAGAGATGAAGACCCAACTTTGATGGTCTCCCTAGAAAGGAAGCTAAAGCTCCTGATAACAACATATGTTTTAAGTGCCCAACCTCAGAGACAGTTTCTCAAGAAGTCTTTAGGCATGCAGAGGTCCATGTTTGTGGAGTTTTTACCCTGTCCCTTACTTTTGGAAACTCCTCTACCACTTCCAAGGTTGTAAACTCCTGATCGTATTCCATTCCAGATATGTAGTCACGGATTTTCTAACTCTTCTCCTCTAATTGTGTCTTACTTGGGGCGAAGGTGATATCTAGGTGTTGTTCTTGATGAGAGTGGGAAGATTTTTGTGTACCACATATTTGCATACACATTGGATTCATTTTCCTATTTTCCATTCGATATACTGAATCCCTGACACTAACTCACACCCTACTAGACTCTGATTACTAATCCTAATATGATGGAGGAAAGTAACCCAAACATTATAGAAACATAAGCAGTTCAGAGGAGGCATGGTATATAGTTGGACTTGCTTTTTGCATGATAAATGGTAGGTGTTATAAATATAGTCAATTGTTAATTGAAATAGTTCTCCATTGTTTTTAATGTTAACTTATTTCTGAATTCCTGTCTCCATTTCTCTGCAGCCTATTCAGCACATGTATTCTTATATGCACATATAGAATCCTACCTGGTATCACACGTACATTTTTGTGAGGTGGCTGACTTTGCAGATACAAATTGTGAGAAGAGATCACTCCTCCTAAACGCTTTTGGATCTTAAAATTCCACCTATGGGTGAGGTTCCTAGTTGAACAACATTATACATAAATCCATGTTCACTAAAATGAATACTTTTTAATCTGTGGATGATATATATTTCATGATAAATTTTGATACGCATATATATTTATATATTGCTACTTTTTAATGTATCTGTGATATATATATATATATATATATATATATATATATATATATATATATATATATTTTACACCCTCCTGATTTTTCAAAATATGAAATATATGTGTCTTATATACACTCCCTAAATTCATTCATGTCATGAATGTGGATTTATAATAAAATGTTCACAAGATTATGCTCAGATATATTCATCCACCTGAAATATATATTTGATTCCTAGTACTGAAAACTAACTTTAGTAAATGGTCCTTTCAAATCCTAATGTTTCTACAGTAACTGACCCAGTTTAACATCAATGCAAGTAGATTCCTATGGGACATGATATGTATTTTGACATTCATTTTCATTCAACACTGGTACATTACTATTTTTTTCAGTTTTTGCACATCATAGGATATATATTTCATCCACAAGTTAGGAAATTTATACGTTTTTTTATACTTACAATCACTTCCTGCTTCAGAACACATGTATTCCTCTATGTTTCTTGACTCGTCTTTTCATGAGACTTCTTTCCAAACACATAATTTTTCATTTTCATAATCACTTTTGAAACTAAACTCACACACCCTTCATGATAAAACATAACCCTAATATGACCATTAGATGCATTACTCGTTGGAATGAATGATTGTATATCAATATAAGATTTCTTATATATTTTCAGATATCAATTCAATCCATGATTTAAAGTGGAAACAGTTATATTATTTATTCACAGTATTGTCAATTCATGCATTACTTCTATATTCATAGACACAGGGAACAACTCTGTGTACCCCCAACACTAATTTTTACCTCTTCAAAATATTGCTCCCAGAAATGTTAGAAAAATATGCATGTCACCTGATCTACATATACATTTTATCACTGTAATATTCTGATCACAAAATGCAAAGGTCAAACTTATGATTGTAGCACATCCTAAATCTAAAGTGATCCTGGATTATTAAAAACATCCATGTCCAGGTTGCCTAATGCTCTCCAAAGTCAATCATATTTGTGACTACATATTTGTTTCTTCCTAAGATTATATATTGAAACTCAACCTGGTTGATCATGTCTAATCCTATCTTTCACTTTATACATTGCCTGATTTCATAATGTGTGTATTGATATCTGATTTCCTACATATTTTCTCCAGTTCATCATTGTGACTGACTCTTCACATGTGCTGACATTTACATTCACTCTCTAACCGAAACCCTATTGCTAAGGAAATTTTGTTCCAAAACCTATACACAGTCTTCTTCCTAAACCTACCAACTATATTCCTAATCCTACCGACTATCCCTTTTTGAATGCATGTTCTCTTCTACATTTAATTATCCAAGTAAAGGTCGGGTGAGGTCGAAGGAAGAGACCACCAAGAGACTATCTCATGCAACAGCAAAGGATTTATTGGGGGTCCAGCATGCTGATGCTCAGAGCTCACTTGAATAGAGTAGAGAGCCCTTAGAACAGCTTAAGCAGAGCTTATACACTTTCCTTGGTGACAGCAGGGAGGGAAGTTTATTGATGGGTCAGGGCGAGTGGTCAGTTTGCATACAACCCAGTGAGGGAGCACATTCTGCAGTTAGTCAGTTGGGGACAGCATATTCTGGGAACAAGATTAGCAAACATTTCTCAAGATTTCAACAGTGTTTTGTTAAGCATACAGGAAAAAAGGAAGTGAAAAGTGCCTATTTTATTAACCTTTCATTCCCCACTTCTTCTTCTGGCTACTTTTAGTCATAAAAGTGATCATTGCGGGGTGTCACATTCTATGTTTGCTAGTGGGGTATTACCATAAGTTTAACTCGTCCAATTTGAGCTTGGAGAAAAGAAATTACACGGTTGAGCAAACAGGGTTTTACAGTTAGCAATAATATGAGGATTATTATTGAAATGGCCAGAGTTGATAAATGCGTAGTTAACCAGGGGGACTGTGTGAACCAAGACTCAAACCACCCTTTTTGGGCCTCTCTCTCTCAATGACATTCTTCAAGGCATCTTTTTAATTTACTTCTAGATTTTTTTAAAACTCCAGTATGGTCGGCAAAAACACAAGATTCTCCATCAATGCAGAACAAAGGCCCCCTTCTCTCATGAAGAGGAGGTTCAACCCTCGCCTGTTCTGTAAAACAACTTCAGAGAGAGAGGTTAAAGATTCCTGCAAAGCCAAGATGGAGGTTCCTAATATCTTTAAGTTTTGGTCTATTGCTGCTTCTAATTGTGTCATTTGTTGTATTCCATGGACCAAGGCAGTGGTTCTTGTGCTCACGCCTGCAGCAACTCCTATTCCTAATAGGATGGCTAAAGTGATGGATATATGTTCTCAGTGGAACCGGGTTTTATGCCCCCTTATTTGATCTTCAAATGAACCTGCATTATGATAAAGCACTCTGGGAAACCTCTGCACATTTACAAAATTAATCACATCGTCTTGACAATTTCATAAAAACATAAACAATGTTTAAGTCTATAGAATTATACTGTTGTAGAGACGGACATGGCAAGGCACCTAAGATACTACCAAAAACAGGGAAACTTTCCATTTTATTTGCAACCGGATTCAGAGGGCATTACTTCTGTTATAATCAATTAATTCCCTGAAACCCACGTTTAGGTAGTTTCAGAATTTTGTACCCAACATATAAGGGAAGGGGCGCAGAAGTTCACAGCCTGCAGAAGTTCACAAAAAGCAGATTTTTTCTGTTTTTTTCCTCTGTTCTGGGCAAGTTAACTTTTCAAGGCCACCTGGGTGAAGGAGAGCTTTTTCTTCCCTTTATTTTTTCCCCCTTCCAGCTGTTACCATGGAGCCCAGTTGGTAACTTCTTTATCTTAGAAATGTAGTCATCTCTGTGAAGCCCCAGCTCAATGCCAAAGGCCTTGTTCACATATTTTGTGAAAAACTAGTAAGGGGGTGTCTATCTTAGGAGTGCTGATATTTTTAGCCAGTGGCCAAGTACAACAGGGCAACAGGAAAAGAGGAAGTTTATCTACTTTGAAGTCTTTCATGGGGACTCTTTTGCTGAAAGTCCTAAAGTCAGCCATGCTGAAGACTTCTGTAGAATTTCAGTTAATGTTTTTCTGTGTGCCTGGAACAGAGGGGGGAGATGGGGAAGGCGTGGCTTTGAGCAGCTCCGTGGATCTGAGAATGAGGTAGCAGAGATGTGAAAGAATACTGGGAAAGGGGTTTGTGATTTTCCTAGCAACAAAAAGTGAGCAGTAGAACAGGTAGAGCAGAGGGGAAGATGGGAGTTAGTATCCCTAAAAGCCTGTGAGGGACTTTAAATTCTTCGTTATCTGTTTTCAGTGATGACAAAGAAACTTTAAAGGCCATTTTCACTAAATCTTGGATAGGGGTCTGAGGGTTCTCCTCAGCTGGTTTGAGCTTTGGGTTAGCTGGTAAGAGGAACTGGTGGGACCCGGTGCGGGCACTGACTGGAGAAGAGAGGAGTGATTTGGTGGAGGGTTACCATAGTACCTGCTACCTCAGCAAGGGGGCAATGGTCTTAGATCCGGCGGAGGTTTGGGTGTTTGATCTAGTAATTGGAGGGGAGAAATCATGTTGCTGAGGTGAGAGTGACAGCAGAGAGTCTGGAACAGAAGGCTGAGTGTGAGGACCTATTGGAGAAGCATAGTTCAGGATGTGAGCGAAGGAGGGAAAAGGCCTCCACATAGGGAAATCTCCTTTCACCCTTTTGAGGACTTTCAGAAGTTAAAAAGGTCAGGCAGAATTTGAGGATCCAGAGACCCCTCTAGGGGCCATCGGTTTTGGTGATCTAATTGGTAATAGGGCCAATGCTGTGTACAGAAGTTGATGAGGAGTTTGGGTTCCATCATGCACTGCCTGTATGATCACAACCCTATGACTTACAGAAGAAGTCGGCATTCCCCCCACACAACCGTGACTGTTTGTGTCTTTGGTAGTCCACCGGGCAAACATAGTAATCTAGGCTAGCCAACCTGCATCTGGCTTGCGTGTCCCTACATCCATAATGATTGTTTCCATTATCAATGGTGCAGAATGGATTTAATGGAAATTTAGTGGGATCCTCTTCATCAGGTATATCCCAATAGGAAAGACCTATAGCCAGCTGACAAATGTCTGGGTGGATAGATGTCCACCAAGTCCCTAAGTGGGCTGTATGCGAGATAGATCATACTTCTTTACCAGTAGGATTTGTGATCAGCCATCGCTGCTGAACGGGTTGAATAGGTTTAGGACTACTGGTGGTCATGGGAGAGTGTATAGCCTTAGACACAGGGTAAATACACAATTTGAAAGTTTTACCAATCTTTTCCTGTTTCAATCCAGAGTCTGGACAGGGTCAGGATTGAGATGAGAGGTATGGATCCAGGAAGTGATTCTTTCTACCTTTACCTCTGTAGGTGTTATAAGTAGCACCTTGTATCATCATTTCCAGTGGGGTTCCAGGGATGACACCTGATGTCGACTTACATAGATGAAGTCTCTTACTTGATATCGATGTAGAGTCCACTCGTCCCCAGGTTGATAGGCATTGGCCATCTGTTTTCACAGGTATCCCTGAGTTCTTTCAAGAGCTTTAATTCAGTCAAGCAATGGGGTGTGGAAGGAATTGTTAGGTCTTAGAGTTGGGGTTAGGTCCCTTACTGAAGGAGGGGCACCATGGACAATTTCATAGGGGGTGAGGTTACACGAAGAAACAGAGGGAGTATTTCTTCCCTGAAATAGTGCATAAGGCAGGAGCATAGTACAATCTATTATGCAGGTTTCTAAGCTTAATTTCGTTATGGTCTCTTTAATGGTTCTATTCATTCTTTCTACCTGTCCTGAACTCGGTGGTCTATAAGCACAATGTAACTTTTAATTAATCCCCAGGGTTTTGCCTAACCCCTGACTTACCTGGGCTACAAACGCCAGTCCATTATCAGACCTTATTACTTAAGGCAGGCCGTATCTTGTAAAAATATCTTTCAGGATCTTCTTGACGACCATTTGCGCTGTTTCATTTTTTTTTCTTTTTTCCTGGAAAAGGCTTCAATCCATCCTGAAAATATATCTACAAAGACTAGGCGATATTTAATTTCAAACCTTGCTGGCTTAATTTTAGTAAATTCCACTTCCCAGAATTGTCCTGGTCTGGTTCCTCGTAGGTGCTTTTTTGCAGGAAGCTTGGAATGGTAAGCATTATCCATGACAAACCTGGCAGGCTTTTGTTACCCATTCAGTTATTTCCTTTTGCTTTGAGTCGGTTAGTAAAAAACTCTGTTCTTGATCCTTCAGGAATGAATGCGATTTCTTTGAACCAAGTTGAGTGAGTTGATGTACATTTTCTACTGACATATATAGAGCCGTGACTATAGGAGTTTTTACTGAAGGATTTAGAAATTCCACTTGTGGTCCTTCAGGGTTAAAAGTTATTTTGGCCCGGAGCTTGGTGAGCAGATCTCTGCCCATCAATGGGGCCGGGCATTCTGGGATTACTAAGAACGAGTGATGGATTTTTCCTTTCCCCTGGTCCATGGTCCTCTTAGTTGTCCAAGCCCGATATTTTCTGCCATTAGCCCTTTGAATTAGAGACCTTTTATTTGATAGAGAGACCAATGGGGCCTTAAGGGCAGAGTATATTGCCCCTGTATCCACTTCAAAGTTTGCTGGGGTCCCCTCCACTTCAAAATTTACCCTGAGCTCTCGGAGGGGATCTGAGCCCCAACGTTCTTAGTCATCCTCCAGAGTCAGAATGGCTGGCTAGAGTGGCTGTCTCTTTCAATGGCACTCTTTGAAGCAGTGTCCTTTTTCTTTACAGTAGGCACATTAAATTGAGGCCAGGGGTGGCCTCTAGTATGGGCCCCGATATCCATTCCTGTCTCCATGTTCTTATTTCTGGCCTATTTGTTGTTGTGACCAGGACCTTAGTCAATGCCTTAGTCTGTCTTTTGTTTCTTTTATCCTCCCTTTGCTCCCTACTCTTCCTCACTTTCTCTCTTATAGTATACCTTCTCGGCTACTCTGACTAAATCTCTCAAAGTCATATCTTGTAATCCATCTAAGCATTGTAACTTTCTTTTAATATCCAGGGCAGCTTGCCCATAAAGGCCATCTTGACAGATGCCTTTTGATCCTCTGCCTGAGGATCGAAAGGAGTATATCTCCTATATGCCTCCATAATTCTCTCTAAAAACATAGAGGGAGATTCATCAGGCCCTTGAATAATCTCTCTTAACTTGGCAAAATTTGTTAGTCGCCTAGCGGCCACTAAGATACCCACAATTAGAGACCAGCGATATGTGGACAGATGCTCCCTACCTTCAAAGGTGTTGGGGTCCCAGTTTCGTCGATTCAAGGGAAAGCCGGGTTGAATATGTTGGGAAGTTTTGTCGGTCACCCATCTGGTCAGAGGATATGTTCTCCAGCATCCAGGAGGATTCTCTTTTGTTTCTCTATCATGAAGAGACAACCCTAGGTGTTGTTGACAGTCATCCCAAGTAGGCTGGTGTGAAAACATCAATGACTCAACCACACCTAGGAGCCGGGTGGGGTCCTCGGTAAAAGGGGGATATTTATTTTTCCAGTTATATTGGTCTGAAGAGGAGAAAGGTTAATACTGGTAGGCTTGCATTTTTCCCCCAAGGACGTTGTCAATCATTGGCCCCTAGGGATGAGGGGGAGCATCATTCGAGTTCCAGGTTTTTCAATCATTCACTGCTGGTGAGTACCTTTAGCTGGGCTAGCTTCCTCCAGAGGAGGAGGGGCTGTGTGTGCTGCGGGGAAATTATCTGGAGGGCGCTGGGCTGGCTTATCTTCCTCCAATGGTGGAGAGGTTGAGTCAGCAGCAGGGGAATCACTTAGAGGGTGTTGGTCTTTGGGGGACGTGGGCAGGAGATAAGGAGGGGGACAAGAGTCCAGTAGAGTCAAATCTTGTGACTCAGGGAGAACAGATGGTGGAGGAGGAGGAGAAGCAGAGGGTTTGAGAGATCATGGGGGAAGGAGTAGGAGCGGGGGTAGGGGCAAGGAAATGCTTCACCCATGGAGGAGATTTGCAGAGGTCCTGCCAAGTTGATCTGGATGGATATGTGGCCCTGGCTGAAAGACAATATCCTCTGACTTTTTAAATTAGTGGGAAGTAGAAAGATCATTCTAGGGGCCATCCGAATCCAAAGGTGGGCCATTCTGAGGCACAGAGAGTCTGCCAGGTCCAGAATTTTACTGAAAAAGAAAGATTCTGAGCCCTTAAGGGTACTTTGGTCCAGTGATCAAGGGTCAGGGACAGAGGCATTGAAGTGCTCTGTCCCATAATGAAAGATACACAAACAGTAAAAGCGATGACACACGACACAGACAAGACAAGAAAATAAAGACAGACAATGGGACTTCCAACACTGAGACCAGGACTAAGTATCTGGCCAAACCCGATGGGCTGGCGATACCGAATCTGAAACAAAATATCACTGAGTTGAGGAGACTATTGCTCCTCGATTTCCTGAGTACTCTGGTGCATCCCCCAGGGATGTGGCCTGTGGCTCTGTGACACGTATGTCAGCCACCATAGGAGAGAGCTCACACTCTTCAAAGACAGCCATTTTGTGAAGGCCTAACCTGAAACCTGAAACCAGAAAGAGGCACCATACATACCCCAAGAGGAGCCTGTTGGGGTCTCTCGTTCGCCGCTGCCGGATCTCACTGGAACCTCACTGGAACCTCCATATGCATCGGGTGAAGAGACCACCAAAAGACTGTCTCATGCAAAAGCAAAGGGTTTATTGGGGGTCCAGCATGCTGGGGCTCAGAGCTCACTTGAATAGAGCAGAGAGCCCTGAGAACAGCTTAAGCAGAGCTTATATACTTTGCTTGGAGAGGGCAGAGAGGGAACTTTATTGTTTGGTCTGGGCGAGTGAGCAGTTTGCGTGCAACCGGGTGAATGAGTACATTCTGCAGGTTGGCAGTTGGGGACAGCACATTCTGGGAACAAGATTAGCAAACAGTTCTCAAGATTTCAAAAGTGTTTTGTTAAGCATACAGAAAAACGGGAAGTGACATTTACCTATTTTACTAAATTTTCATTACCGAATATACTTTGCCAGATTTCCTAATGTCTCTATTGAAATCTGCTTTCCTACATATTTTCCCCATTTCATCATTGTGACTGACTCTTCACATGTGCTGACATTTACATTCACTCTATACCCGAAACCCCATAGCTAAAGAACTTTTGGTGCAAATCCTATACTCACTCTCCGTTCTAAACTTACCGACTATCGTCCTAATCCTACCGACTATTCTTTTTTTAAAATTTTTTTTCTTAAAGAAAGAGTTAGAGAGAGAGAGGGAGAGAGAGAGAGAATTTTTTAACATTTATTTTTTTTACTACTTGGCAGACACAACATCTTTGTTTGTACGTGGTGCTGAGGATCGAACTCGGGCCGCACGCATGCCAGGCGAGCGCGCTACCACTTGAGCCACATCCCCAGCCCCCCGACTATCCCTTTATGACTGGAAGTTCTCTTTGAAAATAAATAATCCAAAGTACAAGGTCCTATGCATTTGTATATTGATTTATCTGAGACATCTGTGCAGAAAATAAATCAATGCTAAATATTGCAATCAAGGGCCCAACGCCCTTCTGGGCTTCAAATATTACCTTTATTTCTGTTTTCGTGCTTATATTTCACCTATATATTCTTGAAAATATCGAAGGTTCGCCATACCATTATTCATCCAGCAGAATGATTCCTAACCCCAATCGAAACTGTTATTAACCCTAACCATACACTCTTCCCTCAATCTAACTTTACAGAAGAGCAGGGACAGAGTTGGTCTTACAATACAGGAATTTACCGTTTCTTCCAACTGCTGAGAAACTCAAAGGTCCACGCAAAAATGATCCCTGGAGAAGTTGTAGGCACATATGTACGAACTGAGAGAGGAAAAGTCATCTTCCATTGAAAACAACCTGGTCAGGATGAAGGGATGTGTCTGAATCAGCCTCTCTCTTCTTAATATGGAGAAGAAGGACCAAACTAGGCCAGTGTGGAGAGCACTTCCCAGGTGCCTATGTTTGATATACCATTCTAACTTGTGAAAGTGTCACAGGATGTAGGGGCAGCCTCCATTTTATGGGACACTTTGAAGCAACTGTTAGGACAAAGTGGTTGCCAAGGCAGTGACCTCATTCAGATCTTAAATTAAGTGACCTCACCTAACATCCTTTGTGATGGAACTCTCTGAACTTGGGATCCAGGAAGCCAGGCACCCAAATTCAGTCTCAGTCCCAGTCCCAGTTGCAGTGGTTTCAATTGTTCAGATTTACCAAGGACAGAGTCAGTCTTTGTTGGTACCTATGGAGGTGAGGATGCCCAAATGCCAGGAAAGCTCTGAAGAGTGGCCTTTCCTGAGAAAGCAGTTAGTGGATCACCGCTGGCTCCTGAGAACTTCACAGTGTTGACCAAGGAGACCAGATCTGAGACAGGACAGGCCATTTCGGGGTAACATAGTATGGCCTACCAATCAGAGGACACTATGGATAGTCACAGACTGACTTGGGGGAAGAAGGTGTCTTTGTGGATGTGGGTGTTGGTTTGTGGTTTTGTCTCATGTTCTGATAATAGGTAATAAAGGCGGTTTTTTGGTTTGAAGTGAATTGTTTCTAATAAGTCTTTTGAAAAGGCGAGTGTTTCTAAGTCTGTGTATCCCACTGTGTCCGTGGTTCTAGACATTAGAAAAGAGAATTCATCAATGGATGTCTCCTGTCTAGTAGAAATCTTCCCAACATTCATCCTGCCAATTTATGAATGGACTGCGGCTTGCCTTATGAATGGGCAACACCTACTATCTTCCTAAGATTCTATTTTGTTCCTGAATCCACTCCACTCTCCAGAATAGGCTCATGGTTATGTGTCCAATATATATACCACCTCCAAGCTCTGTGACATGGCCATGTACTGGATAGCTAAAGGGAATGGCGAGCATCTCAGAAAACTCAGATATCAGTGTGACCAGGAAAGTCTCAGTGGAGAAATCCTGCTTTGGGCCATTTGCTTACCTATTGTTCTGTTGCCCTGAATTTCAGGAAGCTTTTTGCCTCAGACCACCCCTTTGTGAAGCCTGAAGAAATGAGTTGTCAAATGCAAATGAATGGGCATCACCTGTGGCTCTTTGCTTGATTGCTTTGGAAAGGGATGTGTCTGAATCAGCCTCATGACCCTATGTGAGGCTGTGGCTTAGATTCTTAGCACCTGATGGATCTAAAGAAAGATACCATGTGTGCATCCAAAACCAAAATGGCCAAATGAGCAGTCATTGTAGATTAAGTCTTTTGCTTTCCTCTGTTAGGTTCCTGAAATCCATCAAGTGAGAATAGGGATAATTTGGGTCAAATGAGTTCTTCAAACCCTGCAGAGACTAGCCCAGAGGTGCTTGGCTTTTCTCATGACTCCAAATCACATAAAGAATCTATACCTGAAAGTAAGTAGGCCCCAAATTGGAGATGCAGAGCAGTATTAAGTGCAGGCCTATTTAATCACTCTTGGTTCTCAGGAAGGGTGTCCAGGCCACCCTGACTTTAGGCAAATGAGGGGCAAGGGAACTTATTTGGATACTTTCTTTGTCTGCACCCCTCATGGAAATTTCCAGCCAGAGGTTATGATAAGTGTCTATATGGAGGATGTTGAGGGCCATGTGGGAGTGTTTTGGTTTTAATTCTGGTCATTTGTGTGGCGGTTGAAAGAGATGACTTAGTTCACCTGGGCTTGAACTCTGGTGTTATTCCCCTTAGAGACTGAATTCTGGAACTGTCCTCAGAGAAGTATTGCCATGAATTGTGTTGGGATTTTAGGAGGCAACACATGAGAGTCACCCTGAAATCTGAGATCTAGGCCAAGGTGGCTTCCACAGAGCACTGGGAATATCAGCCAGGATTTCACGTGATTTTATTCTGAAAGTCTTGGCAGCCATAATTGAGAGTCAAAACACACATGGACCTCACATTTTAGACCTCAATGGGCCTGGATTCATGTGAAATATTGGCCACTCTTTGGGAAGCCTTGCCTGTGAGAGTTCTCCAGAGATTTCTTTGAAATGAGCTTCCTCACCATTTAATGTTTCCTAAATAAATTGAAACCCACAGTGCCTCCAACTTCATCTTTGAAAAATAGCTATGTACATACCATGGATTTTTTGAAATTTCCATGACCAGGTGGCAATGGAGAAACTTTGGATGACTTGTTGCTGATCATGAGTGTACCAGACTGTGCTTGGATTTACTTGGTTTCATGAAAACAGTGTAGAAAAGAGATCCCTGTAAGTTGGAGACTGCTGAGTAGTGGGCCTAGAGCAGTGGTGTGCAGGTATGTGATAAAACATCTGTGGTGGTACCATGTGGATCTGCCCTTGGATTCCAAATGGCTTGAGACTGACATGGTGATGTCAGCAGACCCTTATATATAAAAGCATCTTGTTATATGGAGAGGTTTCAGGGCAATGTTCAGAATCAGATTGCTATGGACAAGCGGGCAAGCTATGTGGGGTAGAAGCCTGGTTGGTGCATTTTCCTGCAGACCTTGACCCACCACACGTGACAGAACTCCCTCCATAACTGGTACCTGTTGAACTCCTTGTATTTCCTGAAGCAAATACCAAATTCACCATGCAGAAGCAAGAAACACCTCGAAAAGTGGAAGATGATCAAATGGCTTCACAGTCCACATGGGGAGACACTTAGACCCCAGTGGCCACAGTTTACCTACAAAGAGAGAATTCAGCACTGCTTCCTCATGTTCATTGGAAAATTAAAAAAAAAAAAAAAACATATCCTCCAGGTCACAGAGATCAGACCCAGCTTTGTTGGTCTCACTAGAAAGGATGCTAAAATTCCTGACAACAACATATATTTCAAGTGCCCAACCTCAGAGGCAGTTTCTCAAGAGTCTTTAGGCCCAATGAGCTCCATGTTTGTGAAGTGTTTACCCTGTCCCTTACTTTTGGAAACTCCTCTACCACATCCAATATTGTGAACTCCTGAATATTTTCCATTTCAGATATGTATTCACAGATTTCCTAACTCTTCTTCTCTAATCGTGTCTTATTTGGGGCAAAGGTAATGTAAAGGCAATGTTCTGGATGAGAGTGGGAATATTTTTGTGTAGCACATATTTGCATACACATTGGATTCATTTTCCTATTTTCCATTCGAATTACTGAATTCCTGACAATAACCCATACCCTAATAGACTCTGACTACTAATCCTAAAATGATGGACAAAAATAACCAAACAGAATGGAAATGAAAGCAGTTCAGAGAAGGCATGGTGTATAGTTGGACTTTCCTTTTGCATGATAAAGTGTAGGTGTTATAAATCTAGTCAATTTTTAATTGAAATAGATCTCCATGTGTTTTTAAAGTTAACAAATATGTGAATTCCTGTCTCCCTTTCTCTGTAGCCTGTTCAGCACATGTATTTTTATATGCAAATATAGAAACATAACTGGTATCACACGTACATCCTTGTGAGTTTGGCTGTCTTGGGAGATACAAATCATGGGAAAAGATCACTTTTCCTAAACGCTGTTGGAACTTAAAATTCAACCTATGGGTGAACTTCCTAGTTGAACAATATTATACATAAATCCATGTTCAGTAAAATGATTATTTTTGGATCTGTGGATGACATATGTTTCATAGTGAATTTCGATTGGCATGCATATTGATACATTTTAGTGTCTGTGTGTGTGTGTGTGTGTGTGTGTGTGTGTGTGTGTGTATATATATATATATACATAAATGCACACACACACATATCTATATATATATATATACACACTCTCAAGATTTTTCAAAATATGAAATATATGTTTCTTATTATACACTCCCTAAATTCATTCGTGTTCATATATGTAAATTTATAGTCAACATTTCACAAGATTATTCTCATAAAAATTCATCCACTTGAAATACGTATTTGTTTCCTACTACTGAAAACTAACTTCAGTGAATAGTGCATACAAATCATAATATTTCTACAGTAACTGACCCAGTTTAGCATCAATGCAAGTAGATTCCTATGGGATATGATGTGTATTTTGACGTTCATTTTCATTCAACACTGGTGCATTACTATTTTTTCAGTTTTTGCACATCATAGGATATATATTTCATCCACAAGTTAGGAAATTTATAGGCTTTTTTTATACTTACCATCAAATCCTGCTTCAGAACATATGAATTCCTCTATATTTCTTGACTCATCTTTTTATGAGATTTCTTTCCAAACACATTATTTTCCATTTCCATAATAACTTTTGAAGCTAAACTCACACACCCTTCATGATAAAACATAACCCTAATATTACCATTAGATGTATAACTCGTTGGAATGAATGATTGTATATCAATATAAGATTTCTTACGTATTTTCAGATATCAATTCAATCCATGATTTAAAGTGGAAACAGAATATTATTTATTCACAGTATTGTCAATTCATGCATTTCTTCTACATTCATAGACAAAGGGTACAACTCTGTGTACCCCCAATACTAAGTTATATCTCTTCAAAATATTGCTCCAAGAAATGTTAGAAGAAATACTCATGTCACCTGATCTACATATACATTTTATCACAGTAATATTCTGATCACAAAATGCAAAGGTCACACTTCTGATTGTAGCAAATCCTAGATGGAAAGTGATCCTGGATTACTAAAAACATCCATGTCCAGGTTGACTAATGCTCTCCAACGTCAATCATATTCTTGACTACATATTTGTTTCTTCCTAAGATTATATATTGAAACTCAACCTTATTGATAATGTCTAATCCTATCATTCACTTTATACTTTGCCTGGTTTCATAATGTGTGTATTGATATCTGATTTCCTACATAATTTTCCCAGTTCATCATTGTGACTGACTCTCCACATGTGCTGAAATTTACATTCACTCTCTAACCGAAAACCTAGGGCTATTGAACTTTTGGTCCAAATCCTATACTCACTCTTCTTCCGAAACAGACCGACTATCTTCCTAATCCTAACAACTATCCCTTTTTGACTGGATGAACTCTTCTACATTCAATCATCCAGGGTACAAGGTGATATGCCATTGTATATTGATTTATCTGAGACATCTGTGTGAACGAAATTCAATGCTAAGTATTCCAATCAAGGACCCAATGCCCTTCTGGGCTTAAAATCTTACCTAGATTTCTGTTTTCATACTTATATTTCACATCTATATTCTTATAAATATCCCAGGTTCCCAATACCATTATTCATCCAGCAGAATGATTCCTAACTCAAATCGAACATGTTATTAACCCTAATCATACATTGTTCCCTCAATCTAACTTTATAGAAGAACAGGGACAGAGTTGGTCTTAATATAGAGGAATATAGGGGATCTTCCACCCGCTGAGAACCTCAAAGGTCCATGCAGAAATTATCCCTGGGGAAGATGAAGGCAGCTATAAAGGACCTGAGAGGGCAAAAGTCATCTTGTAAGGCAAACAACCTGGATAGGATGAAGGGATGTGTGTGAATCAGGCTCTCTCTTCTTAATGTAGAGAAGATGGACCAAACCAGTTCTGTGTGAGAGCTGTTCCTGGGTGCCTATGGTTGATATACCATTCTAAGTTGTGAAAGTGTCACAGAAAGTAGGGGCAGCCTCCATCTCATGGGACCCTTTGAAGGAACTGTTAGGACAAAGTGGTTGCCAAACCAGTGACCTCATTCAGTTCCGAACGGAAGTGACCTATCTCACTTCCTTGGTCTTGGAACACTCTGAACTTGGAATCCCGGAAGCCAGGCACACAGAACCAGTCCCAGACCCAGTCCCAGTGGGCTCACTTGTTTGGTTTTACCAAGGACAGAATCAGTCTTTCTTGGTACCTACTGATTTGAGAATGGCCAAATGCCAGGAGAGCTTTGGAGAGTGGCCTTCCCTGAGAAAGAAGGTAGTGGCTCAAAGCTGGCTCCTGACAACTTCAAAGAGTTGGCCAAAAATTCCAGCTCTGAGACAGTACAGGGCATTTTGGGGGAACATAGTATGGTACAACAGTCAGAGGAAATTCCGAGAGTCAAAGACCTACTTGGGGGAAGAAAGTCCTATGTTGTTGTGGGTGTGAGTTTGTTGTTTTGTCTCATGTTCTGAGAATTGGTAGGAAAGGCAGTTTGTTTGATTTGAAGTGGACTGTTTCTAGTAAGTCGTTTGACAAGGCAAGTGTTTCTATGTCTATGTATCCCACTGTGTTTGTAGTTGTAGACATTAGAAAACATAATGCATCAATGAATGTGTCCTGTCTAGTACAATGCTTCCCAAAATTCATACTGCCCGATTCATGATTGGACTGCAGCTTTCCTTATGGATGGGTAGCAATGACTAACTTCCTAATTTCCTGTTTTATTAATGAATTCTGGCCACTCTCCGGAATAGGCTCATGGTTTTCTGTCCAAGATATGTACCACCTCCAAGCTCTGTGACATGGCCATGTACTGGAGAGCTGAAGGAAATGGGAGCATCTCAGGAAACTCAGATATCAGTGTGAACAGTAAAGACTATATGGAGAAACCCTGCTTTGGGAATTTTGCTTACCTATGGTTCTGGTGGTGTGAATATCTAGAAGGTCTTTGCCTTAGGCCACCCCTTTGTGAATCCTGAAGAAAAGAGTTTTCAAATGGAAATGAATAGGCATCACCTGTGACTCTTTGTTTTATTGCTTTGTGAAGAGATGTGTCTTAATCAGCATATTTTCCCAGTGTGATTATTTGGAGAAGTAGATCAGTATTAATGGCAGGCCTATTTGATCATTCCTGGTTAACAGGAAGGGTTTCCAGGCCACCCTGACTTTAGGCAAATTAGAGGCAAGGGAGATTATTTTGGGCACTGTCTTGTATGCACCCCTCATGGAAACCTCAACCCAGGGGTTATGATGAGTGTCTATATAAAAGAAGATGAGGGCCATGTGGGAGTGTTTTTGTATTAATTGTGGTCAGTTGTGTGGCAGTAGGAAGAGATTCCTGGGTCAACCTGGGCTTGAACTATGGTGTGATTCCCCTTAGAGACTGAGTTTTGGAACTGAACTCAGAGAAGTATTACCATGAATTCTGTTGGGATATTAGAAGGCCACGCATGAGAATTGCCCTTGGAGACTGAGATTTAGGCCCAGGATGGCTTTCCACAGAGCACTGGGAATCTCAGCTAGGATATCACATGATTTTATTCTGAAAAACTTGGCAGCCATACTTGAGAGTCAAATCACACATGGAACTCACATTGTAGACCTCAATGGGCCAGGCTTCATTTGACCTTTTGGCCACTCTTTGGGAAGACTTGCCTGTGAGAGTTCTCCTGAGCTTTCATTGAAATGAGCTTCCTCACCATTTAATGGTTCCTGAATGAATTGAAACCCACAGTGACACCAACTTCATCCTTGAAAAATGGCTAGATAAATACCATGGAATATTTGAAATTCCCAAGAGCAGGTGGCACTGGAGAATCTTTGGATGTTCTGTTGCTGATCATGAGTGTACCAGACAATGCCTTGATTTACTGGGTTTCATGAAAATGGTGTAGAACAAAGGTGCCAGTACGTTGGAACCTGCTTAGTAGTGGGCCTAGAGCAGTGGTTTGCAGGTGTATGATAAAACATCTGTGATGGGGCCACATGGATCTGCCATTGGCTTCCAAATGCCTTGTGACTGACATGGTGCAGCCAGCAGACCCTTATATGTTAAGGCATCTTGTTACATTGAGAGGTTTTAGGGCAATGTTCAGAATTGGGTTGCTGCAGACAAGGAGGCAAGCTTTGTTGAATAGAAGCCTGGTTGGGGCATTCTCTTGCACACCCTGACCCACCACACGTGAGAGTACTCCCTCCAGCACTGTGTCCCCGTTGAACTCATGGTATTTACTGATGCCAATACCAAACTCCCAGTGCAGCAGTAAGAATCACCAGGAAAAGTGGAGGATGACCAAATGGCTTCTCAGTCCACACGAGGAGACACTTAGCTCCCAGTGGCCACAGTTTACCTACAATGAGGGAATTCAGAACTGCTGCCTCATGTTCACTAGAAAATAAGAAACTATGTCCTTCAGGTCACATATATGCAGATCCAGCTTTGATTGTCTCACTACAAAGGAAGCTGAAGCTCCTGACAACAACATATATTACAAGGTCCCAACTTCAAAGGCAGTTTCTCAAAGAGTCATTAGGCCAGCAGAACTCCATATTTGTGGAGTATTTACCCTATCCCATACTTTTGGAAATTTCTCTACCGCCTCCAAGGCTGTGAACTCCTGAGCATTTTCATTTCCACATACGTATTCACAGATTTTCTAACTCTTCTCCACTAATTGTGTCTTAATTGGGGCGAAGGTTATGTCAAGGCATTGTTCTGGATGAGAGTGGGATGATTTTTGTGTAGCACATATTTGCATACACATTAGATTCATTTTCATATTTTCCATTTGAAATACTGAATCCCTGACATTAACCCATAACCTACTAGACTCTGACTACTAATCCTAATATGATGGAGAACAAGAAACCTAACAGAATAGAAATACAGGCCGTTCATAGGAGGCATGGTGTATACTTGGACTTCCCTTCTGCTTTATCAATGGTATGTGTTATAAATCTAGTAAACTTTTCATTGTAATAGTTCTCCATGAGTTTTTACAGTTAACACATATGTAAATTTCTGTCTCCCATTCTCTGTAGCCTATTCATCACATGTATTTTTTATGCATATTTAGAAACCTACCTGGTATCACAAGTACATTTTTGTAAGCTCGCTGATTTTGAAAGATACATATTGTGATAAGATATCACTCCCCCTAAATAATGATGGAACTGAAAATTAAACCTATTGGTGAATTTCCTAGATGAACAACATTATATATAAATCGATGTTCAGTAAAATGAATATTTTTGGATATGTGGATGATATGTATTACATGGTGAATTTCGATTAGCATTTATATTGCTACATTATAATGTCTGTGTGTGTCTATCTATCTATCTATATATATATATATATATATATATATATATATATATATATAGTCCAGATTTTTCAAAATATGAAATATATATGTCTTATTATACACTCCCTAAATTCACTCATGTTTCTATATGTGGTTTATAATCAACTTTTCACAAGATAATTCTCAGAAATATTCATCCGCCTGAAATACATATTTATTTCCTAGTACTGAAAACTAACTTCAGTGAATGGAGCTTACAAATCCTAATATTTCTACAGTAACTGAATCAGTTTAACATCAATGCAAGTAGAATCCTATGGGACATGATGTGTATTTTGAAGTTTATTTTTATTCAATATTGGTACATTATTATTTTTTCAGTTTATGGACATCATAGGATATATCATTTCATCCACAAGTTCAAAAATTTATAGGCATTTGTTTCACTTTCAATCACTTCCTGCTTCAGAACACATGTATTCCTCTAAGTTTCTTGACTGGTCTTTTCATGAGATTTTATACCAAACATATTAATTTTGATTTTCATAATCACTTTTGAAGCAAAACTCACATACCATTCATATTAATTATCACTCTGATATTACCATTAGATGTATAACTGGTTTGAATGAATGATTGTATGTCAATATAAGATTTCTTATATCTTTTCAGATATCAATTCTATCCATTATTTAAAGTGGAACCAGTTATATTATTTATTCACACTATGGTCTATTCATGCATTATCTCTATATTCATAGACACAGTGTACACCTCTTTGTACCCCCAATACTAATTTATACGTCTTCAAAATATTGCTCCCTGAAATGGTGGATGTGGACTCATGTCACCTGATCTTTATATACATTTAATCACAGAAATATTCTGGACACAAAATGCAAAGGTCACACTTATGATTGTATAAAAGCCCAAATGGAAAGAAAACATGGATTACTAAAAACATCCATGTCCAGGTTCCCTAATGCTCTCAAATGTCAATCCTATTGGTGACTACATATGTGTTTCTTCTTAAAATTATATATTCAAACTCAACCCAATTGAAAATGTCTAATCCTATCCCTCACTTTATACTTTGCCTGATTTCATTATGTCTCTCTTGCTATCTGCTTTCCTACATATATTCCCCAGTTCATCATTGTGACTGACTCTTCACATGTGCTGACATTTACATTCACACCCTAATAAATAACCTATTGCTAAAGAACTTTTGTTCCAAATCCTATACTCACTCTTCTTCCTAAACATACTAACTATCTTCTTAATCCTACCGAGTATCCCTTTTTGACTGGATGTTCTCTTCTACATTCAATCATTCAAGGTACAAGGTCTTATGCTATTGTATATTGATTTATCTGAGACATCGGTGCAGAATGTAATTCAATGCTAAGTATCACAATTAAGGGCCCAATGCCCTTCTGGGCTTCAAATCTTACTTAGATTTCTTTTTTCATACATATATTTCATCTCTATATTCTTAAAATAATCACAAGTTTCCAATACCATTATTCATGCAGCAGAATAATTCCTAACCCAAATGGAACATGTTATTAACACTAACCATACACTGTTTGTGTTAATAACATGTTTACAGAAGAGCAGGGACAGTGTTGATCTTACAATACAGGAATGTAGTGGATCTTCCATCTGCTGAGAACCTCAAAGCTCCATGCAGAAATGATCCCTGGAGAAGATGTAGGCAGGTATGAAGGACCTGAGAGAGCAAAAGTTATCTTCCATTGCAAACAACCTGGTCAGGATGAAGGGATGTTTCTGAATCAGCCTCTCTCATCTTAATGTAGAGAAGATGGACCAAACCAAGACTGTGTGGAGAGCTGTTCCTGGTTCCCTATGGTTGATATACCATTCTAACTTGTGAAAGTGTCACAGGAAGTAGGAGCAGCCTCCATCTCATGGGACCGTTGGAAGAAACTCTTAGGACAAAGTGGTTGCCGAGGCAGTGATCTCATTCAGTTCCTGAAGGAAATGACCTCAAAGCACTTCCTTATTGATGGAACTCTCTGAACATGGGATCCAGGACGCCAGGCACCCAGATCCAGTCCCAGTCCCAATCCCAGTGGTCTCACTTGTTTGGATTTACCAAGGACAGAATCAGTCTTTCTTGGTACCTACTAAGGTGAGGAAGCCAAATGCCTGGAAAGCTTGGAAGAGGGGTTTTTCTTGGAAAAGCAGGTAGTGGCTCACTCCTGGCTCCTGACAACTTCACAGAGTTGGCCAAGGAGACCAGATCTGAGACAGGACAGGACATTTCGGGGGAACATAGTATGGCCCACCAGTCAGAGGATACTCCGGATAGTCTCATACCTATTTGGGGGAAGAAGGTGTCATTGTCGGTGTGGGTGTGGGTTTGTGGTTTTGTCTCATGTTCTGAGAATAGGAAGAAAAGTCAGTTTGTTTGGTTTGGAGTGAACTGTTTTTAGTAAGTCGTTTAACAAGGCAAGTGTTTCTGGGTCTGTGTATCACACTGTGTCCGTGGTTGTAGACATTAGAAAAGAGAATGCATCAATGGATATGTCCTGTCTAGTAGAAAGCTTCCCAGCATTCATCCTGCCCATTTTATGAATGGACTGTGGATTGCCTTATTAATGGGCAATACCTGCTACCTTCTTAAGTTGCTGTTTTCCTCCAGAATTCTGGACACTCTCCAGAATAGGCTCATGGTTTTGTGTCTAAGTTATGTACCACACCCAAGCTCTGTGACAAGGCAATGTTCTGGATAGCTGAAGGAAATGACAAGCATCTGAGAAAACTCAGATATAAGTTGACCAGGAAAGTCTCAGTGGAGAAACCCTGCTTTGGGCCATTTGCTTGCCTATTGTTCTGTTGCCCTGAGAGTCAGGAAGTCTTTGTCTCACACCACCCCTTTGTGAATCCTGAAGAAAATAGTTTTCAAATGGAAATAAATAGGCTTCACCTTTGGCTCTTTACTTAATTGATTTGGAAAGAGTTGTGTCTGAATCAGCCTCTTGGCCCAGTGTGATTCTTTGACTTAGATTCTCAGCACCTGATGGATCTAAAGAAAGATCCCATGTGTGCATCCAAATCAAAAATGGCAAAAAGAGCTGTAATTGTGGATGAAGTCTTCTGCCTTCCTCTGTAAGGTTCCTGAATTCCATCAAGTGAGAATAGGGATCATTTGGGTCAGATGAGTTCGTCAAAGCCCTTCTGAGGCTATCCCGTAGGTGCTTAGGTTTTCTCATCACTCCAATTCACATAAAGTATCGTTAAGCGACACTCAATAGGCCTCAAATGGGAAAAGTGGAGCAGTTTGACAGGCAGGCCTTTTTGATCACTCCTGGTACAAAGGAAGGGTGTCCAGGCCACCCTGAATTTAGGCAAATGAGGAGCAACAGAGCTTATTTTGGACACTGTCTTGGGCTGCGTCCCTCATGGACACCTCCAGCCAGAGGTTATGATGAGTGTCAATATGGAAGAAGATGAGGACCATGTGGGAGAATTTCGGTTTTATTGTGGTCATTTGTGTGGCAGTTGGAAGAGATGACTGGGTCCACCTGGGCTTGAACTCTGGTGTGATTCCCCTTAGAGACTGAGTTCTGGAACTCACCTCAGAGAAGTATTGCTATGAATTGTGTTGGGATTTGAGGAAGCCACGCATGAGAGTCATCCTTGGAAACTGAGATGAAGGCCCAGGGTAGCTTTCCACAGGGCACTCTGATCTCAACCAGGATATCACATGATTTTATTCTGAAAGACTTGGAAGCCATTGTTGAGAGTCAAAACAGACAATGACATCACATTTTAGACCTCAATGGCCCTGGCTTCATGTGACCTTTTGGCCACTCTTTGGGAAGCCTTGCCTGTGAGAATTCTCCAGAACTTACATTGAAATGAGTTTCCTCAACATTTAATGGTTTCTGAATGAATTGAAACCCACAGTGCATCCAACTTCATCCGTGAAAAATGGCTAGATAAATACCATGAAAATTTTCAATTTCCCATGACCAGGTGGCACTGGAGAACCATTGGATATTCTGTTGCTGATCATGAGTGTACCAGACAGTGCCTTGATTGATTGGGTTTCATGAAAATAAGTTGGAGCCTGCTGAGTAGTTGTCCTAGAGTAGTGGTTGGCAGGTGTGTGAAAAAACATCTGTGGTGGGGCCATGTGGATCTGCCATTGGCTTCCAAATGGCTTGTGACTGACATGGTGCAATCAGCAGACCCTCCTATGCAAAGGCATCTTGTTATATGGTGACGTTTCAGGGCAATGTTTACAATCAGGTTGCTATGTTTAAGAGGGCAAGTTATGTGGGATAGAAGCCTGGTTGGTGCATTCTCCTGCATACCCTAACGCACCACGCCTGAGAGAACTCGCTCCAGCACTGTGTCCCAGTTGAACTCCTTGGATTCCATGAAGCAATTACTAAACTCCCAATGCAACAGCAATAAACACATATAGAATCCTACCTGGTACCACACCTACATTCTTGTGAGGTGAACGACTTGACAGATACAAATTGTGAGAGAAGATCACTCCTCCTAAACGCTGTTGGAACTGAAAATATAACCAATGGGTGAGCTTCCTAGTTTTACAACATTATATATAAATCCATGTTCAGTAAAATGAATATTTTTAGATCTGTGAATGATATATATTTCATGATGAATTTCGAATAGCATATATATTGCTAGTTTTTAATGTGTGTGTGTATGTATATATATGTGTGTTTGTATGTATATATGTGTGTGTGTGTGTGTGTGTGTATATATATATATATATATATACATACACACATTCTCCAGATTTTTCAAAATATGAAATATTTGTATCTTAATATACACTCCCTTAATTCATTCATATTCATGTATGTGGATTTATGATCATCTTTTCTAAATATTATTCTCAGAAATATTCATCCACCTGAAATACTTTTTTGTTTTTAGTACTGAAAACTAACTTCAGTGAATGTTGCATACAAATCCTAATATATCTAGAGTAACTGACCCAGTTTAACCTCAATGCAAGAAGATTCATATGGAACATGATGTGTATTTTGATGTTCATTTTAATTCAACACTGGTACATTACTATTTCTTCAGTTTATGCACATCATAGGATATATATTTCATCAAAAAGATCACAAAATTATAGGCATTTTTTCACTTTCAATCACTTCCTACTTTAGAACACATGTATTCTTCCATATTTCTTGACTGGTCTTCTCAAGATTCTTTTTTACAAACACATTATTTTCGATTTTTATAATCACATTGAAGCAAAACTCACACACCCTTCATGATAAACCATAACCCTAATATTAACATTGATGTATAACTTGTTGGAATGAATGATTGTATATCAATATACATTTTTTTATATTTTCAGATATCAATTCAATCCACCATTTAAAGTGGAACCAGTTATATTACTTATTCACAGTTGGTCTATTCATGCATTATCTCTATATTCATAGACACCGGGTACACCTGTTTGTACCCCAAATACTAATTTATAAGTCTTCAAAATATTGCTCCCAAAAATGGTGGAAGAAATACTTATGTCACCCGATCTATATATACATGTTATCACAGTAATATTCTGGACGCAAAATTCAAAGGTCAAACTTATATTTGTACCAAAGCCTAAATGGAAAGTGAACATGGATTACTAAAAACATCAATGTCCAATTTGCCTATTGCTCTCAAATATCAATCCTATTGATGACTACATATTCGTTTCTTCCTAAGATTATATATTCAAACTCAACCCTGTTGAAAATGTCTAATCCTATAACTGACTTTATACTTTTCCTGATTTTGTAATGTCTGTATTGATATCTGCATTCCAACATATTTTCTCCAATTCATCATTGTGACTGACTCTTCACTTGTGTTGACATTTACATTCACTCTGTAACCGAAACCCTATTGCTAAAGAACTTTTGTTCCAAATTTTATACTCACTCTTCTTCCTAAACCTACCGACTATCTTCCTAATTTTACCCACTATCACTTTTGAATGGATGTTCTCATCTACATTCAATCATCCAAGTAAATGTAGGGCGAGTGTCAGAGGATGAGACCACCAAGAGACTATCTCATGCAACAGAAAGGGTTTATTTGGGGTCCAGAATGCTGGGGCTTAGAGCTCACTTGAATAGAGCAGAGAGCCCTGAGAACATCTTAAGCAGAACTTATATAATTTTCTTGGAGAGGGCAGGGAGGGAAGTTTATTGATGGGTCAGGGCGAGTTAGCGGTTTGTGTGTAAACGCGTGAGGGAGTACATTCTGCAGTTTGGCAGTTGGGGACACCACATTCTGGGAACAAGATTAGGAAACATTTCTCAACATTTCAACAGTGTTTTGTTAAGCATACAGAAAAACAGGAAGTGACAAGTACACATTTTATTAACATTTCATTCCCCACTTCTTCTTCTGGCTACTTTTAATCATAAAAGTGATTGTTGGGGGGTGTCACATTTTATGTATGCTAGTGGGGTATTAACATAAGTTTAACTTGTCCAATTTGAGCTTGGAGAAAAGAAATTACATGGTTGAGAAACAGGGTTTTATAGTAAGCAATAAAATGAGGATTATTATTGGACCGGCCAGGGTTGATTAAAACGTAGTTAACCAGGGGGACTGTGTAAACCAAGACTCAAACCACCAATTTTGGGTCTCTATCTCTCTTTGATGCTCTTCAAGGCATCTTTTTAATTTACTCATAGGGTTTGTTACAACTCCAGTATGGTCGACATAAAAAAAAAAAAAAAAAAAACATTCTTTCCTCAAAGCAGCACAAAGGCTCCCTTCTCTCATGAAAAGGAGGTCCAAACCTCGACTTTTCTGTAAAACAACTTCAAAGAGAGAGGTAAAAATTCCTGCAAAGTTGTGATGGAATTTTCTAATATCTTTAAGTTTTGATCTATTGCTTCTTCTAATTGTTTCATTTGTTGTGTCCCATGGACCAGGGCAGTGGTTCCTGTGCAAACCCAGGCAGCAACTCCTATTCATAATAGAATGGCTAAGGTGAGAGATATATGTTCCCAACTGAACCGGGTTGTATGCCCCTCTATTTGATCTTCCAATGAACCTGCGTCATAATAGAGCACTCTGGGAAACATCTGCACCATTACACAATTAATCACTTCTGTTGACCATTTCATAAAAACATAAACAACGTTTAAGTATATAGAATTATATTGTTGTAGGGACGGACAAGGCAAGGCACCTAAGATAGCACCAAAGACAAGGAAACAGTCATATTTGGTTGCAACCAGATTCAGAGGGCATTGCTTCTGTTGTAATCAATTAATCCCCTGAAACCCAAGTTTAGGTAGTTTCAGAATTTTGTACCCAACATGTAAGGGAAGGGGCTCTGAAGTTCACAGTCTGCAGAAGTTCACAAAGAGCAGTTTTTGTTTCTGATTTTTCCTCAGTTCTGGGCAAGTTAAATTTTCAAGGACACCTGGGTGGGGGAGAGCTTTTTTTTCCCTTTTTTTCCCCTGCCAGCTGTTTCCATGGAGCCCAGTTTGTAACTTATTCATCTTAGCAATGTAGCCATCTCTATGAAGCCCCAGCTAAAGGACAGAAGCCTTGATCACATATGTTGTGAAAAACTAGTAAGGGTGTGTCTAGCTCAGGAGTGCTGATTTTTTTCAGCCAGTTGCCAGGTAGACCAGGGCAACACAAAAAGAGGAAGTTTATCTACACTGAACTCTTTTATAGGGACTCTTTTGCTGAAAGTCCTAAAGTTAGCCATGGTGAAAACTTCTGGATAAGGTCAGTTAAGACTTTCCTGTGGGCCTGGTACAGAGGGGGAAGACGGGGAATGCAGGGCTGAGAGCAGCTCTTTGGATGTGAGAATGAGGAAGGAGAGATGTAAAAAAATAATGGAAAAGGGTTTTGAGATCTTCCTAGCAACAAAAACATGAGTAGTAGAACGGGTAGAACAGAGCAGGAGATGGGAGTGAGTATCCCAAAAAGCCTGTAAGGGACTTTAAATTCTTAGTAACCTGTTTTCAGTGATGGCAAAGCAACTTTAAAGGCCATTTTCATTACATCTTGGATAGGGGTCTGAGGGCTCTTCTCAGCTGGTTTGAGCTTTGGGTTAGCTGGTAAGAGGACCTGGTGGGACCCAGTGTGGGCACTGACAGGAGAAGAGAGGAGTGAGTGAGTGGAGGGTTACCTCAGTACCTGCTACCTCAGCAAGGGGGCAATGGTCTGAGAAACGGTGGAGGTTTGGGTTTTTAATATAGTAATTGGAGGGGAGAAATCAAGTTGATGAGGTGGGAGTGACAACAGAGAGTCTAGAGCAGAAGGCTGAGGGTGAGCATGTATTGGAGAAGCATAGTTCACGATGTGAGCAAAGGAGAGAAAAGGCCTCCACATAGAGGAATCACCTTTCACCCTTTTGAGCACTTGCAGAAGTTAAAAAGGTCACACAGAATTTGAGGATCTAGAGACCCCTCTGGGGGCCATCGGTTTTGGTTTTCTAATTGGTAATATGGCCAATGCTGTGTAGAGAATTTCATGAGTAGTTTGGGTTCCATGTGGCAGTCCCTGTATGCTCACATCCCCATGACTTACAGAAGATGCCGGCGTTCCCCGCACACAGCCTTGACTGTTTGTGGCTTTGATAGTACACTGGGCAAACATAGTAATCTAGGCTAGCCAACCAGTATCTGGCTCGCGTGTCCCTACATCAATAATGTTTGTTTCCATTATCTATGGTATGGAAGGAATTTAATGGAATTTTAGTGGGATCCTCTTCATTAGGGATATCCCAATCGGGAAGACCTATACGCAGCTGACAAATGTCTGGCTGGAGAGATGGCCACCAGGTCCCTAAGCGGGCTGTATGCAAGATTTACCATACTTCCGTTCCAGTAGGATTTGTGATCAGCCATCGCTGCTGAACAGGCTTATGAGGGTTAGGACTTCTGGTCGTCAAGGGGAGAGTCTATAGCCTTATCCACACAGTGAATCCACAATTTGAAAGGGTTTCCAGTCTTTTCCAGTTTCCAGCCAGAGTCTGGACAGGGCACAGGCTTGAGATGAGAGGTAGGGATCCAGGAAGTGATTTTGACTACCTTTACCCTGTAGGTGTTATAAGTAGCACCTGGTATGGTCCTTTTCAGCGGAGTTCCAGGGATGACACGAGATGTCGTCTTACATAGACGAAGTCTCTACTTGATATCGCTGTAGAGTCCCCTCATCCCCAGGTTGGTAGGCAGTGGCCATCTGTTTTCACAGGTATCCCTGAGTTCTTTCAAGAGCTTTAAGTCTGTTAAGCAAGGGGGTGTGGAAGGAATCGTTAGGTCTTAGAGTTGGGGTAGGTCCCTTACTGGAGGAGGGACACCATAGAGAATTTCACAGGGTGTGAGGTTACACAAAGAAATAGATTGAGTATTTCTTGCATGAAACAGTACATAAAGCAGGAGCATAGTCCAATCTTTTATGCCGGTCTCTAAGTTTAATTTCGTTATGGTCTCTTTAATGGTTCTATTCATTCTTTCTACCTGTCCTGAACTCGGGGGTCTGTAAACACAATGTAACTTCCAATTAATCCCCAGGGTCCTTGCTAACCTCTGAGTTACCTGGGCCATGAACGCCGGTCCATTATCAGACCCTATTACTTTAGGCAGGCCGTACCTTGGAAAAATATCTTCCAGGATCTTCTTTACCACCATTTGCGCTGTTTCATTTTTTTTTTCTTTTCTTTTTTTTTGGGGGGGGGAAGGCTTCAATCCATCCTGAAAATGTATCTACAAAGACTAGGAGATATTTAAGTCCATTCCTTGCTGGCTTAATTTCAGTAAAGTCCACTTCCCAGAATTGTCCTGGTCTGGTTCCTCGTAGGTGCTTTCCTGCAGGAAGCTTGGAAGGGTAAGAATTAACCAATTGATGGACCCAACAGGCTTTTTTTATCCATTCAGTTGTTTCCTTTCACTGTGAGTTGGTTAATGGAAAACTCTGTTCTTGATCCTTCAGAAATGAATGCAGTTTCTTTGAACCAAGGTGAGTGATTTGATGTACATTTTCTACTGACATAGTTAGAGCCGTGATTATAGGAGTTTTTACTGAAGGATTTAGAAATTCCACTTGGGGGCCTTCAGGGTAAAAAGTTATTTTGGCCCAGAGCTTTGTGAGCAGATCTCTGCCAATAAATGGGGCCGTGCATTCTGGGATTACTAGGAATGAGTGATGGATTTTTCCTTTCCCCTGGTCCATGGTCCTCTTAGTTGTCCAAGCCCGATATTTACTGCCATTAGCCCCTTGAATTAGAGACCTTTTATTTGATAGAGGTTCCAATGGGGCCTTAAAGGCAGAATATCTTGCCCCTGTATCCACTTCAAAGTATACTGGGGTCCCCTCCACTTCAAAAGTTACCCTTAGCTCGGGGAGAGGATCTGAGCCCCGACTTTCTTAGTAATCCTACAGAGTCAGAATGTCCAGCTGGCCTGGCTGTCTCTTTCTAGGGCACTCTTTAGCCCAGTGTCCTTTTTTTAGAGTAGGCACATTGAATTGAGGCCAGGGGTGGCCTCTTGTGTGGGCCCCGGTGTCCCTTCCTGTCTCCATGTTTCTTAATTTCTGGTCTATTTGTTGTTGTGACCAGGATCTTAGTCAATGCCTTAGTCTGTCTTTTGTTTCTTTTATCCTCCCTTTGCTCCCTAGTCTTCCTCAGTTTCTCTCTTATAGTATACCTTCTTGGCTTCTCTGACTAAACCTCTCAAATCATATCTTGTAATCCATCTAAGCATTGTAACTGTCTTTTAATATCCAGAACAGCTTGCCCAATAAAGGCCACCATGACAGATGCCTTTTGATTCTCTCCCTGAGGATCGAAAGGATTAAATCTCCTATATGCCTCCATAATTCTCTGTAGGAACATGGAGGGACATTCATCAGTCCCTTGAATAATCTCTTTTACCTTGGCCAAAATAGTTGGTCGCCTAGCGGCCACTAAGATACCCACTATTAGAGCCCGGCAATAAGAGGAAGGATGCTCATTACCTTCACAGGTTTTGGGGTCCCAGTTGGTTCGGTGCAAGGGAAAGGCGGCTTTGCATATGTTGGGAAGTTTTGTCGGTCACCCATCTGGTCCGAGAATATTTTTTTCCAGAATCCAGGAAGATTCTCTTTTGTTCCTCTGTCATGAAGAGAGTCCCTAGGAGTTGTTGGCAGTCATCCCAAGTAGGCTGGTGTGAAAACATCAATGACTCAACCACACCTGAGACCCAGGTGGGGTCCTCGGTAAAAGGGGGATTGTTATTTTTCCAGTTATTTAGGTCTGAAGAGGAGAAAGGTAAATACTGGTAGGCTTGCATTTTTCCCCCATGGTTGTCATCAATCATTGTTCCTTAGAGATGGAGAGGGAGCATCACGTGAGTTCCAGGGATTTCAATCATTCAACGCCGGCAAATTCCTTTAGCCAGGCCAGCAACCTCCAGGAAAGGAGGGGCTGTGTTTTCCGCAGGGGAGTTATCTGGAGTGCGCTGGGCTACCTTAGCTTCCTCCAATGGCGGAGAGGCTGAGACAGCAGCAGGGGAATTACTTAGAGGGTGTTGGGGGTTGGGGGACGAGGGCAGGGAATAAGTAGTAGGACGAGAGTCCAGTAGAGTCAAATCTTGTGACTCAGGGAGAACAGAGGTTGAAGGAGGAGGAGAAGCAGAAGGTTTGAGAGAGCATGACGGAAAGAGTAGGAGCGGGGGCAGGGGCAAGGAAAAGCTTCACACATGGAGGAGGAGAATTGCAGAGGTCCTGCAAAGTTAAGATATATGTCTCTTGATCCTGATGTCTATGTGGCGCTGGCTGAAAGTCAATATCTCTGACTTTTTAAATTAGTGGGAAGTAGAAAGATCCTTCTAGGGGCCATCTGAATCCAAAGGTGGGCCATTCTGAGGCACAGAGAGTCTGCCAGGTCCAGCGTTTAACTGAAAAAGAAAGATTCTGAGCCCTTAAGCGGACTTTGGTGCAATGATCAAGGGTCAGCAAAAGAGGCATTGAAGTGCTCTATCCCATAATGAAAGATAAACAATCAGTAAAAGCAACGACACACGACACAGACAAGACAATACAATAAAGACAGGCAATGGACGTCCAACACTGAGACCAGGACTGAGTAGCAGGCAAAACCCGATGGGCTGGCAATACCGAATCTGAAACAAAATATCACTGACTCGAGGAGACTATTGTTCCTCGATTTCCCGAGTCCTCTGGGGAGTCCCCCAGTGACGTGGCCTGTGGCTCTATGACATGTCTCTCAGCCACCGTCGGAGAGAGCTCACACTCTTTATCAACAGCCATTTGCCAAGCCCTAACCTGAAACCTGAAACTAGAAAGAGGCACCTTACATACCCCGAGAGGAGCCCGTTGGGGTCTCTCATCTGCCGCTGCTGGATCTCAGTGGAACATCCATATGTAAAGGTCGGGCGAGCGTCCGGGGAAGAAACCACAAAGAGACTGTCTCATGCAAAAGCAAAGGGTTTATTATGGGTCCAGCATGCTGGGGCTCAGAGTTCACTTGAATAGAGCAGAGAGGCCTGAGAACAGCTTAAGCAGAGCTTATATACTTTCCTTGGAGAGGGCAGGGCAGGATGTTTATTGATGGGTCCGGGCGAGTGAGCTGTTTGTGGGCAACCGGGTGAGGAATTACTTTCTGCAGTTTGGCAGCTGAGGACAGCACATTCTGGGAACAAGACTAGCAAACATTTCTCAAGATTTCAACAGTGTTTTATTAAGCATACAGAAAACAGGAAGTGATAAGTACCTATTTTATTAACCTTTCACTACGGACTACACTTTGCCAGATTTCCTAATGTCTCTATTGATATCTGCTTTCCTACATATTTTCCCCAGTTCATCATTGTGACTGACTCTTCATATGTGGTGACATTTACATTCACTCTATACCCGAAACCCTATAGCTAAAGAACTTTTGGTCCAAATCCTATGCTCACTCTCCTTTCTAAACCTACCGACTATCTTCCTAATCCTACTGATTATCCCTTTTTGACTGGAAGTTCTCTTTGACAATCAATCATCCAAAATACACGGACCTTTGCCATTGTATATTGATGTATCTGAGACATCTGTGCAGAAAATAAATCAAAGCTCAGTATCACAATCAAGGTCCCAATGCCCTTCTGGGCTTCAAATCTTACCTAGATTTCTGTTTTCATACTTAATTTTCACCTATATATTCTTGTAAATATCGCAGGTTTTCAATACCATTATTCATCCAGCAGAATGATTCCTAATGCAAATTGAACCTGTTATTAACCCTAACCATACACTGTTCCCTCAATCTAACTTTACAGAAGAGTAGGGACAGAGTAGGTCTTACAATACAGGAATGTAGGGGAACTTCCTATTGCTAAGAAACTCAAAGGTACATGCAAAAATG